>NC_083365.1:16852500-17170000 GCF_030254825.1 Meriones unguiculatus | reverse complement strand
ACAACTTGGAAAGGAAAGGGTTTCTTTCAGCTTGCATGTCCTGATCACAGGCATCATGAAAAAAACGTCAGGGCAGGAACTCATGCAGAGGCGGTGGAAGAATGCTGCTTACTAGCTTGCTCCTCATGGCTTGCTCACCCTGATTTCTTATATACCACAGGGACTAACTGCCCAGTGGCAGCATGACCCACAATTGGCTAGGCCTTCCCCCATCAATCACTAAGTAAGAAAAAATACCACAGTCTTGTCCGCAAGCCACTCTGATGGTGTTGTCTCAACTGGAGCAAATGACTCTATCTCGTTCATGCCAAGCTAACATAAAAACTAGCGAGCTAACAGTATAGCGTCAGCACACCAGCCTCATCTTGAGGTGTCCCTCAGTCTCAGAAGATGACCTTCACAACTAGAGACAGTACTGTTGTAGAAAATATAATAGTAAGCATTAACAGCCTATAGATTCTGTGTCGGTTATTATTAACCCACTACCATATCAATAAAAGATGCAGACACCTGATAGATTTTTAATAAGCCTTATTTCACCTGGGGCTGGGCAGACATTAACCCCCTAAACTAACTAGTTATCCCTCAGTCCCACATCCCATGCCGTTGTTCTAATCATTCCTATCTGGGCCACTCCCCATCCAAAATAATATAAAATACCTGCACCTTCTTTCCATCTGGGTTGCTTCTCTCCAGCCATGCTGACCCTCAGGGTAAATTCTCCTGGCCATGTGGCTCTTCTTTAAGCTAACTCATGGTGGACTTTGCTTCCTCTTCTCTCTCCTGTTTCTCTACCTACCTCACTTCCACCCTGGGCAGGTGTGTAGGCAACTTTATCTAGCCAATCAGGGAAAATTCTGGAGGCAAAGCTACACAGTATCATTTTGGTATGTGTGAGGTATTGCTTGTAGAACAGTAAGAATCTGGGGGGGAGGGGGAAGCGGGACGGGGCTGAGGAGAGGTAGCGGGGAGGGGGGAGGGAGGAGTGAGCAATTAACATCTGAATACAAAGCACCAGACCGTGGGGTAACATGATACTGGTAAACATCAGTGTCCAATCAGATAACAGGATTGTTTGCCTCCATTTATTTATTTGTGGGTTTTGTTAATTGGAAACAGGAGCTCTCTGTGTAGCCCAAGTTGTCTCACAATAGTCTTGCCTCAGTTTCCTGGATACTGGATTATCACACTGTCACATCCAGCTTTTTAAAAATCTCTTTCAAGAAGGAGGAGCCCTTTGCTGGAAAACTTTCATCAGATACCCTACGCCCAAACCCCGGACTCTCATGCGGTAGGTCATATGATTGCCTTCGGTCTCAGATATGGGCCAGGAAAATGTACGGCTGGGACTGGTTGAGGAGAGTCAGGAGTTCACTAGATCACCTGAGGGGGGGAAAATGTTGAAAGCTGGTGAAACGAAGGGAACAGCTGGGGTACGGGGTGGAAACATGCCCGGCTTCCAGAGCCAAGTAATCCCAATACCATGAAATCGTCTAGGACTGTATTATTTTTTCCTCCAAAAGCAGGATTGCTGATTCACAAGCCCAAGACATAGATGAGTACAATGATGAGAAGAGTAGAAAACACCACCAGCTAAATCTGCACACATTCCCCAAGGCCACTGCTTCCTCACTCCCAAACCGCCAGGTTCTTAGATGTTATATTGGCATATCATCTTGTTTTCAATGTTTATTTCCCAACCTTTAAAATGTCTAGAAAAGTAATGTGATCTCTCTTTTCTGGATGGCTAAGTGGGTGGACAGAGCAGCTGGGCACTTTCGGCCCTTCCAACTTAGCACAGGCTTACTCTGGCTACACTGGACAGACTCCTTGTTCTCTAGCATTTGAGGAGGGAGAGAAGCACAGATCCAGCCAGACAATGAGCCACAGCTTGTTGTTGGACAAAAGATGCTGATCAGTATCTCAGATCCCGGGACTCACTTCCCGAGGCTTATCTATCCTCGGCCAAGCGGCGTGGATTGTTTTTCTTCAGTACAGAGACCGTAAAGTATTTCTTGTATCTGTTTCACTAAACACTAATTATATTTTCTAGTGAACAGCACAGTTTTAGAAGTCATGTATAGAAATGGCAAATCTGTTGTTGGGCAGACCCGCGTTTTCATCATCCTGATGATGAGAACCACATTTACAATGGGCTGCATTTCCTATGCCTTCTTGCTCCAGAGCCGCTAATAACTTACTGCAGGGAGAGTTCTTTCTGAGCTGCAGGGGGAGTTTTTTCTGAACAAGACAGCAGAGGAAGAGAAATTAAGATCCTCTAGCTGCAGAATTAGAACGCACTGCAAAAACACAACAACATGCTTAAAAGCACAGTCCATTCACAAGGGAAAGAACACCCAAGGTGCCAGGAACAAACATGGAATCAAAACAGGAGGTAAAAACCAACAATGGCAAAACAAACAATGAAAAGAATCACAAGCATGCAAAGCAGTGTCCCCAGAGCCAGAGCGAGGCTGGCACCGCGTGCAGAGCGGAAGGACCAGGTCTGTGGAACGCTGCACCGGGCCTCGGGGACAGCCTCCAGCACAAAGCTGAAAGTGAGGGAGTTGCCGTGGAAGGATGGACTTGGAATCATCACTTGGGCAGCAGCATGCTATAGAAGTTGTCCCTTTCCATTTGGGATTTGAGTGACAATATGATTCTTCCCTGAAGGAAAACAAGATGGAAAGCAGGCCCATGCGTGGGGACTGGAAGTCAGATCCTGAGAATCTGCCTGGTTCTAGTCAGAAAGAAGCTGCAGCCCTTTCTTTGCCCAGGGTGGTCTACAAGTCCCAGTGAGCACAACCCCGATTCAGGGACTCCCCACTTCAAGAAAGCTTCATGGTTTGGTCTTGGTTTAGGTGGGTAATGTCCCCTTATACTTGGCAGAGGCCATTCAAACCAGCATAATCTCACACCCCAAGTCACAGAGGAAAAGCCAGTGAGCAGCATTTGTCCATGGCCTCTGCATGAGTCTCTGCCTCCAGGTTATGGTGCTGCTTGAGTTGAGTTCCTCCCTTGACTTCCTTCAGTGATGGAATGTGACCTGGGAGGTTCAAGCTGGAATAAGCCCCCTTCCTCCCCAACTTGATTTTGGCCTCAGTGTTTTTACACAGCAATAGAAACCCTAAGACAGAGGCGATGAGGGAAAAAAAAAAAAGCTTATCTTTGCTCCTCCTTTATTTGGCTGCAACCACCCAAGTTTATACTTCACATCACCCCATCAATAAAATCTCTCACAGGTGTGCTCATCAGCTTAACTTTTAGTTGATGCCATATCCAGTCAGTTTGACAGCCAAGATTAACCCACACAGGATCCATGTTAGGTATAGTTAGTGCTCAGTCAGTGTTATTTTTAAATCATTTACTCAGTGTCATCTTTTTGTTACCATGTAGAGTATATAATTTTTAAGGAATAAGTAGATTTACAGCCTGGAGTCTCCAACTTTAAATTAATGCATATAGTTCATCTGTAAGTATCATGAGTGCTAACAGTTTTGACTTTGTTTCTTCTGTGGCAATTTTTTTGTGTTATTCCATATTTCTCTTTGTCATTTTTTTCTTCTTAATATTATTCAAAATATGATTTGTAGGCTCTGTTAAATGAAGGTGTTAAGAGAATAGTCAACATAATAAAGTCTGATGTTTGCTCTGCTGTTTTCTTGTTTCCTTTGACCAAAAACTCATTTGGAAATTACAAATTCTACTTTGCATTGTGCACTTATCTCAAATAAAGACTAAAGGTATAAATTTTATGCTTCGGTCATAAAAAGGGCTGAATACGTTTCCATGGAACTTAAAGAATGTATTTAACAATTAACAGCAAAAATATAGAATAGCAAAGATAATGACTAGCTGAGATAATTTTGAAGATGAGAGTAAAAGAGGAGGAGAGAATCACTGATTTCCCTTCTCAGATTCAAGATTTTCTACAAGCCAAATAATAACGTGGCATCAACACTATGTAGACACAAGAAGAGGGGAACATAAGTAATACCCCTCTTTCTACCCTCTTTTCTTCACTTCCCTCTCATAACACAAATGTGTGTATGTGTATGTAAATAACAAAAGTAGCATTTCAAGATGAGGGGGAAATGGTATATTTAGAATACAATGCTAGGACTGTTAGGTGCCAAAATAGATGACTAATTTTAAGAGGTGAGATCAAATTTTTCATTAGCTCCATGAAAAACACACACATACAGAATTCTGAATAAACTGAGATTTAATATGAAAAATCCCCAAACTAAACACTTCAGGAAAGCAAGACAAAGTAGAGTGACATTGTCATTGGAAGGAATGAGTCTGGGAGAGCGTATAGGGTGGGAGCATGTGTACATGTGAGCACACACATGTGCACATATGCTTATGTGTGTATCTGTGCATGTGGAGGCTAATGGCAACCTTGGGCATTACTCACCCTTGCTGAGCTTTAGCAAGCATCGCTTTCTAGGACCCAAGACTCACCAGTTCTGTTTACCTCCACCCGCCCAACACTGGGAGCATAAGCACTTGTCACTACACCCAGGCCTTTACTTGGCCTCTAAAGCTCAAACTGAGGTTCTCACTCTTCCATAGCAAGCAGTTTACCAACTACATAACCTCTTCAACTCATGGGAAGTCATTTCAAAAGCAGGATATATATGTTATAGAGGAAAACACTAACAAATCTGTATTAAAAGCTAAGGTCAATGCATTTAGTTGTTTATTATTTAATCCGAACAGAGAGCCGCTATGTAAGCTAAATTAGCTTCATAATCATTATCCTTGTGCCTCCAGAGTCTGGGGATTACAGGTATATTCCACCTTATCCAGAAAAGATGTGTGAGTTTTGATGTTTTTTGTTTTTAAATGGAAGCCAGGCATGATGGTTCACACTTGTAATCTCAGCACTTTGGAGGCTCAGGCCAGCCAGGGTTGTTTGGTGAGATCCTATCTCAAGAAAAAAAATCGAGAGGGCCAGTGAGATGGCTCAGCAGGTAAAATGCTTGCTGCACAAGCCTGGTAACCTCACTTTGATTTCTGGGTCCCACATAAAGGTGGAAGAAGAGAACTGCCTCCAGAAAATTATCCTCTGACCTCCATATACACTTTGGCATGCACGCATCCTACCTCCCAAATTCACACCCACCGTGTCACATATATACACATTACACAAGATAATAAAATTTGAGGGCAGTGACTAAGGCCAGGAGAAGATATTTGCAATCTCTTTTAACAGACATAAGATCATCTGTAAGGAATATTACAGATTGATACAAAAATGCTATACCTCAATAGAACGCTGCATTCAGTCATTATGAAATTCTACAGAGGAAAGAAGGAACAATCTATCAGCACATGGGACTTGGCTCACCTTTACTAATGTCCAAAGAGGGGGACAATAAAGCAAGTATGAACATCACGTAGGCAAGAAAAAAAAATGACAGAGACAGAGAGTTCAGAGAAGTGGGAGAAAGAAAGATGCTTCTGTTTTGACTGAAATGTGTTTGTGGAGAGAGACATTGGTAGAAAATGTGCAGTCACTATGGAAGGAAGAGAGCCAATGCACACACACAGGCATGAAGACAACACTGAGGTCCAAAGACAAAAAGCAAATTCCAAGAGAAAATACATTAGATTTGTTAGTACAGCAAAGGCCCCTTGCAGCGGTTACAATGAACAGGACTATCTGCGTTAATGAACCAATCATTAGTATAACACCCCCAAAACAACCCGTGTGGATGTAAATGTTGATAGTAACTTCATTCATAAGAGCCAAAAGACAAAAAAATAACTATATGTCATCAGCTGACAAACAGATGAATAGGCTGCGGTGTGGGCTTGTGATACTGGAATGTTACAACATAAACAAAGCCCCAAAATACTGTGCTCAGCGAAGGAAGCCAGGCACAACACACACGCATACAGAATTTTGTGCATATGGAATTTCCAGATGCATACATGGGAACAGAAAGTAGATTAGCAGTGGCTTAGGACCAGGATTGGGATAATAAAGGAATATGGAGGGGGCTGGATAAGAGGCACAGAATTTCCTTCTATGGTAGTGAAGAAGCTAAGGAACTCAGGATGGTGAAGGTTTCAATTATCAATAGAGATAATAAAAACCATTAAGTGCCTTCTAAATTATAAATGATGTGGGTGGGGTCCCAGGATGTTACATGTACTCTGGCCATGTAGTGTATATGGGAAGCTTACTTTAAATACTACATTCATACAAAGCATGTGTGGTAATAAACGGGGAGGGGAGTTTGAGTATAACCTTAACATAAAACTTCCTTTACAAAGTTGTGTCAGGGAAAGGGTAGGCGTGACTTAATATCAGAAGACAGAGGCAGGATGAGAGCTGTGAGTTTGAGTCCATCCTGGTCTACCTAAAGAGTCCCAAGCCAGCCTGAGTTACATAGTAAAACCCTATCTAAAATCCAAAAAGAAAGAAAGAGGGGAAGAGGCCTAGCTGAGAGCCACTCACAAAATCTGTTTACTCTTCATTCCAGTAGATATTACAGTATTAGCTCCTGAGTTTGAAATCTCTCATAATAAATTTTCTAAACACTAAAAATTCATGTAAGCCGGCTAGCTTCATTGAGCTGAAAGAACCTGAGGGGTAGAACATTTCCTTCTCTTGCTCTAACCTTATAAGTAATAAATCCCTCCTCCTCTTCTCCTCTTGACTGTGTTTCACAGTTGGAGAGGAGGCCTCTAGAGATCAGCGCTGGTGCCCAGGAAGTGAGATTTGCATAAATCACACACCTCTCTGAGAGTGCTGTAGAATTCCAGCGTTGGGAAACTAGAAATGATGACTGCTGTCTGTTCAGAACAGATTTCTGCCATCCTCTCAAGAATAATGTAAATGACACCATTCTCCCCATAATAGCATTTTAGCTTCAGCTTCAAATGGGCCACAGTGGCTTGTTTTTTCCCAGGCGCATGTTAATAGATGGCAGTGGTGATGGCAGAAGAAGAAGCTGGCGTTTGGGAGGTGTGACAGTGAATGCAGCAAGGCCTCTCTTTACATTCCCTCCGTAAAGTCAACAACTTGGTGGTTGTAAAAAATGTAAATATTTTGTTCTCTAAGTAAATCCACGTTTGAGATGAAAAAAAAAGCAAAAAAAAAAAAAAAAATCACTTTACAAAGGAAGAGAATGCAGCCAGTCCTGATGAGACCTTATAGGCTAGGTCAGATGGAAGGGGAGGAGGACCTCCCTTATCAGTGGACTAGGGAAGGGGCATGGGAGGAGAAGACAGAGGGGGCCAGGATACAAAGTGAATAAACTGTAATAAATACTAAATAAATAAATAAATAAATAAATCACTGTACTGCCTCTTAGGAAGGGCAGCTTTTACTGCAGACTGTAAAAGCAATTCAGCTCCTGCAGGCCTTCGAAAATGACATATTAAACTGCTTTCTGCAGTGTTCTGAGGATATCACGAATTTCACTAAGTAAATTTAATAAATCTGTGCTCTATAATGAAGGAAAACTAATGGTGAGATGCACAGCATTCTGGGGCATCCTTGTCAAGAAAGAAAAACGGTGAGTCGCTGGGTAGATCTTATTTAGCAATCCCTGCAGTGTCTGAAGTCACTGAAATAAGAACCTAGTGAAATCCACTAGGCTTATTGGCTTAGTTGACCATCGCACCCAAGAGGAAAGACTTTTTTTTTTTAATGGAGAAAAGTCATTTGTAGCTTAAATATGTGGCTGACTGCTAATAGATGAAACCAATTACCCAAGAAATTAAAATGAATAGATGGGTAGTCATTGCCGCGTGGGTTACTGTAATAGCCTGTTTGCTACTGGGTCTCCTGCACCAACAATGGTACCCCCTGAGGACGGATCTCATGTGCTAAAGGAAATTTATAACTCATAATTTCTCTTACTGGAAAGTACCCCTAGAGGACCCTCTGTGTCTGTACTCCGCCAAGATGCTATTTGATAATGAACCTCAGCATTCTCCGTATGTGCTGCTTCCCTTATCTCAACCAGTATGAAGTCGTCTATTTTCTTTTTCTGGACCACTTTCAAAAGAAGTCCTCGACCATTTGTTTGACCATAAAAATCAATCTGATGTGCTCTTACAACAGTCTAAAGCATTTGATCAAGAATATTGAAGTTAATGTTTAAATCACACAAACATTCCCCAGGTCAAGTAATTAAAGAGCAGTCTCGAGAGCCTGAATGATTAGATTCAGATGCACACAACTTTTCCTTGTAGTGTATGAAAATATTGAACTCACTCAAGCTTTCAGAATTGACATCAAATTCCTATGTCAACAAAAAGGGCCTTTTCAATGCTTGTAGGAAGGCTCTGTAAAATCTCTGGGTTGCCTACTTGGAAACTGGGAGCCCCTGCCATTTACAAATAGTTACTAACCGTGTGAAATGATTTAGAATTTAGGTAAATGAAAGAAAGGAGAAGGCCTTTGTGGACAAAATGTGATATGATAATTTCTTTGGGACATAACAAACGTTAGCCTCTTTTAGAGGTCCCTAGTGTAGATCAGCACATTAAGGGCTCTGAGGAATCCTGCCACAAACAAACAAATCCCAACTCCATGTTTATTTGATCAACATAGAGTATTTTTTTTATCCAATATTTGCTTAACACAGTACATACTGGGAAATATCAAGAGAATGACCTTAGGGTGAAAAGCTAAGAGGCTGGACTGTTTACTCAAGATCCCGTAAGCCCCAAGTGAGATGGTAGGCAACCTGGTTCCTAAGAATGGTGTTCTTGGGAATGATCCAGGAAGGGCGATGTTTAAGTGATCCTGAAATTATACACATTTTAAATAGTAAAACCAATAACTTTAGTCATAAAATTAGTGTGAAATCCATTTAACTCTCCACAGCTTCATAATGGTTGTTCTAACTGTGTAGAAACCTATACACTGAGATGTATAGATTTGGGGTCTGATTAACTTGGGTGCATACTGTTTTATTTACAAGGTTTTTAAAATAAAGTTTTAATTAAAAAAAAAAAAAGGAAAAGAAATCTAAACCGAAGAAACTGAGGGATGTTTAAGCAGTGTCCTTTCTGGTTTCAGAAGTGAGTGATAATCGGTGAGAGCTCCACTTAGAGGCCCTGGTCCACAGGTAGACACAACACGTCACTGTGACTGGAGCAAAGGTCGCCTTCACGTCACTCGGCTCCTACTCCTCTACACTGCAACTCCCAGCCTCACCCACCATCCCCTTTTTTCACACTAGAGAGAAGGCTCAAATGTCAGAGACAGTGATTGGCAGACAGAAGCCCTGATTAACCAGAGGCTGCCTAGCCATTTCTCTTCTTTCATTCTTCTAATTATACATCAGCTCTCACTGTGGGACCCTCAGGAAAATCCCTGTCTGTGTCTGCGCCCCTCTGACTTCACCGTGGAACCATTCTCAGCTCCCGTCAGAAGCAGAAGGAATTAGCAGGCTGTGACAATTGTCTGTTGTTCTAAGTGAGTTACACCACGATCTCTAAGCCTCTTTCCCAGAAGATGGATGACAGAATGCAAGGCGGAATGAGAATGTGTAATGTCTGCGCGCCTTGCTTATTAAAAGTTCCTCTGTTTAGAAGCCATGCCGCTGTGATTTTTGTGTTCTATTATGTAATGTAAGAAGGCTGCTCCTCGGTGTCCCCGAAGAAACCAGAGAAATGCGACAGTGTCACAGAGGCCTGGCGAGCGTCTCCCTTCAGGAGTTCTTCGCCCTAGAGATGCTTGCTCCGGGGCCAGGCTCCCCGTGATGTGCCTATTTACTACTGAGAGACCTAAGAAGCAGAAACTAAAATAATTAAGTAATCCACCCGTCTCCGGAGCATATGGCACACGCTGATGTCACCCACACACTTGTTACAAAAGCCCGTTCTCGGGCTGCTCCCAAGGTGCTGAGTCAGAATCCATGTTTTAACAAGACCTCAGGTGACTCGCGTGTGCTTTCAAGTCTGGGAAACAGTGTCTACCCAATTAAAACCTACCCAGAGGAAAAGGGTTGGAGGGAGTCTTCTTGGGAAAGACAGAGCCGGGAAAAACACCAAAGACAGTCTTGAAGGCCACTGTGCGGTGCGCAGAAGACTGACAGGCAGGGTGGCCAGGTAGCTTGATGACGCTCTCTCCGCACCTTCATTGCTGGCTCCTCTTTTGATGTGTTTGGAGAGTGGGTCACAGAAGCACACCGTCTATCCAGCAGACTTTACATTTTATTTTCAATTATTCTTGATTTCTGGTATGAGGCTGCCTTTCCAGCTCTACCGTGAAGCGGCCCAGCTTTCAAACAGGCGCCAGTTAATTAAGCTTGCGGAACCTAATTGAATTGAAAGACCAGATGAGATCGGCTGATTATGAAAGAGAGGAATGGGGCTCGGAGCACGCGTGCACTCGTCTTCCCACGGCTCCTCCCAGGTCACTGGGTGTGGGATCTTTGGCTTTTACAAGCTTTATTTCACCCGCAAGAGCTAAGGAGAGACAAATGTGGGTGCTCGAACTGCTCGGAGTTTTAAAATGCAGTAATAGCTGCAGTGGGGTTCTGTAGGGGCCGCGGTCCTAGGACTGATGGTAGCAGAAGGCAGGACTTTGATGGAGATGAGGATGGTAGCCTCCTCCACGGACTTCCGAGTTCTGAGCATGCGTGTGGATACCCAGGTCAGACGAGATCACCTAGCATCGCCCAGACTTTTCTGATGACCTCTCAGCTTCACCTTCATCTCACACAGCCGCTCCCTCTGACCCTGGCTCCTAGGCATGCAAAATGACCCAGTAAATTTGCCCATGTTTTCTTACAAATATCACCCAGGCCAGACCTTCCAAAGTGCCTCAGGAGAGAGTACGATTCTGAGGAGATGCCAAATGCCTTTTTTGGCAGCAGTAGAAGAAATCCTGGATTATCCACTCTAGCAGTGCTCTGAGGCAGAGGATGATACCTACTCTGGGATTTATTTACTTAATTATAAAATATTTTATGCTATGGCTGTCTCAGTAGGTCTGGTTCCAAGGTTTGGAACCAAATATAAAAGATCTCCTTACTATCTAATTTGCAGCCATAGGAATTGCCATACTCCGTGTCTACTTTCGTTCTAGTGATGCCGAAGGAGTCTTCTTGGCACAGATATATAGACAAGCATTTGACATACACCCTGACCTGGCGGTTCCACTCCTAGAATAGGCCCAAGAAAAAGAAAAGTATAATACGTGTGCTGGTTTCAACTAGAAATGTCCCCCAGTGGCTCATGCAATTAAACTCTCAGTCCTCCAGTTTTATGATCTCTCTCTCTCTCTCTGTCCCCCCTTCCCCCCAACCAGCATGTTCAGCAAGCTTCCTGTTCCCACCACCATGTCTTCCTAATACACAGGCTAGAGTCGCCTGGGAAGAGGGAACTTCAACTGGGAGAATGCCTCCATCAACTCAGCCTCTTGGCATGTCTGTGGGTATTTTCTTAATTGTTGAGTAATGTGTTCCCAGCCCTCTGTGGGTGATGCTGCCCCTGGAATACATTAGAATGGTATAAGAACACAGGCTGAGCAAGCCATGAGGGGCTGAGAGAGCCATGAGGAGCAAGGCAGTAAGCAGAGTTCCTCCGTGGTCTAAGTTCAGTTTCTACGTTGAGTTCCTGCCTTTACTTGCCTTCGTAATGAAATAAACTCCTTTCTTTCCAAGTTGCTTTTGGTCAGTGTTTGCTTCGGTAACACAGAATCAAACTCGGACATCCACCGTTGCGGGCTCGATACGTCTTGAATGGAGAGCCCAAATGAGCATGTTCTTCCTTAGGTTGTTTGGGGTTATGGTATTGAATCACACAGCAACAGAAAAGTAACTATGGCACCATGTTGATCAGATTTCATCACTGTGGCAGATATGGAAGAGAAAATGTTTAAAATAAGAAAAAAAATAAGTCTTACTTTGGCTCGTGGTTTCAAAGATTTCAGCTTGGTCTCTTGCTTCGGGTCTCAGGACAGGAGGGGTATCTTGGCAGTGGGACTGTGTGGCAGAAAGTTAACACCTCCTGACAGGCAGGAAGCGTGGAGGAAGAGTCAACGGGATGGTATATGTCCAGGCAATGTATTAAGAACCTTTAGCTAGACTTCCCTTCTACTTTCTATGACTTCATCAAATGTAAGACCTTGATGAAATCAAAGCCCTCAGCAGCCAGTCACATTCTCCAAGACATCAGCTCTTGACCCCTACACACTGGGAAGCATATGAGCATTTTGTAGAAGGCCTCATATCCAAACCATAACATACACAGTCACGTGGAACCTTTCATATGCTTCTTCGTTATTCATGGTGGGCCCATGTTGAAAATAACTTAAATCAATAAAATGTGACACATCTTAGCTCACTTTGTGCTGCTCAAGCAGGATGTACAAGGCTGTAGAATTTAAAATGAAAAGAAATGGTTCTGAAAGTGGGAAATTCAGGGCCAGATATCACCGTCAGTGATGTCCTCTAGCCACATCAACCTGTTTCAGAGGCAAGAGAGCAAGAGAATGGAGAGGGACTGAGCATACCCACATTTCCTTAATGAGCCCACTTCGTGATAGTGACATAAATCCTTCCTCAAGGACAGAGTCCAAATGGCCTAACTGCCTCTCAAAGTTCCATCTTTGAGATCACTGTTGGATCAGGTAAGTTACCAGTAGATGATTTTGGGGAGACACACTCAAATAGCAGCATCATACATCCACAGAATAAAATGTGATTGCCCGTGATGAGGAATGATGCATTGACACAGTCTATGACAAGGACGAGCCCTGGAGTTTGATAAGCCAGATGATGTAAAAGGAGAGAAAGTGAGTGTGTGATTGCCAGTGGTGGAGAAGGAGATGGAGAAGGGAAGAAAGGTTGAAGAAGGACTGCATATGTTCATGAGACTTCTTTCGGGATGCTGAAAATGCTCTCAAGTTGTCTGCGGTGCAGGCTGCGTGGTATGCTACAGCGCCACAGACACACGGGAAGAACACCCAATGGCATAGTTTAAAGAGATAACTTGTGATATGTGGATTATGTCCTAACACAGGTGCTTTTGAAGGTGGCTGGCAATGAAGTAGAGCAGTGTGAGCTTGAGCTGAGAGTCTGCTGGAGGGAGGTGAACGGCTCCTGCCTGCAACAGGCACGATAGTGGGTGGGGGCTCTACTTCCCATCACCCAGAAGATGTAGAGATGTTTCACGGCAGCCAAATCCCAGAAGTGGCTACATCTTGGGTAACACCTCTTGCCTGACTGGGGAAGGGATTTGTGACCTGAGCCTTGTTTTATTGCTTAGATGAGTCTCCCAGTTGCTCAGTTGTTGCTTAAGCCACTTTGCTAAAGTACATCCATCACTCAACTGGCAACAATAAAGACCATTTCTACCATAAATGTGTCCATTCTCCTCTGCTCTGACTCCTGGACAAGCTGTTCTCTTTACAAACTAACCTTGCATGGTGAGCTTAGTCCCCCAACGGACTGAGGGAGAAGAAGAGATAGAACACAGAGAACTTACATCCTCTGTGGGTCCCAGGGATAACTGAAAATGGAAGCCCCTTGCTAATAAATTATTAAACGTCAAACCAGTAAAAGGCGTTTCTACAGTGCGACACTATGTGACCATACAAGTCACAGCCATAAATTAACCCCAGTTAGATAAAACACAGAGACAGGATATGGGAGGAGGGGTGCAGAAAGAGGGGGAGAGTAGAGGGGGAGAGATCTTCCCATGTACTTGAGAGGAGTTTCATGACCTTTATTAGATATGCTATTTCTTGTTAATAAAAGCTACTTCGAAATAGTGTTATTTCTAGGGAGAGCCTAGAGGTAATAGTTTAAAATATAATCTGATTTTAAGGAAAGCTCTCCCAGCATGTCATTAAAATAGTCCATTTCATAGGACTTTAATTTGTAAATTATTTTATTTTTACCTCCTAACATTACTGCGAAAAAGACAAAATTTTAGCCTCTATTTTATCTTTGAGGAAATTTTCATGTAAGACTATCTTAGCTTGGGTTACTATTGCTATCATGAAACACCATGACCAAAAGCAACTTGAGGAGAAAAAGGTTCTATTTATTTGGCTTTCACTTCCACATCACAGTCCATCATTAATGGAAGTCAGTATAGGAACTCAAATAGGGCAGGGATCTGAAGGCAGGAGCTGATGCAGAGGTCCATGGAGGAGTACTGCTTACTGGCCTGCTCTTCATGACTTACTCAGCCTGCTTTCTTATAGAACACAGGACCACAAGATGGCCCCACCTACAATGGGCTGAGTTTTCCCACATCATCCCTAATTACCATGCTACAATGTACAGACCCAAAGAAGCCAAGGAGAGTCCAAGGCAAGATGCTGAACCTTACTAGAACAGGAAATAAAATAGACAAGTAGATGAAGATAAAAAAACTGAGTGGGAGAGGGGATGGGAAGGGTAAAATGAGTGGGGTCAAGTGTGTATGTGGTTGGACCAGGAGAGAGAACAAAAATCGGTGTGTAAAGTGTATCTCTGGAACAGGGGAAGATCCCAGAAGTTTTTTTGGGGGTGACCCTAGCTGAGACTTCCAGCAGTGAGGGTTAAAGAGCCTGAAGTGGCCATCTCCTATAATCAAGTGGTATTTCCAGTGGAGGAAAGGGGACCATCCATAAAACTCTAGTCCTAAAATTTGTCTTGCCTATAAGAAGGGTAGGGGTAAAGCTGGAGCAGAAATTAAGGGAACGGCAAACCAATGACTGATCCAACATGACACCCATCCCACAGGGGACAGCCAACCCCTGACACTATTGATGATACTCTGCTATGATTGTAGACAGGAGCCTAGCATAGGTTCCTGTAGTCTTCTGAGAGGCTTCATGCAACAGCAAATGGAAAAAGGCTCAAAGACCCACAGCCAAACAATAGGACCAGCTTGGAGAGTTCTGTGGAGGAGTGGTGGGGAGGGTTGAGGGATCTGGAGGGGTCAAGGACACCACAAGAAGACCTACAGAGTCAACTAACCTGGGCCTATGGGGGCTCACCGAGACTGAACCACCAACCACAGAACATGCATGGGCTGGACCTAGGCCCCCTACACCTATGTAGCAGATGTGCAGCCTGGTCATCATGTGGGTCCCCTCACAAGGGGAGAAGGGGCTGTCTCTGACTCTGTTGTCTGTCACTGGATCCATTTCCCCTTGGCTGGGCTGCCTTGTGAGGTCCCAGTGGGATAGGATGCGCTTAGTCCTGCTGTGACTTGAGGTGCCTAGGTGGGCTGATACCTCTTGGGGGCCTCCCCTTCTCTGAGAAAAAAGGAGAGGGAGAGATGGGGGATGGGGACGTGAGGGCAGGACTGGGAAGAGATGAGGAACAGCGGTGGAATCAGAGTGTATAGATATTAAGTTAATAAATATATGAAAAAGAAAGAAGAAAATATTCTGCCAGCTTGCATACGACTCAGTCTCACAGAGGCATTTTCTCACCTGGGGTTCCCTCCTCTCAGAAGACTCTAGCCTGTGGCAAAATGATATAAAATTAGCCAGCACCAGCATTTTAGGGGAACTCCAAAAGCCAAGGTCTCGGTGATAGAGATGGCATTCACAGTGTAGCATCCCAGTTCTTTCTACGTTGAGGAACCATGTCTCCAACAGCAGCGTGGGAAAACGCCTTCTAACTCATCATGCTGATGTGATGAGCTCCCAGCAATATCAGAAATGAAGAAAAACATTACGTTTATGATAGAGCATGCTGGCCTCCAACCCCGATATTCTTGCCCAAACGTGTACCACCATAAAAGTGTGGATGTGGGCTGTGTGTAGGGATGTGTGTGTGTGTGTGTGTGTGTGTGTACGCATTGATGGGTGTAAGCATGAATTAACCAACTAGCAGTATTTCAATGTTTAGAATGCTGGTTTACATAAATAGTTCTAAAATAATACCAAATATTTTCTACTGGTCATAATATAATCCTAAATTATACCCCAATTTCAGAGAAGTGATAAGGGATGATGGTGACAAATGTGGTATCAAGGAGGCTTGGCTTGAATTTCAGCCATACTGCCTGCTAGCTCTGACCTAGAGAGAGCCAATTACTCTGCAACTTACTTATTGCTTTTCTTTTTTTAAAAAAATATTTATTTTTTATTAATTACAGTTTATTCACTTTGTATCTCAGCTGTAGCTCCCTCCCTCATCCCCTCCTAGTTCCACCTTTCTTCCCTCATCTCCTCCCTTGCTCCTCCTCAAGTCCACTGATAGGATTGGTCCTCCTCCCCTTTCTTCTGACCCTAGCCTATCAGGTCTCATCATGACTGGCTGCATTGTCTTCCTCTGTGGACTGGTAAGGCTGCTTCCCCCTCAGGGTTGATGATCAAAGAGCCAGCCACTGAGTTCATGTTAGAGACAGTCCCTGTTCCCCTAACTAGGGAACCCACTTGGAGACTGAGCTGCCATGGGCTACATCTGTGCAGGGGTTCTAGGGGTTCTAGGTTATCTCCATGCATGGTCCTTGTTTGGAATATCAGTCTCAGAAAAGACTGATAGGCCCAGATTTTTTGGTTCTGTTGCTCTCCTTATGGAGCTCCTGTCCCCTCCAGGTCTTTCTATCTCCCCTTCTTTCATAAGATTCCCTTCACCCTGCTAAGTTTGGCTATGAGTCTCAGCATCTGCTTTGATACTCTGCTGGGTAAAGTCTTTCAGAGGCCCTCTGTGGTAGGCTCCTGTCCTGTTCCCTGTTTTCTCCCTCTTCCAATGTCCATCCCATTTGCCTTTATGAGTGAGGATTGATTGTCTTACTCAGAATCCTCCTTCTTGCTTAGCTTCTTTAGGTGTACAGATTTTAGTATTTTTATACTATATTATATTTCTAATATCTACTTATAAGTGAGTATATACCATGGGATTCTGCGATACCTCACTCAGAATGATCTTTTCTAGTTCCACCATTTGCCTGCAAATTTCATGATTTCCTTGAACTCATTGGCACAGGAGACAATTTCCTGAACAGAACACCAACAGCACAGGCTCTAAGATCAAGTATAAATAAATGGGACCTCATGAAATTGAAAGCTTCTGTAAAGCAAAGGACACTGTCGTCAGAACAAATGACAGCCTACAGATTGGGAAAGGATCTTCATCAACCCTATATCTGACAGAGAGCTAATATACAGAATATATAAAGAACTCAAGAAGTTAAACAGCAACAAATCAAGTAATCCAATCAAAAAATGAGGGACAGAGCTAAACAGAGAATTCTCAGCAGAGAAATAATGGCAGAGAAACACTTTTAAAAAGGCTCAATATCCTTTGTCATCAAGGGAATGCAAATTAAAACAACCTGACATTTCACCTTACATTCATCAGAATGGCTAAGATGAAAAACTCAAGTGACAACACATGCTGGAGAGGATGTGGAGAAAGGGAAACCCTCTTTCATATTTGGTGGGAATGTAAACTTGTACAACCACCTTTGGAAATCAGTCTAGCGCTTTCTCAGACTTATTGCCTTTCTAAATGGTGTCTATATGTAAAGTATTGCATTATAGCAGTGTTTACTACCAATCCCTTACATTAAAGTAAGAAAATTTTCCCCTTTGGTTGTGAGCATGAGAAGCACATGCTCTACCACTAAGACACACCCCTACCTCAGAAAATCAAAGATTAATTTGCTTTATAGGCAATTGTTCAGTAGCCTGACCCATTTGTATGTAGGATTTCTTGATATTTGACTAATTTGTGTTAAAGTACAATCCACCGTAGTTCTCCAAGAAGCAAGACAATCACCGAGGGCACAGTTAATGGCAGAGAAATGACCGGAGTTACAGAAGCCTCTTCTTAGACCATGAATATCAGGTAAAACCCCTGGCTGTGTACCCAGAAAACTCTATGTTGCCACATAACAAAGATATGTCACATCCTTGTTTGTGGCAGTGAAGTTACTGTAATAGTCTCTAGAGAGGTGTCCAACAGCAGAGGGATGGATAAGAAAATGTGGTGTGTAAACACAGCAGACATTTTTTTTTCAGACACAGAGAACAAACTTGTTTTGTTTATATGAAAATGGATGCAACAGGAGATAATAACGTTAAGTGAACTAAGCCAATCTCAGAAATACAAATATCAAATGTTCTCCCTCATTTGTGCCTCTGAGGTTTTATGTAGATACCTAAAGCTCTTTGTGTGTGTGTGACGGGGTGGGGTGGGAAGGATATCAGAGCAAAACTGTCTGGGGAGACAAGATAGCTAGGGAAGGAATATTAAAGGGAATAAGCTGGAAATACATTGTATGCTTGTATAAGGTCTCCAGGTACAACAGGTGTACTTGATGGGAAAGGTGTTTAATGTTAGAAAATAAACCCTTAATATGCTGGTAAGAAGCAACACTGAACCCCTTTCTTAGAGCATCCTTCCCTGCATCATTCATAAAGAGATAGTTGGCTTCTCAGCCAAGTGTCTAATCAGGCCACCCAAAATCTTCAGAGCCCTGTGCAAACACACTGTCAAACAACAGAGCTCTCTCTGTGCAAAGTGAGATCCCAGTAACTTGCTTGGTCAGGGGTACAATTTTCATCCCAGAAGAGAGGACATAGAATGAAAGGTAAGGAATGGGCATGAGTCCCTGTGTCTAGAGATCTGGCAGTAGCAGGATTTTCCTGCTGGACGTGAGGCCAGCTGTACTTCAGATCAGCCCAGTCCAAACAGGTGCAGGCTCTGTGAGCCGAGGAGGAGACTATGGACAGTGGTTGTTTTGTGTCTGGTACATAGTAGGAACTCCAAAATCCTTGTTAGTGAGTATATGGATAACAGAAGTCCTGTCAATATTCTGAATCTGTCCAGGGCTGTCTGATGTCTCAAGGCCCTGGTGAACAAGAGAACAATCAGTGTATTCAGGTAATAATTTACATAATGCAGTCTGGAAAACGCCTTGGAGGATTTTTGAGCATCTTTGAGCAGAAATCGCCTCTTTCCTGAGTAGCGGCTCATCATCTGCATGCTGCAACACTGAGCCTAAGTGCGGAGGAAGAGGAGCAGAGCCCTGCGCGAAGCACGTCCGAAGCACAACAGAAATGTTTAAGTTGGATTCCCAAATTGCTTACACAGTTTGCCTATATGCATCATGACGGCTGTGTAAAGATGACACCCCCTTCCACAAAAGGGAGACAATGCTGACCACAGACACCAACTCTACAGTGACAAAAATGAAAATTGACAGCAGCCTCTGGAGAGCTCTGTGAACTGACACATCAAAACCTGCCTCCTGGCAACAACTGGGGGGGGTGGATAGCCAAGTGTGAGGTGCATTGCAGCCCCCATCTTAGCACGCTACTTCTCAGAGGCAGGATGTGATAAAAACTGCCTGGGCCTGCATCTCACCTCAGAGAGCTGGAGCTGGGGCCATCAAAAATAACTTTCAGAAAAACTAGTAAAATCTGCGGTATCATCAATTTACCCTCCACCCTCAAAACTACAAGTAAACATTTGGGGTTCAAAAAAATGATGGCATGAAGACACACACACAGACACATACACATGCACACACGGGTTTTAATGAACCACTGTCAGCCTAGGCAGACATCACCAGTAATAAAGTCAGAAACACAATATTAGCTTCTGCTCTCCTAGCGAAAGGGTTGAGGATTGTTTGTTTGTTTGTTGCTCGTTTGTTTTTCTTTGTCTGGTGTGTAGTAAATTCACATGGGAAGAAATCTAAGATATGATTTGAAATCTGACATTTAAATCCAGCTGGATTATCATTTGCTGAGATCCACAATGATGGCGCTGATGGTTGCTGTTTTCTTTTCACCTCCTAAAAATATAGATTTATTGTCATGTTCCATAACAGCAAGAAGTAAGAGCTTTGAATTATCCATGACGTCCTCTTCATCCATGCTGAGATTTTAGGAGAGACACAAAAATGTAATCTGTGATTCACAAGTTCCCCACACTCTCGTTATGTGTGCTTTAATTTAGCTCGGTTCTAGGACAGGAGTTTGAAATCACCGCCATATTCCAGGAGAATAATGAGGCATCTGGAGAAAGACTCTAGTGTCTTCAACGGAATGGCTAAGTCATTGACAATGGGAAGACTTGGGGCTAAGGATATACCAATGTATTAATTAATATGGTTAATACGTATCATTAGGCAGGAAAAAGAAATCTCTGTTTTAAACCCCCGAGCACATCTGTGCAGACCCTGACTACATACCCTTCATCTCCAGGGCTCGTGGCAAATACCAAACACTCACACAAGCAAGGCAAAGCAGACAGAGCTCTGCTAGTGAACAAATGACAAAACCGAAATGTCTACAGAATGTATGTAAGAATAGGCCAGAATGCTGCAGAGTGCCTAGACGCTATGGCCAGAATAAGAGCAGGTACAATTATCTCAACTTGCCTGGAGAGAAGTCTCGTGCACCACAGAACTCCCCTTTCAGGATTTTTGTTGTGACTACTTGTGGCGTTTGGTCATCCCTCGGCGGCAACAAACAGCCTGAGCTGGGGGCCGGGATAGCCCTTTCCTACACAGTCCAGACACCAAACACAACAGCCTTCTGACATCATTTGAAGATGACAATTGGCCTTCCCTTTCTTCTTTCCTTTCTGCTGTATACTTTATGGCTTTTCTTTGTAAGTAGCATGAATCAGTATGGTCCCATGCACAAATAAACATGGAGGTTGGAACACCGCAATCTTTCAGCAGAGTTTTGATTAACCAAAATATTAACATCTTGAGGGAATTTTCTTTCTTTTTTTTTTTTTTTCAATGCAGTTTATTCAGGAACCTTGAACAATCATCTGACCCTGGGGAAAGCCAGCCCACAGCTTAAATAGCCTCTGGGTAGCCAACCCCAGCGTGCCACGTGGGCAATGCAGATAGGTCCACATATATGGAAGCAAGCCAGATCCTCAGCCTTAGCCAAATGTGGAATTGTTCGTGACAGAGAGCACTCACCATCGGGAAGGTGGAAGGCGGAAACCAGCTCCATCTTTAAGGCACAGCATTCCGCAGCTCTCTACAGTTCTCCCTTTTTGTTTTAGATGCATCAGGCAAGAGTAGAGGTCTGATCTCTGATATTAGAAATAAATTGGGACTTTGTACCGATGTTCATTTAGGTGTCATCCACCCAAAGAGCATCAGACCCGTCTGATACCTTTTTCTCAGAGGCAGGACAATCTGATTGGCCTGCTCTTTGATCACCTCCCTCTGGGGGGGAGCAGCCTTACCAGGCCATAGTAGAGGACGATGCAGCCACTTTTGATGTGAACTGACAGACTAAGATCAGAAAGGAGAGGAGAACCTCCCCTATTAGTGGACTTGGGGAGTGGCATGCAAGCAGAGGGAGGGTGGGACTGGGAGGGGAGGAGGGAGGGGCTTATGGGGGGATGCAGAATGAATAAAGTGTAATTGATGAAAAATTTTTAAAAAAAGGGAAAAAATAATTTAAGAACCTTAAATGACTTTCAAAAGTGAGGGAATTTTCAAACAAACAGTATTTAGAGCTGTATCCAGGAGGCAGTATGTCTGGGTTCCTTGTAGCAGGAGCTGCACAAGCAGTTCAGGATAGAAGAGAATTAGGAATTTGCTCCAATCTGTTTTCTTACGCATGGTGCATTAATGTCATCTCATGTCTTGACTAGAGAACTTTTTGCTGCACAGGATGTTCAAATGAGTACGTTCAAATGTGTTGGTGCAGGAAGGCAATTCCACTGACAAGACCCTCTGCTATAGGCTTTTTAACAAAGTGCAAGGCAAAGTCCGTGTCGCTTAACAGGCTCTATTAGATTATTTTCCTTTTTGCCCTCAGTTTTGGAGAAGTGAGAGTCTTTGATGCTTCCCCACACATTCAGCTGGCATTTTGCTTGGCTCCCGATCTATATCCCTTCTCAGCTCATTACATTTTTCTTTTATCTCCATTATATTTTTCTATGGCATAACCAAAAATTGAGATACCTGTAGCGATTTGACCTCACGCTACAACGCAACTGTGTGTGTTGCCTTGGTCAGTAGCAGTTGAGACAAACGTGGAGGCTCCTAAACTCAGCTGGTGAGCTGCATGTGTCGAACATTCTTTCTCACAGGACTGTGTTATGACAAGGGACAGCTTCCGGTTAATTTGTTACTACAACCTCCAATCATATAAAACCCAGCATGCATTCTGGTCACCAACAGGAAGCTTAAATTTAATTATAACTTCAGGGTTATGTTTCTGAGACTGGCTGCCGAATCACACTGAAGACGAGTTTGGAAAATACATTATCTCTTTATTTTGGATAAAAGTTAATGTTCTAAAGCTTGTGGGGGGGGGGCTAAAAGAGCTTGTGCAAAAAAGAGCTTCCTGTTTCCACCCAGCTCTGCCTACAAGGTTGTCTCCTCCAGCAACAAGAACACAGAGGTTCATGCCAGTGCCGTGTTTATTCACTCTGCTCTCATCAAGCCAACCTAGCTTTGATCTACCAATTAACAAGATGGAAGCTCATTCGTTACATCCCAGATTAGAAATATTGCTAAGCAGAGTGTATAAATAAATGGGTGTAGACGGTGGAGCGGGTTTCAGTTCAGCTTTGGCTGTGGAGCAACTGAACTCAGGGTCAATGTCGAGCCTCTGAATTTACCTACATGGGGCTTTCAATTTTATTAAATTTTTCTTTTTTTCCCTTAAATTGTGCCTGTTCTACTTATTTTTTCTTAAAATGATGTCATGTCTATCGGAGTTAATAATAGAAATTTAGTTGTAGTTAGTACATAAATTTTTCAGTTTGAATTTGTGGTTTGTTTTTATTACGTCTTGAAGACAGGATCTTTGAAAGTTGAAGAACAATGGTATGGCCACCCCTGTAAAGGCTGTGCAAAGCACTGCTGTACCTCAGTTTCTCAGGGACCCATCTCAAGATTCCCAGGCACGAACCTGTTTAACTCATTTACAACCTGAGTTCATTATGACATCAAATTATGATGAGGTTGGGGAAGGCACAGAGCTGTTCTTTGAGATGCCAAGGCATGGCCATCTTCTTCATCTGCATTATGAAGCTTACTCACTCACTCTCCTTCATTGAACATAATGAAACTAAGTTATCAACAGCCTGTCCACCAAGGCCAAACCAGTCTTCCTGTAGCTAGGCTGCCCTTGGCTTGATTAGTGGGAAATCATCAACAAACAGCTTTGCCAGGGAGAGAAGACAAGACAGAGAGGAAGGACACAGAAGCTGATGAGGATAGTGGCGATGATGTGGTCCCGACACTGTCATCATACTGAAGGGTGAGATGGTACAGTTCCCAGGGAGGAAGGACAGGGATGGGGCTCAGGGAACAAGCTCCTTGCTTAGGAACACTACATTGAGCACCTGTTATGCATGGTGAGCTATGCTATAGTTTGCATTTAATTTGTGAGAATATATTTTATCCCTTTGAGTTCAAAGTTCATAATCACCTCAGTTAAAAAAAGAGAAAGAGAGAGAGAGAGAAAGGAAGGAAGGAAGGAAGGAAGAAAGAAAGAAAGAAAGAAAGAAAGAAAGAAAGAAAGAAAGAAAGAAAGAAAGAAGGAAGGAAAGAAAAAGAAAATCCAGTGAAGTGTGGCAGATACATGAGAATCAGGGAAAGGTTTGTCTAGAAACTTGGACAGGATCCCACCAGCTTCTTGCTGCCAGGCCCTCCATGGCTGATCTCAGCTACAGAAAGGTATGTTGACAGTGGTCGCGTCCTGCCTTGGGAGACTGCACCTGGGAAGTCAGGCAAAGCTAGAAAGTCCCAGCCATTTTGCCCCAGACATCTAGTGACCAGAACTTCCTCTAGAACTCCCTGCTGTATTGGCATAGGTCAGCATGGCTTTGATCTTAGGTGTCCCCAAAAGCTCCATGTTTGAAGGTTTGGTCCCAGCAGCTGATGCGGAAGGAAGGTGATGGGACCTTGGTGAGATGACACCTGAGGAAATGACCTTGGGTCACTGGGGACACTGAGATGCTAGGGCTCCCTCAGGTCCTCTCCACTTTCCCTCTTGTTCTCTCTCTCCTGGACTCTCTTTCCTATTTCTCTCTCTCCCATTCTCTCTGTCTCTCTGCTGCCCACTCTCTCCTCCTCTTCCTCTTCTCTCCTTCCTTCCCCCACTTTCTCCTCCCCACTCCTTTCTTTCTCTCCTTTCTGGAAAATTGAGGTAAGCTACTCATCCACCAGCTCCTCCCAAACATGCTATTCTGTCTCGACTCAGGTCCAGTCAACTACAGAGTGAAACCATGATCCCAAATGACCTTCCTCTTTTATCAAGTTAAATTTTTACAGGCATTTCGTCATAGCAACGGGAATCTGACTGACTCAAAGGCCTTTTCAGAGCCTGTACCACAGCTTGAAGTGTTCTTCTACTCACTCTTGCTTCCTCTGTCTTCTAGCCAAAAATGTTGATCCCAAATAAATATTTTGTTCCTTAGTCTCAGTCAGCACCTGATTCTAAAGACTGAAACCTACACACACTATTTTAGCCTGATAGGCAGGGGCCCCGAATCTGGTGCAGGAAATCGAACCTGGAGTGAATGAGAACTGCTCAGAAAAGGATCTTCTAGATCCATTAC
Source organism: Meriones unguiculatus (assembly GCF_030254825.1). Classification (NCBI taxonomy): domain Eukaryota; kingdom Metazoa; phylum Chordata; class Mammalia; order Rodentia; family Muridae; genus Meriones; species Meriones unguiculatus. The sequence goes on along the minus strand of NC_083365.1, from coordinate 17,145,512 downwards.
AGTTGACCCTGAGAGAATGGTAAGAAAAATGAGACAGAGAGCTGAGCAAGGCAGCCACTTTCTTCCTAGTGCAGGAAACAAACTGTTCAAAGGACTTAAGGAAACGCTTGGCACCCTGGACTCTTGCCATCTGTAGTCTCCTCCAGAAACTTCTCAGACCGTCAGATTCATAGTTTCCATAATCACCAAGCCACTTCCTCCCAGCTAAGTATCTGTGGTCCTGTGGATGCAGCTGGAGCTCGGGCCAGCAAGGGCTAAATTCGCTCTTAAATCCTGAAGGCCACAGGAAGCCTTTGGGAGACTGGAGGTGTGCTTCATGCGTCGTCCAAATTATGCCATGGAGATGCACTTGGAAACTCCATAGGGGTGTCAGAGATGTGGGTGAAAATAGTGAAGAAGGACTTCAGAGCCTTCGCCGTGATACAGTGAGAAAGATCTAGAACTCGGAGGTGACAGTGACTGCCTCAGGGCACTCATCTGTCAAGAAGTCTCTGAACAACCTGGAATGTCATTAAAATGACCATTCTTCTGCTGGGTCTCAGAGAATTCAGGCGTAGGAAGTGGAGGAAGCCCTGAGTGGGTGATGTACTGAGTGTGTGTTGCGAATACCTGGAGGCTTTAGAAATAATTTTCATGGAAAACTGGCAAATTGGCCATAATCCATGCAGGCCAGGGTCAGAGGAGTGACCTAGCTTTCCTCTGAGCACAAGTATTCATGGATGGTTGATCACTGTGTAAAAAAACCCAGCAACTGTAGCTTCTTTCTCCTCTTGGATGTTTACAGCCTGAGGCGGATCTACAAACAGCTCCTTCTCCCTAACCCCTCTCCCTGTGCTGTACTGAAAACCATGATGAGGCTCTGGGGAGCCAACAGTGGTAGGTGCCCCTCCGCCAGAGCATAGCCCAAACTGACCCCACATCTTCATACAGGTACTTGTACTTGTATGTCTATCTCTTCCTTATTCCCTAGTCAGGCTTCCAGGAACCAAGCATAGTCTGTCCTAGCAACCAAGAACCAAGAATCAAGGGCTTAATCAGCAGGAGCTGATATTATAGGAGGAGACATAGAGATATTTAAAATTCTCTAAAACAGCCATATTCCCTGATAGCAAAAGCACCGAATAGGTAGTCTGGGGTCCAGTGCACAGCTAGTTGGAGACATACGAGGCAAAGAGATGGCTCTCTCACTCCCAATGACTATAAACTTCTCCAAGGATGAGGCACAGGTATAGGATGTATTTAACTATGGTTTTTCATGCCCTGCTATTGAGCCAGTATCCTTTAACTGCAAATGGACTGAGTCAGCTTTTGGCCTCTGTGAGAGCTCAAGAGTCATCAGTTTCAGCTGTTGCTATTTTGTCCAAGATGTGATTTTTTACAGGAAAAAAACAAAGAAAAAACCCCACAGCACTCCAAATCCTCTTGGTTACTATTATGCAGCAGCATCATTAAAGTCAATTAACTCACTTCGACTTGCATTTTCAGGTGGTGCCTCTGAGCAGCCCACTGAAGTCAGCTCTGAAACCCCTTTTTACTATGGGCTTCATGGCCTTGTCTATTTTTAGGCTAGATGGTTACTGACTTTCTGCATCCTCTCCTTCACCCTGCTAACTCCCTCAGTCCCTGTGTTCCTTTGATGCTTGTTACCCAACACAATTTGGAATTTCCAGCACCTCACAATGAACCTCAATGATTCTAAATTTGAACACACTCTCTCTCTCTCTCTCTCTCTCTCTCTCTCTCTCTCTCTCTCTCTCTCTGTGTGTGTGTGTGTGTGTGTGTGTGTGTGTGTCTTTAGCCAGGTTGGCTGACATACCTAGGAAACTTTTCAAATTTTAATAACAGTCCCCTTATACATATCTACATATTGTCTGTTATGTTGATCCTCTATAAAAGCATACGATGCTCTAAAATCTCATCCACCATCACGGGGGTTTCTTCTCGCAGTTGTTGGGAACTAACACAGAGATGCACAACTGTACCACGTGCAGGAAGTGAGAGGCTTTGGAGCACTCGTCCCTAAACAGGATGTCTTCATCAAATGCCTCCCTTCAAAGCTCGGGACGTTACGCAGAAGAGGAGGCAGGAAGACTGTAAAAGCCAGAGGTGGTGAATGACACCCAGACATCAGTGTCGTCCACACACAGGGCTGACACACGTATGAACTCAGAGACTTCGGCAGCATGCCCAAGACCTGCGCAGGGTCAAGCCAGAAAGGGTCCCAGCACTGAGTGGGAACGGTGGACACAGCCTCCTGCCTCTAACCAAGAAGCCACCTGCAGTTCGTACACGCTTACAAAGGAAAAATGAGTGAGGCCTAGCCAGGAATGCTAACCACACCTAGGGGTAACTCCAAGCCCAGGAGGAGACAGTCAACCAAAGCAAACTCAATGTTATATTTGTAGACTTTTTCATCTACCTTTGGGGGGACAGCATTTTTTTCCCATTGGTCATTTGGGTGTTTTGCTTCTATATTTTGGTTTCTGGTTTTATGGGTTTTGTAGGTGTGTGTGTGTGTGTGTGTGTGTTTGTGTGTGTTTATGTGTGGATATGGGTGTGTGTATGTGTGTAAGAGAGAGGGAAAGAGAGATTGCTTTGTTTTTATTTTTAAAGAAGAAAAGAAAAGGTGTGGAGTTGGGTGGATAGGGAGGTGAAGAAGGGCTAGGAGAAGTTCGGGGAAAGGAAAAGCAAAATCAGAATGTATTGTGTGAAAAAAAAGTGGCTTTTCCCAATTAAAAGGACAATACATAAATGAATGAGCCACCTATAAAAATCCATTATCCATCTTTATTCACTTATGTTCAAGCATGTGTTCACATACTCACTTACTACTCTAATAAGATATGATTTTATATATGAACAACAATAGATTTTAGTTTGAAAATAAGACACTTTTGACCTACTGGGTACTGAACATAGGGTCTTACCCAGGATCAGGCAAATGCTTGAATCATTGAGATGTATATATCCTACCTTAAAAGAGGATTTTTTTTGTTGTTGTTGTTGTTTAAAATGAAGACTTTTTTGGATCAAATTATTTAGCTGAGAGTCTGTGGTTATCATTTAGACTGTGTTTTTCAGTCATCTTGCTTCCTGGCTTCAGGTCACAGACAGTGGCATACAATCTGTAGAGAATAAATACTGCAAATCCAGCGAGTGCCACTGGGCCTGACGACTTCACACAGAGAGAGGAAGAACAGGAAATATTAATTATAAGGTTGTGATTCAATCTGGAGGCCTCTAAGGGCACAGTCTAAATTTAGAACGAATGTGCCAATGAGTGTTAGTAATCGGCCCCTCACCGCTAGTCATTTCCGCTTGGATCCTGAACTTGGTTTAATTAAGATTGAACATTGTGAACTGAAAAGTATATAAGGTTATTTTTTTGTTTGTTAAAAAAAAAGGAGGAGGAGGAGGAGGAGAAGCAAGCTGCAAAAGAATCACATGGGCTTGAGGGGAAAAAAATGAAAATTCTCTACTGAGAATTGCAAAAGCAGTAAATAGTTTGTGTAAATTAACGCATGCGAAACTGCACTGCAAAATCCAGCGTTCCAGATGCAGCGCACGATCACCACCATTATTTAAAAGATGGTCACAAGAGGCAGGGAAGACAATGCAATCATACATTTCCAGGCTGGGGAAATAAAATAAATGCATACGCCTGGCAGAGGAAGTAACACCACGAGTGTGGAAAGCAAACAGCAGCCAAGCGGCACTCCGTGGCTGGAACCTCTTCAGGCACCCCGTGTGGAGGTTGCAGGCAACGGGAACTCAGCCACGCTGCGGTTGTCACGGGGGAAATTTTCATCCCCGCACTGCCTCCAGAAAGCTCAGGAACGATGGCACAGAGAGCTCTGGTAACGTTATTGCAGTGCCCCCCAAGATTTGCATACTGTGACTAACAGTGGATTTAGCGTGGTTTAATGATACTGAAGCCTCTTGAATATTGGCTGCATGAGCCCTAAATAATACTGGCAGCAGAGACTGTTCTGGAAAGCAGGCTGCACTCAGGAACCATCTCTGTGTAAGCATTTTTGGCAAGCTGCCCCAAGACAACATAGAACAAAGGCTCTTGAGCTCTAAGCATTTGATGTAATTTCTTTCTTCACTTTGAATAAACATGTACATCCTCTTCTATTTTTGGATCTGAAGCAAAGCCGAGAAACCTAACTTATTTGCTTTCCTGGGCTCTTACATTTTGTGTGACATTTAGTCACAACTGATCTGGTTCCGTTTTTTAGAAGAAACTCTTTAAAGTGACAAAAAGAATCTAATTTCGCAATCAGTTACCAATTTGTAGTTGAGCAAATGCATTAGGTAATGAGACATCTAGAATGCTGTGACCTACTTTGGCACACAGTCATCAAAGCTTCCTCATTTCCCGCAGCCATTGAACCCAGGACCTCATGCATGCTAGGCAAGTACTGCGCCACTGAGCTGCCGCCCCTGCCCTCTCCAATTATTAAACATCTGTGGTTGACCCTCATAGCAGTGTTTTGCAGATAATGTTGGACAGCGCTAGATAGCCCAAGGGAAGCCGTGCAGCTAGTAAGTGGTTGAGTCATCATTCAAAACAGGGAGTCTTTCTCCAGAGCCTGAAGCTGCACTGCCTGCCAGAATCTAAGCATTCATAACCTGCTGCCCAGTGTTCATGCAGTTTCGTTCCAGTCAAGTCATTAAAGCACGTGTCCTTGGCCAAGAATGACTTTATCCTCAGTACGTGTTATGTGACAACACACACACCTACTCACTCCAGATAGGGAACCCATGACAGGCCAAAGTATGGATACCACCATAGTCCAACGTGGTGAACCGATGAGTTGTATTGGGGGATGTTTATAGGATTATGGGGGAGAGGTTATTTACAGGAGTAAAAATATCTCAAAGACAGCTGCAGCACCAAAGACCACTCCCAGCACGATTGGCAGTGCACAAAGCTGCGAACCTGGAGCACACGCCACAGCCTGTAGGCACTTCAACAGCCTGAAGAGTATCCTTTCCAGGTGCCTTTTTTGGTTGAAATCTCTTCCAGGTAGCTCAGCTGATTTTGTTTCTTCCAGGCTCTGGTCTGGTCCCAGAGCCTTCGATGTAGCTCAGCTTTCTTTCATCTGAGAGGGACTTTCAACTTTTATTGCATAATCTGGCAGGGAGGGGCCTAGTGAATCCGGTCAGTTTCAGGAACTTCCTGAAGCTATTTTGAGTTGTTCGCCTTCCTGCTTAAGGAGCTTAACTGAAGGGTGGACTGCAGTGCCTGCAGTAGCCAGAGGGCAGCAAAACTGGTGAGCACACAGCCATGTACGGGGCAGCCCCTATCGTAAAAATTATTTGACTCACTCAGCTGTTGAGAAAAACTGTTCAGTCAATGTCCAAATAATTTACTTAAAATGCACTTTCCCTCTTTAGTGACTGCTTTCTACTTTCTGTTCCAGATAAAATGGGTAAGTTTGAGGCTCCAATTCCTTGTCTTGTGTCTTTCTAAATTTTTCACTTCTGTATTTTTTGATTCTGCCATTACCATCTCCGTTCTCACACTGCCAACAGCAGGCACATTACAGGGTGAAAAGTAAAGCCTGGGCTTTGATCTTGGCTCTGCTTTGAGGTGGCTCTGTCATCACTAGCCTGTAGCACAGCCTCCTCAGTCCTCTTTCTCATCTCCTCACTTGGAAAAGATGACACTGGGCTATATGATTCCATGGATCACCACTAGGATGCTGCTTGCTTGCCTATCCCTCAGTAAAAAGAGACAATCATCCCTGAAAGGCCAATCTCTCTGCTCAGTAAGTGATGGACAATCAGATTTGTGACGATAGTACACTAGGGTAAACGCAGGAGCCACCCTCATCGGAGGGCTTGGTACCAACTAGCAGGTAGAGAGGGCCTCCTCCTTGAGCAGACCAGATTCTAGAGGGATCAGGTAGGCTTAAGATGCTGCAGTCATGGGTTCTTCCTTCTCTCTCTTTCTGTTGGTCTAAAGAAGTCTACTGAAGGGACTTTGGCCAGCTCTGGCATGGAGAACATGGCTCTGACAGGCCTTGCCCTTTTCACCCATTCCCTCTGCCTTGCTAAAAACCTTTAAATTACATTGCTAAAGACAGCTGCCAAGGTCTATTCCCTTATTTGGTCACTTCATCCTCCTGCGGCTGACTACCAAAGTCCAGCTATCAAAGTATTGAAGTCTAGCAATCAAAAGCCCCCTTTGGTTCACATAATCAACACACCCAATTAAAATGAAACACCTCATCCTATCATGGGGTTTCCCATTTTACCTTTATAAGCTGCTGTTTTCCTATGAGCCACGTCTGCCTGTCTCTATCCAGAGGCAGTCTTTGTCCTCCTGGACAAATATTCCTCATGCCTCTTCCTTGTTTCCTTCTCCTTCTTCCTCATCCTCTATCTCCTGTCTTTGTCCCTTACCCCTTCCTCTGTCTCTCTGGAGCAAATAAGACTCCTTTGTGCTGAGAACGTGGGCTTGGGGATCTTGGGTAGATACTTTTCCTTTTATCTATGTATCCTTTCTACAGCAGAGATTAGGTCTCTGTCTCAGTCTGCTTGCATGGAAATAACTGAATTGTTCATAGTCTCAGGTAACAGCGACCACCTCAGACTCCTCTGCTCTTTGTAATGCAACAAGTAGAGAGAGACACTATATGTGAGGGGAAGGGGCCTATGTTACAGCGGGGGAAACAGAAACTCTAGAACAAAAACCCATTAAGAAATTGAAACTTACTGCCTATTTCTGGAGGCAAAAAAGCAGTGTAAAACTCAGACTGGGTTACTATATCACCCCTTCTCTCATCCTAGAGGCCCAAGGCCATAAGCTGAGAAATGATAAAGGTGAGAAAAAAAGCTAGAACAAGGTGGACAGTCCATAATATAGTTCACAAGCTGGGAAAGGATGAGCAAAGTGAGAGTGGTCTGAGCCATCTCATCAAGTGTAAGGCCCCAGCATTATCTGCATCAAGGCTCTGCTGTTGCTCTGGATACTCCGGGAGCAGCCGAGGGTGTCAGAGTGGAGGTGTTCTCAGTTTTATATGATGACAAGATGGACGACAGCACACAGACCCACCACTCTCACGAGCTAAACCCTTTCCCCGTTGTCCACTCCTAATCAGCATGAGCCCCACAGGACAGAAGACCTATTGACTTTTAGCCGTGTCCCTGCTGCTACCCAGGGGACAAAGAAACTCCTCATGGGTTCCCTACCCCATGCCTGTCTCTGAGGTACCTTTGTTTCAGGAGCTTAGCACACAACACACAACTGGGGATTTGTCTACAGTGTGTGTATGTTTTATGTGTGAAACTGTCACAAAAGCTGGCCAGAAACTGCAAAAATAGCCATGGGATATTTTTCGGAACCACTGAAGAGGGAAGACCAAACAATGTTCATCATTTCTTAGTACCACAGACTCCTCGCATGCAGCCCAGCACAGCCATCCAAAAGGGAAGAGAGCCACTGGCATGTGACTATCATCTCCTCATTGAGGGCTCACCTGTTGTCACAGCAGGGTCACGTAACAAAATAACACAGTCGGAGCCAACAAATGCCATCTTGTTACAGCCTGTTGCCAACCGTTCATAACTCGGCCTTGTTAAGAAGCGAATCCCCTCTCTATGTGTTGCTGTCTGATAATTTGCCACGACTGTATTCTGACTGTTCAGGAAGACCACTCAAGCGCTGGTTCCCCCTGCGTTTCCCAAGGCAGCTCAGGAGTTCATTTTGTCCCATCCCTGCTGATGCCCGCACTTGTCAGCTGATTAGCCTGGCGACTGCCAGCTACTCCGCCATATTTCCTTTGCATTTTGTAAGTGTTTTTAGGGAGATATTTTGAAACTTGATAAATTTTCCATTCCTTCCAAAATTTTAACTTAATTCATTTGTGTATTGATGTCAGCATTGTCTCACGGCTACCTGTGGTAGTCAGTGGTCTCTAATCTGTTGACATAACTATTTGTTTCGATGTATTGTCCAAGACTCAGTCAGTGGGAGCCCCTCAGGCTAAATTCTGTGTCTTTTTAATACCCTCCATCATGAACCTTGTTTATTGGATGTATTTTTACTTTCTAATACAAGGGATTCCTTCAGCATTATCTCTATTTTCTTTGTTTCATTTCTGGAATGTCTTAGTGGTTTATTTTGAATGATAGCAACATAGAGTTAACAAAACAATATCCTTCTTGCTATGGTATTATTGCACTCAGATTGTCTGTGCATAGAGTTAAAGGATATATGTATGTCAACAGATGAGTGATAGAGGGATACATAGATAGGTGATAGACAGACAGATTGATTGATTAATTGACCTCTGGAGTGTATAGGAACACTTATGCCAGAGAAGCAGATTCCCTGTGTGGTCTGGTATGGGGACAGATTTTAGAGGCTGAAGTGCCTCGCCCTTGGTGGCTTTTGGGTGCATTCTGTTCTTTTTTTTAATTTTTATTATTTTTTTTGAGGCTATATGACCTATAACTTGATCCCTGTCACAAAGAATTAACCAAGCCCTAGAGTGAGATCCCATATGAGCCAGGGTCTGTGTCTGGCAGAGGGTAACAGAAGGTACGGGGAAGCAGAGATGGGCTCAGGGTCACATCCCTGGTCCTGTCTCCAAGTGTACTAGTCTTTCCAAAATCCCCTCAAGTCCCAGGGGCGTCTGCCCACCTGTGTCTCTTCCAAAAGACCTGGATGTTGGTGTTGGGGCGGGATGCATGACTCACATCCATCACCCTGGGAGATCTGTCTAATGAGATCTGTCCTCCGTCTAACCAGCTATGTATCTACCTAATGTATCTACCTACCTAATTCTCTTTTCCCATTTGCACTTCCCTTCTCTGACAATGAGAAACCTGACTCCTATTATCTTAAAATGTTTCCTTGTCGACTCATTATCCCAGGAGGCACCCCACATCCTGTAGCTGACTCACACACACCCCTTCACCTCCGGAGGGCTGCCCTCTCCCAAGGCTTTCTGAATTGTTCAGGAAAGGAAGGAATAGGGATATCCCAGGAAGGAAGGAGAGGAAAGGGAAGGGTGGGACATGAAAGAAGAGGGAAGAGCCTCTGTCCTTTTGATTATGTAAAATAATAATGTTTCAGTGCACATTTCCAGCCTGGAAAGTGCTGTGAGTGTGTTAGTCAGGGAGGCACTGGCCCCACAACAAAAGGCAGCTGATACCACCATTGGAGGGAACCCGGCTTCAAGCCTTGGGACATGGCAGAGCTGAGGCTTCCGCTTTGGTCAAGCCTTTTGGCAGAGTTGTAGCCTCCTCCATAGTAGCCTCTAGCTGCCCGTGACCAGGAAAATAGACCCAGAGATGTGACTCTGGGTCTCAGGGAACATCAGGGAGTCTAAGCAAGAGACGGAGCGGCTGTGTTCAGTTCCCTCCCACAGAGGTGAACAGCAATCACAGGATTCCTGGGGAAAGATGGGGGCTGCGCCGGGTGCCCAGGATGGCTCTGCTATTTGCCTGCACAACTGCTCTTAAAAGTGATTGGTAGATGGCCCGTGTTTGTGACAGTGGGTAGAGGCTGGATACCCAGCTTCACACTGTGGTGGCCTGCAGCAGGCAGAGAAACTCTCCCCAGATACTTCTGCTCAAGTGAGGCAGGGATTCTTTTCAGGAGAAAGGAACCTCAGGGTAAGCAGGTATGGAGCAGAATTGGAGAGCAGATGACGTTTCAACATAAATCCAAGCACACAGTTAAGAGAGGGGCTCTGGGCTGGGACAACATGCTCAGAATGTGGGGATCTGAGCTTCTGTCTGTGTCCACAGTAACCACACATAACACTTCTGTTTAAATCCTTCACACACACACACACACATACACACACACACACACACACCTTTTGCTCTTGTTGTTAAATGAGATCATAGGGTGGCTCTGAAGGTACCATGGACATGATGGCAGTCTGCTAAGGTCACAGGGGTCACAAGGGAAGTGTGTGGTTTAGTGGGGGTTTGTTTTGTTTTGTTTCTTTTTGTTTTTTAGAGAGAGAGAGGTGTTTTGTTTTTTTTGTTTGTTTGTTTTATTTTTAGCTTGCTAGAAAAGTGCAGGTTTATAGCTTGGAAGGGAACAAGGACGTGTGATTTATGCCTTAAACATGGCTCATTCCTATCTTAACATTCTTCTTTGAGACAGCTTTATTCAGTAGAAAAGTAGTATAGCCTGCTCTTCCAGAGGACCCGGGTTCAATTCCCAGCACCCACATAGCAACCTCACAATAGTCGCTAACTCCAGTTGCAGGGTACCTGAATGCTCTCTTCTGGCCTCTGCAAGCATCAGGCACGCAAGGGGCTCACAGATATACATTTGCAAGCAGATATTCATATGTATAAGTTTTAAATATAGTATTTCTTAATTTAAAAAGGATTTTTGTTTCCGCGTAGGCAACCTTCACAGTAAATTTTGTTAATTGTACGGGAATTCTGATTCTCGCCTGGTAAGAGGTTTTGACCAAACTCCAGGTGAGAGCTGTCTCTCCCTTCCCACATCCTTTCTGGCCAGCCTTTCATGCACTTGCCCGGATGGTGGGAAGTCAGTTGTTTCTACAGATGTACACTTTGTCTTCCCAGTGGCTGGAAAGAGGGCTGAGCATGTGGATACCCTAGCTGCTGAGTTGGGAACCACACAGCCCAACTCCAGAGCATCCTTGTAGGACTAAAGTAAGTGTGGTACCCACACTCACATCACCTCTTTGCATCTCTGGATCCACTTCCCTAGTTCCTCTTAACTTCCCATGGAAATGCTTTCTCAAAATACCGCTTTCTCATGCCTCCTCCATGTCTGATTCTAATAGGATCCATGGGCACATTCTCTCATCTCTCTTCCAAATGGTGTTTGATACCATGAACATATATGCCAATATGTTCTGTTGGTAGGGGCTTACTTAATAGTTCGTATTTTTGTCCAGACATTTTCCATCATATGTTGCAGCTAGCATCAACCGCTGCAAAATAGTAGGACGCCCTAACAAGATTCTCAATTTGCACATGATTTTCTTTTTAAAAGATCTTGTTTTCCAACTAGCTGATAAGATGAAAAGTCTTTCAAGTTTAGTGGAAAGAAAATAATACAAAGTAAAGCCAAAAGTGAATGCTATTTCTAACTTATCCAATTAGCAAAGACTTTGAAAATTGTCTTACTCAATCCTCTGCGGGTGTGAGTGCAAATTGGTACCACCCCTTGCAAAAACAATTTGTCAGAATACATCAAGAATCTGAAAAGTGTCACAATCCTTTCGCTTAGTTTATATACTTTTAGGAATCTAAAATAATTTGAATTTTGGATAAAGGTTGATGCACTAAGGAGTTTATCTTCCAACACAGGAATAAATTAGATATTCAAGAGACTGCCATCCTGGAAAAAAATAAAGAAATAGTTATCTGAGTGAAGAGTTTTATAGAGCTGTGCAAAGATATAAGGAATATTTAATAATATGTTTTCAAAATGGATTAATGAGTTGCACATGCCATCAAGAAATATTATTTCAACTAGGCAGAAAAATGTATCCTTAGGAAAATGATGTTTAGAAGGGAAATGTAGCAAAATCTGAAATGACTTCTATTTTCTTTGGAGAAAGTGATATCTCTCTGTGTCATGTCATCATTTTTAGCAATCCGCATGTGTTACTTTCTTAATTAAAGTGTGTACTTTAAATCTGTACCAGCTTTTTTGCCTCTTGAATTTCCATAGGTCAGACACTATCGAACCATGTTTGGTTTTCAATTTTTCCCCCCCTTATCTTTAGAATACCACCTTTACCATCTTCAAAAAGGATCTTTCTTGCCAACAGTTTGTTAAAAGACAGGTGAGCCTAGGGAGATGGCACAGCAGGTGAAGTGCTGGATCCGCCAGATCAGGGCTCTGCATCCCTCACTGACGCAAAGTCCGGGAGACGGTGTGCAATCCTGGTGCTGAGGAGGCACAGGAAGGCAGGTCTGGACGACTCACTGGTTGGCCACTCTAACAAAATTGGTGGGTGGTGGCTTCCGTGAGATCCTATCTCAGAAAATGGAGGTGGAAAGAGATTGGGTTAGATACCCAGCATCAGCTTCTGGTCTTCCTAGGCACACACAGGTGTGCACAAACGCACACACACACGAGGAGGTGGAGACAGACATAGACAGAAACATAGAGTTACACATGCATAATAAAATAGGTCAGACTGTATAAAGCACTCCTTGAAGGCCGCTCTGTCCTAAACTCTCCCTATATCTCCCAATAACACTGTTTCTAGAATAGTATTTCTTATAGCTGTAATATGATGTCTTGCGTCCTAATCAGTCATGTTCCCTGACTAAAGGAGGCTCCTAGATACCTTAGATACCTTGCTGCCAGACTTACGGAGGCTGGTGTCTAGTGGTGACTTCAACAAATAGAACCTGGATTTCATGCAGGTTTGACCCATTTTGTCCCCCTCCACTAGAACATGGACAAGGCATCTCTTACTGGGAAGTCACTGCCAATAGACCTCCAGGATTCTGATAAAAAGTTTCTGGTACCTAGTTCAGCCAGCTTCAAAATTATGACTTACCTTATTAAACAGGACTTATGTTAACCATAATTTGGGGAGCTTTCTTTGTTAACCTTGAATCTTAATGTTCCTCATGAGGTTATAGTGGAAGAAACTCAATGTCAAACTCCTGAGCTTACATTGGCTGATGAAAGGTCCCTTCAAATCTTGAGCTAGACAAATGGCCTTCTCCCTGGTGTACATCTTCTGGTAGACAATGGTGACAGAGAAATCACCAGTCTTGTTGATGCTATGATAAAGCCTGTTGAGGATCATTTGGATGGTTTGTTTGTTTGTTTGTTTTCTGGCTTGTTCTCTTCATCTCATACAGGAAAAACTGCCCCAGCCATTTTTTCAAATACACTCTCAGTAGGAATTTCAGTCCTACTAACAGACTCACATTTTATATGTTATGGATGCTACCTTGTTATACTGAAAGAATGTGGAGTTTCAAATGGATATCGTTTCTGGTGTCCATTTTTTTTTTCAATGCAGTTTATTCAGGAACCTTGAACAATCATCTGACCCTGGGGAAAGCCAGCCCACAGCTTAAATAGCCTCTGGGTAGCCAACCTCAGCATGCCATGTGGGCAATGCAGACAGGTCCACATACATGGAAGCAAGCCAGATCCTCAGCCTTAGCCAAATATGGAGTTGTTCCTGACAGAGAGCACTCACCATCGGGAAGGTGGAAGGCGGAAACCAGCTCCATCTTTAAGGTGCGGCATTACGCAGCTCTCTACAGTTCCCCCTTTTTGTTTTAGACGCATCAGGCAAGGGTAGAGGTCTGATCTCTGATATTAGAAGTAAGTTGGGACTTTGTACTGATGTTCATTTAGGTGTCATCCACCCAAAGAGCATCAGACCCGTCTGATACCTTTTTCTCAGAGGCGGGACCTGGGGCATCAACCCGCATGCAATCAGACATGCTCTTCTCTGTCTGGTGTCCATTTTAACACATAGGAATATGCAAGACAATGAACTCTCAACCTTCATGTCTGCTGAAAAGGCAAGGACAGGGCAGGACAGTGAACAAAAAATGTGAAGCTGGAGGTAGAGTGAAAAACAAATACAGGAGAATGTTGTGTGTAAATAAAAACCATCACTGTGGGGTTTCTCCCATTTCTTCAGAAATGGAAACATTATATGCGAACCTGCATTCCTTGCCCTAACCGTCAATCAAATTCTCTGTGTATATAGGAAAACAGACTTTTAGTGCTACCGTCCCCAAATTTCTAAGTCTGCTCAACCAAGGCAAGCCACCCCAGAAAAGGTTAGAATAGTTCAAGGTAAGTATTCAGAAAAAAAAAAAAAAAAAAAAAAAAAGATCACAATGAAAACTGCTATCTTTTCTAGGTCTGCATCTATTAAAGACAACAGTGATTTTGTTTTAGTAGAAGCAAACAGTTAACGTTAAAGGCTTTGACCTGATAATACATGCTGCTGTCATCAGTGACAGAGAAACGGGACAGTGAAGGAAGAAACAGCAAGCAAACACACTAAGATAGCAAGTTACTGGAAGGGATATGAGGGGGTTGGAGAGGCAATTAGATGAAAGGGGATTAGGAAAGGATGGAATAAACCCTGGAAACAAGCTGCTCTGGTTGGGCAGCTGAAAGGTAAGCAGCTGGTGTTTTATCATGGCCAGAGACAGAAGAAGCTAGAAAGGACTGCAAAGGGACTTCAGAGATTGGGTCTGGAGAAGAGACATGTTCAGAAGCCCTGGGAAGTGATCCAAGGACCAAGGTGCCCTTTAACAAGACCCCAGTGGTTGCTAAGAGCAACAATTTGGCCTGGAGCTGAGAATTAGGCTTGGAACCCTAAAGAAAAGAACAAATAATCCCTCCCAAAGGCCAGCATAAAATTCAATTTTCTAATCCTGTGAGGGGGAGGAGAGACAGAGAGAGACAGATAACGAGGGAAAGGAGAAAGGAAGAAGAGAGGGGAGCATCCTCATGGGGTCAACCCTGCATGAGATTCTGATCTACAACAGTCTCAACAGGCAGGCAGAGCCTTTGCTGATCATTATGCCTTCAGTCTCCTTGAGATTGGGGCATACTGGTGCACTAAGTTTCACGTGATGAGAGGTAGAAATGGTTATAAAGTTGTCTGAACGCTGATGCTTAGAATTCTGGGGTTGTGATAGGCTAACTCCAGCAACACCCTAGGATGATGACCAGAAGCTGCATACGTAATTGTTTTCAGCCTGCAGTGCGTTAGCAGGCAAGGAAGGGCCTTTGAGCAAGCTGGGTATGTTATCATGCTTGATAGTCTGCCTTTCTCATGCCGCTCAAGGGGCCTGCTCTGCAATCTGGAAATCATTTCTCTTTGAAGGAAATACAAAGCTCTTTGAAGGTTGTGATAGAGACTAAGGAAGCTCTCTAAGGCCTTGAATAATTCCTGATGAGAGAGCCTAACTGACTTTCCTCCCACAGAGCCGTAAGGAAAGAGGAGTCCACCTTCACAGTGAGATGGGCGTCTCCAGCTAGCTATTGAAAGCCTTAAGCAGGTCTATCAATAATTCCCACCAGCCAAAAAGATTTCACTGGAGCCGTTGGAGAATGAGGGAAAAAACTGCCAAGCTTTTACTGCAGTGATTCTCAGCCATATGCTGTCGAGATACATGACTAAGAAAGACCTGAGCAAAGAGAAGCCATAGATAACTTCACTTCAGGAGAAGCTCCCTACCTTCACCCCAGAGAAAAGCCAAGTTCCCTGAGGAATCACACTTTTGGTTTCCTGGTATTATCTATCAGAAAGACAATTGAGAAGAGGGGACCTGTAAGGAAACAGGTTTGGGGATAACCTCAGGGGAATCAAGAAAGTGTGATTGCCTGGTTGGAATTTCTCTGCAGCTAATTTTATCTGAAGAACTGGCTTCTTCCACAGACTCTACAACAAAAATTTGAAATAAATCCAGTTTATCATTGATATTTTCCAATATCTCCCCTCTGTTCCCATATCTCATAAGCTAGTATAATCAGGTCTCCCATACAGGTTTAGCTTCCCAGAAACTACATACTAATACCCTTCATTTGTCACTCAAATGTATATTACACATCATCTCTGTGTAGTCATGCTGCTATAACAAAATACCCAAGACTAGTTAATTCATGACGAACTAAATGGAATGCTCACAGTTCTAGGTGATAAACTAGAAAGCCCAGGGTCAAGGTGCTGAAGACTCAGTATCTGGTTAGGGCCTGGTGTATCTGTCAGAGGGATCAGGCTCTACTGATACCGTTTTGAGAAAAGCAGTCTCAACCATGGCTCTGTCTTATTCTGGAGAACTCTCTTTTGTCACTTCCTCCAAGGCCCACTCCACTATTATCATACTGGACAATTAAGTTTCAACATATGAATTGGGGGATGTATAATGTAAAATTCATCCAGCCACTACAGAAAGAAAGTTGAATGCTATGGCCCATACTATCTTGGATCTGAGAGTCTTGTAACAAGGTCCGCATAGAGGTGAAGAACTGTGCTAGGCTATAAATGCTAAGGGGAAGGTCTAGACAGAAAGCCTGGTTTGCAAATCAGAGCACAGAGCCTAGGTCCGGGCAGTAAAGGGTCCAGGTCCTTCTTGTCAAGAGATGTCAACTTTAGTCAAGGGTGTATGAGAACCAGGGACCAGGCTAAGGATGGTATGTAGATCTTCTAAGAAGAGAGTCAACCAAGGAAGCTAAAACGCCAGACCTACATGGGCTATTGGTGTGGCAGAGAATTGCTACAGAGAGGCCAAGCAGGCAGTGAAAGGTAACAGGGTCTTTAAAAGACCCCAGTGTTTTTCTTCGATAGATGAGTCAGCTACTCTCCAAACCCACATGTAGGAATGTCAGTATTGATGGAAAGTTAGTGACAATTAAGTATTTCTTTCCCTGTGAGAAGAGGGAGATCGGTGGGAAGTTTGCTTTGCGTGGGCATCCTCAGGTTTGTTTGCTCATATGTGTTCTGTTTTGTTTTTCCTATAGTTCTGGGGATTGAACTCAGAAGCTCAGGCATACCAAGGAAACACTCGACCTTTGAACTCTACCCTAGATTTAAAAGGTGGAGACTTGTTGGCCTGAAGGCCTTCATCTTGACTGCTGCCTAGGTTATGACAACAGCGGGTTCCTTGGGCCACAGTGCCCAGATGTGCCCACCCTTTGCCTCTGAGATGCTCCTGATGCTCCACGTTTTACTCAGCTGCACAGCGTCCATACCTGTATTCAATAAGTCATCCCAACGGCAAAGCCGCAGTGAGACTCACACTTCTAGAATTATGCGTTGTAAACAGTTTTCAGCTCCCGAGTAAGGAGTATAATTTTCATAGTTTTTCATTCTAATGCCCTGTTTTTACATAGCTTGATTGGAAAAAAAGAAAAAAAAAGAAAGACATTGACCTTTTGAAGTTTTTTTAAAGTTCATCTTACAGTCTCCATAATGAGGCAGTGGCTGCTTTGATGGTATTTTGTCCCGGTAATCAGTGTTAGAGATGGCCTCACCAATGACTTGCAATGAAATTTTATTTGATTTACGTCTTTACATTTACAAAGCAATTTTCTCTGGCATGTTATTTTTCTTGTAAGTTGCAGTAAAACACCATGTAAGTAAGATTACATTGATAAAGGACAGAAAATATACTATAAATAAAATAGCATCAGAATAATTAAACCTTTTTAAAAGACTGGGTCAGTATGTCTGTCTTTATTTTTTAATAAATATGTATTTATTTAATAAATACGTATCTTCAAATTATCCTCAATTTTTTTCCTTCTGCCTCAGCTTCCCTTAGTATTGGGATTAAAGGTGCCACCACACCTAAAATCCTTATTGTATTGTATTGAACAGTATAATGCTAATGATAATAAAATAGCTTTTTAACTGGAAAGACATATTAGTAAAAAAAATGTACCTTTAGAATGCCCATTTGTTCACCCATGTGTGCACTGGCACACACACAGCAGAGACTCACTGAGTGTTCAGCTGGGCATTCTTAACAGAGAAGATTATCACCCAGAAACAGTTTTGTCCCTGATGGGACTGTTACAGCTTGGCAAAGTAGGGAATGTATACATACGTACATACATGACATACATGCATGTGTGTATACATACACACACACATATACACAAGTACATGGACTATTGCATATACATGTATACTCACAAGCATCCTTAGTTACATGCCTCTTTCTTTTCTAATACAACAACAGCAACGAGCCACTGATGTTTCAGCACCGTGATCAGGAAGTTCGCTGTGACTTTGCCGGTTCTGTCTCTTAACAATTTGGTAGCCATTTCATGCTTTAGGCATGGTGCTTTCCTTAGCAGTTTGAATGAGGTATCTATAGAATCATTTCATATTTACTGAAGACATTTACTAGCTTCACACATACATGTAATTTCTATCTATGTGAACTTTTGGAGTTATGGTAATCTCTATCGACCCTTTCTTTTCTGGTGTATCTTCTTATTTCTAAACTTACAAAGTCTTATCCATCATCGCTGCTTCTTTCTTTCTACCAACATGAGTCAAAGAACCGATAAGCTTTTAAGACTCTGCTTCTGTGTCCAACGTGTCATATATTAATTATCTCATAGTTAACAAAATGAGATGCCAACTATCTGTCTTGGTCACTGTTCTGTTGCTATGAAAAAAAACATAGCATAACCAAGGAATTTCTTATCATTTAATTTAAAGCATTTAATTGTGGACTGCTTATGCTTTCAGAGGCTTGGTACACTACCATCATGGTGGGGAGCCTGACAGCAGGCAGGCGTGGTGCAGGAGAAGGAGCTGAGCGATGCGTCCTGATCCTCAGGTACAGAGTGAGAGACAGAGCCTGGCATGGGTTTTTGAAATCTCAAAGCCCACCCCCAGTGACACACTCCCTGCAACAACCTTCTAATCCTTCTCAAATAGTGCAGCGCCCTGGTGACTAGGCATTCAAGTATCTGAGCCTGTGAGGGCCATTCTTATTCAAACCACCACACAATCCTCTAGCTGGATAGTCACCTTTGTTAATATATAGATATGTTCCCATCTTGAGACACATACCTAATCATCCTTTCTTGGTTGTCTATACAATTCATGTTTCCGCCAGGTAATGAGTATTTACACTATTTCAATTTTTTTACTTCTCTGATTAAAGATGAGATAACCATCTTTGCATATATATATATATATATATATATATATATATATATATATATATATTGTTCCTTAGATTATGTTTGTTTCTATACAAAGAATTTGGGTAGAAAGCTTTAAAAAATATTATTGTATGTACATATTGTCAAAATGATCTCTGAGAAGTTTCTGAAAAAAAAAAAAACAAAACAAAACAAAACTGAAAGAATATAGGGGCTTGGACCAGAAATGGAGCATTCTGACAGCTGGAGATGGAAGCTGAGAGCCATGGTTCAAGAGAGCCAGACAGAGAAGGTCAAATTGAGAACTGTTAGCTTCCCCTAGGATTCAGTCAGTCACTGGTTGAGTTGCTCAACAAATACAGGAAGGCTTACCATGACTGGACATTGTTTGCAGAAACCAAACAGGCAAAATCACTGTCTTCACAGATCTTACTTATATTCTACCCGGGGAGAAGGACAAAACACAGATAAATAGGAAACAAAGCGTGGAGGAAACAAACAAACCAAACAAAACAAAATCCAGGAAATGTTAAGTTCAGAAACTTTTGACTTACCATAGGGTGATCAGGGAAGGTCTCTGAGAGGATGGCCGTAAAAGGAGAACCATGGGAGAGTATAGGAAGGAATCAACTAGAAAAGTGATGAGCAAAGGCACTTCCACAGGTACACTGAAAAAAAAAAAAAAAGAAGAAAAAAAGAAAAGTAAGACCAAAGATGGAGGTTGGCACCTGTGTGATTTGGTGCCAACCTAAAGGATGATGGGAAATGATGAAAGTGATGGGGTCAAAGGGGGGGTTTCTAAAGAAAAGTTTATCACACATGTGGATGCCCTGAAGAACTCTGGGTGTGGAAAGAGCAAGCATATGACAAGCCGTCATCAAAAGGGAGGTAGATGCTTAAACCAGGCTGGAACAAGGACAATGCCGGTGGACATGCTGACATGGAAGGGGTGGTCTGACTGGACCCCAGCCCTAGACAGCAATAGGCAGCCAGGGCATGCTGAGCGGGAAACTAGTCTTCCCCAGGGAGGAAACCGCTAACAGGTTAGCCAATACCTGTTATGCAATACCAGCTCAACCCTGAAATTATATATGTACAAGTCACCAGGTAACAATGTGTTCAAGTAACTAAATCGACTGAGCAGGTGCATTTATATATTCTCTCTCTCACACACACACACCACACCTGTGTGTCATAACAGTAACAATGAAAGGAGAAGGGGCCATGGATTTAAGAGGGAGCCAAGAGTGGGTACATGGAATGGGTTAGAGGGAGCACAGGGAAGGGAGGAAACGATGCAATTGTATTTTTATTTTTAAAAATATTTGAGAAGATAGCCACATTTTGGTAGAGTGAGTCTTATCTTACAACAGTAAGGATGAAGAGGAATAAACCGTCTTGACCAATGCCAACGCCAATGCTTATGGCAGTTTGTAGTCTGGTAAAGAATTGGGATGGAGGGATGTTAAGAACACACTGTACTGCACTGTGACTCCAGTGTAAGAAAATGAAGAATGAGAAAGAAGTGACATGAGCTCGCCAGTAAAATCCAAGGGAATCCATTTCAGAAGTGTCCAAGAACATTCTGGTATTCTGGGAGGGTGAGGTGGGGGTAGGAAGCATTTCATCGAAAGGAAGCTGGAGCAATCAGTTATGGCAAATGATGCAGAAAGATTGAGAGATTCCAGTGACCATTGAACTTGGCATCTGTAAATGCCCGTTGTCCTGACAGAACAGTTTCGCTGGTATATTGAAAGCTGAAAGAGGCACGTTCAACTGAAAACTTTAGGACAAATTAAACTTAGCAGAATTTAATGGAGCAGAGAGTGGTTCTCAAATTGGGCTTATTTCTAAAGCAGAAGAGGTGCGGAGAGCCCCAGCTTCGTGCGGGATTCGCAGATAAAAGCAGCTTGATTGGTTGGCTCAGCCTTTGCACGGCTTGCACAGGGTCTGATGCGTCAGCCACCCATGACTGACTGGTCCCCTGCACCCGTGAAGGGCCAAGGCACAACTGTTTGCTACAAAAGTGCACTCTTAGCTTGGTCTTTAATCAGTCTGTTACTATACCATGTTGAAGTTTATTCTGTAGGGGCAACATATAGTGGCATCCTTGGGTCAATTTTCATCTGAGAGGTAGAAGATAAAGGCATTAGGGCAAGCTAACAGGGGTTGAAATAGAATTTCTGTCTTGGGCTTTCACAGGCAGAACATTTCTAAAGAGAGACCGAGAAAAGGGGAAAGAAGATCTTTAAAGACAAATGTTGAAGTTTGAAAGAACTGATAAAAACAGCCCCTCCCCTCTGCTTTCATATGCCAAAGTGCTAAGCTTCCGGGAAATAAGAAACAGGCAGGGAAAGATCAAAATATTAAATTTATTACATACTAAACTGTGATAGGTGGGTCTGTTTGTAATAACTAAAGACAACGAATAATATTTTACAGAGTGGTAGGCACACTTACTTTCCATCTCCCAAGTCGCTGGACAATGACAGACACTGCTCTTCGGGGTCTGCCCTCATGATTTGAAGGAAAGGAATTGATGGTGGGCTTTCTTCAGGTATAAGGAGCCTAGAGGGGAATGAGAAAGGAAGGCAGAAGCAAACTTAAGTCTCCTTGTCACTCATCAGCGTTTACTCTTCTGCCCCTCCTACCCTGGAGGAGTATGAAGAATTCCTCACTAACCGCATGAGTGCTCTTCCGTATCTGTTTGATGATGGAGTCTGGGAAAGCAATAGCAACAGAGAAAAGGCAAGGTTGTGTGGCCACAGGTAGAGAGGAGGCCGAAACATTCAGCAGGAATTAGCATGGTCCACTCTGCTTACCAGGAGCAGAGGTGAGCAATGGGAGCCCTGATAGTGAGGGTGCGCTGGTGGGAGGGGCTTTCTCTCTTCTGATTGTTCTTGCCTCTCAGTGATGTAGCAAGTGAGATCGTCAGCCGTGAGCGAAAAGAGCAGAATAGGTCTGAAGGGACGGAAGGCATGCAATAATTTTCCTAAAGAGTGGGAAAGTAAATGGACTAGAGAGAATAAGAAATTGGCTAGGCTGTGTTGAGGACCCCAGGTGAGGTCTGTGAATATAAATTTAAAGTGGGTCTGGGCAGCAAAGTGACAGTGTTTCCTCCTGGCTATACCCTATGCCAATGCCAGAGGAGAAGTAGTAGAAGATCCCATATAACTAAGGCTGTGTTTTTGCCAAGTGGGGCTAATAGAGAGAGAAAAGGAAGGAGATTTAGTTTGGTGCAAGGGAGGGCTGGCCTGTAGGATTTAGTGAAAAAGAACATAAATGAGAAGATAGATATTCCACATAGTAAAATGAGCTATGAGAAGTGAGCTAGAGTTCCTGATGGAATTTGTTGAAAATACCGGAAGAAACATGTTAGCATAATGTTTTTTTGTTCTTTGAAATAGGGTCTCATGTAGCCCAGGCTAGCCTCAAGCTCCATATGTAGCTGTGGATGACCTGCAGCTCCTGACTTCTTGGTGTGTGCCACAATGCTCAGTGTTATCTACTGCAAGAGACTGAACCCAGGACCTAGTCGTAGCTTCCTTGGCAAACACCGTATTGCCTGAGCTTCACAAACCCTGTTGGCATATTTGAACTTGAAATCTGGAGATGGTGAAGTCTAGAATTCAGCTGCAACAGTGAGCAGATGAAGCTGATGGATCAAAGACATTGTTCTAAGTCAGACCAGTTTACAAAAACTCTTTTAAGAACAGCGGCGCAGATCATCAGTTTCCGCGAATCATGCAGGGTCAGAAAAGGATTGCTAGAGAGATGGGCAAGAAACAGCTGGATCTAAGTTATAAGCCTCACCAGGTTCAAGGTATCTGAGAACAAAAGGTGGAGAAGCCATCACAGATAATAAAAAGAGAGCCAATCACCACTTCTTGGGATGTTGTATGGCACTATATGAGAGACAGTGAGTAGCAAGGAAAGCAGAGGAAACACAGGTTACGATGAGATAATGATGAGTATTCTGAAAAATGGCTAAGAATATAGAAGGTTTTGTCACAGCGGGGCAGCTACAGAGAGCAAAGTACAGAATTGAGAGCATTTGTTGCCTTCTTGTTGCTTAGATAGAGGAAAAGTAGGCAGTGTTCTACAGCAAGAGTGCTCATCATATCCTATAGGAATCTGGAATGTTCTTTCAGTATGCTGAGCTATCCTTTACCCATATTTACAGAACCCCTTGGGTATTCTAGCTTCCTTAGTCTATTAGATGTAACATACTATGTTGCAAAATTGTTATATAATCCTCCAAGCTTCCAGTTTTGTTGAATTCTTTAAGTTAGCTTGGAGCACAGTAGAAAAAAATATTAGCATCCTCATCTTTCCACTCAAAAGCAAATCTAACACCTCTCTTAAATTAATTTTCCATAATCCAGGACTGGAGAGATAGCTAAATAACCCCACACATAAAAAGCCAATCATTTTATGACACCCACGAGGTGGAGACAGGTGGACCATGGGGGCTTGCCAGTTGGCCAGCCCGGCCTAAATGGTAAGCTCCAAGTTCACTGGAAAAGCCTGTCTCAGGGTTTTCAGAAACAAAGGTGGACGGTCCTGAAGAAAAACTCCCAAGATTGCCCTTGGCCCCCACATATAATTTAACACACATGTACTCATCTGCACACACACATACATAAACACACACACACACTTTCCATAATCTTCTAACTAAAAAAATCTCTCACAATATTTTACACACATGCACCTACAAACAAACCTGGGTGTGCACACACTTGCAGGATACACACATAAAATTTCTCATAATCCTTGATCCAAGTCTTAACAATATTTAAATTATCTTCACGACTATCTTATATCTTCATAGCACACAATTTTCTGTTACACTGTTTTATCCAACACTGCCTTTACAGAGAGACCTAATAGTCGGTGGGTGTGGAAAGTATGAGTGAAAAAGCCGTAGGCGTGCTGAGAGTCAGAGAGTCTGCATTCTGGACCCGTCTTGCTGCCTGCTACATCAGCGACCTTGAGCAAGTCACTTAACTTCTAATATTTTCATCTGTGGCTAGTTATAATAAACAGCCTATCTCCCTAATGGCTGCTGCAGTTGTCAAAAGTGTGAAAACTAGAAACAGCTTTGAAAATGCCTTGAAAGCTGCTTGCAAGTTAATTCAAAAATTGAATTTTTTTTTCAAAAATTGCAATCCATAGCAAGACAATTTGATAATTTGCAGGAAGCACTCCATTATCTTTTGGCTCAGATATATCTGGAAATGCAAAGGCTATGGGGGACTCACACAGTAATTGAGTTCTCCCTGTCTGCTGTCCTTAGCATCAAAGTAGACCCAGGGACTGTGTGCGGCTTCAAGTCTAAATTCAGCCAAATTCTTCCATGACTTCATAGCACACCCAAATGCCTAATACCTCTAACGTATTCCTGGTGTTACACGCTGTCTCTCCTTCAGCTTTGCTTTTAGAGGAGGAGATTAGTGTATGTGGCTAGGGTTTGAATCTCCATGTTTCATTCTCACAGCCCTATGAATTACACATTTCCTAATTTGTCCTACAGTCAGAAATGTAGCATTTCCCTCTTAAAAGTTATGAGGTCAGAACAAGATTATGGATAAGGTATACTGTTAGACATATAAGGGTACTTGGCCTGTTCCAATCAATGATTGTAGGCATTAAATCAATCCAATCAATGGTTGTAGGCATTAAAATTTTTCACAACAATGAGGATCACAGATAAAATAGAAAACAGAGACAGAGAATCAACAGATTCAAAAGACTGTTTTGGGGGAAAGGTTAAAAAAAAATCTATGGGAAAATCAGCCAAGAAAATATTCAAGGATGAACACATAAGAAATAAGGAATGAAAGGGGCTGTACCTGCAGGTACAAAGCAGATTACAGTAAATAAGAGACTACTGGGACACGTAATGCCAAGAAGCACATTTAAATTAAACACACACACACACACACACACACACACACACACACACATTTCCGTATTTAAAAAAGTATGACTTACCAAATTTGGAGAGAAAAAGAAAGTACGAACATTTTCTGAGATGGTAACTGGGAAGGAAGCAAGTTGATAGGTTTAAGAGGTTATCTGCTTTGGTCTCTAGGTAGCGACCATTGGTTGAGATAAACAGATTAGTGTCCAAATATAGCTAAGAAACAAGACTGGTAAGATAAGAGAGTACATTATATAATAGCAGTTATGAGACTTCAAATACACTCAAAATTACTGCTTATGTTGCAGTAATACATACTGCCCTAGATTTATTATCTCCTATGTGTGGAGGAATTTTAATTCAGAACATAGCTGTTCTGGCAAGAGATCACATCCAAAGACCTTCTAGGTCTGTGTGATCCAGCTGGAATACATACACACCTTTAATCCAGGAGACCGAGGCAAGCAGATCTCTGAGTTCAAGGCAAGGCCAACCTAAAGCAAGTTTTAGGTAAAGAAAAGCTTAGGTCCAGGCATGGTGGTACCAGCCCTTAGTCCCAAACAATGAAGGTAAAGTTAGTTTGTAGAAGGAAGCACCCATGTTTGACAGTGATGTCTAACTGAATGGCAGAAAAAGTGATGAATCAGAGAAGAGTTGACAGAATAGGAAATTCCCAACTCTCATCAGAAGAGAGAGGTGAGGAAGGGGCAAGGCAGAGAGGAAGGAGACAGTTTTACCAGGACAGTAACAGAAAGACAGGTTGCAGAGAGAGAGAACAAGCTACTCACAGGTGAAGACAGAACAAGCAAGAGAATGAGAAGAAGCCAGAAGATTAGAGCAGATTGCTAGAGTTAGTTTGAGGCCAAGAAGAGCAATTCTAAGGCCAAGAGAAAAGCCAGATTGAATAAGTCAGCTGGGAGAGGAGTTTGAGCCAGAACAGCTGAGTTGCACCAGTGAGCCCAGGGCTCAGTAAGAAGTAAAGGTGAGCTTATTAAGCAGTAATAAGTTTTCAGAGGCTGAAAACATTCTAGGAGTAGGTTAGATTGTACAGAGGCTAGAAGCTTCTGGGACTAGGCCTGAGTTAGCAGAAGGAGGCAGTAATCCCCTGAGACAGCAACTGAATCAAGAGAATAAAAGTTTCTTTTACATCTATGAAAATATCATAACCAAATGCAACAGGGCAAGAACAGGTTTATTTCAGTTACAGGCTATAGTCCACCACTGAGGGAAAATTGGGACAGGAACTCAAGGCAGGATCTTAAAAGCAGGCCAGCTTGCTTTTCCACAGTTACCTCTGGTCAAGGAACTCACTGTACAGCCAAAGTACAGCAGGCCCCATGGAGGACGCTGCTTGGTCGCTGGTTCACTGGGAGGGTTGTCCTCAGCTAGGTTTCTTACACAGTTCAGGACCCCTGCCTAAGGATGGCGCTACTCACAGAGAGCTGCGTTCTTCTAGGCCAATTAAGAATCAAGAATTGCACCTACTAACACTCTCCCCCTTCTTCCCCATCACAGACACATTCACAGGCCATTATGTTCCTTTGTTGAGAATCGGATGACCCTAGGCTGTAAGGTCAAGTTGACAATTGAAGCTAAGATGTGTACAAGGAATTTACATTAAACAGAGCAGAATATTTTTCTGTGAGGAAAAAAAAAATGGAAAGAAGGCAGAAGGGCGGAGAAGTAGGAGGGAGGGAGAGAGAAAGAGAGACAAACAGAGCCAGAGACTGAAAGAATTTATGTTCGAGGATTCAAATGTTCAGTGCTATAAATACATCCATTCTCCCCAGATGACTTATAAATGCAATGACTTCTCACATAAATCCTTTGAAGATTGTTAATAGCAATTGACAAAGTTGCGTTTAAACCGCAGAAGGTTGAATGTCTATGCCCCTAAGGCAGAATAGTAAGGGAAAGAGACTGGAAAAAGTCATGGCTCCATGCCAAGGCTTTAACACTTAAGTACTTGGCCTTGGTACAGGTGTAGCAAATAGACCCACTGAGTAGAATACAGAGCACAGAACGGAGTTTAAGGCAGATGCCCACACACGCAGGAGCCTGATGCATGACAGAGTTGAGACTCTTATTATGTAATAAGCACTAATTTGGTGGCACACTTCCTACAGATAGCCTTGTTCACCTCCTCTCCCAAGTCCGTACCTCACAGTCCTAATCCCCACCTGTGACTTCACTTGGAAATCCAGCCTCTGAAGAGGTAACAGAGGTTAAGAAAGTCACAAAGGAAGGCTATTGATTGAATGGGGCCTGAAGAGGAAGTGACATCAGAGAGTTCTTAGCAGCAGCTGCTTTGGGAGGCTGACCACAGTCCAGGAAGAGAGGCACCCCTAGAAGGCAGCCCAGTGCCACTTTGGATTTTCCAGCCTCCAGAACGACGAGTTGTGTTGTTATCTATCTGGTGCGGTTATTGCTATGCTCAACGTGGGCAGGTTCACAAACTCTTGGTCCTCCACTTGACCAAACAAACCGACAAAACCTTGAGGTTCCCATACTCACATAAAAACTGTTACCACATTACACACAGAAGCATGCAAATAAAACTTGAAAACTTTTAGTAGAGAACATAAAATAGCTTAAGATTTTAGTATCAGAAATGATTCCTTAAACATGATGAAAAATTTAATCATAGAAGAAAATAGTGGTGTTTGAACTGCATTAAAATTTAACAGTGTGGCAGTATGCACCTGTAATTCCAGAACTCGGAAGGCAGAGACAAAAGGTCCAAGGCTAGAGTGAATTGCTGACTGAGTTCCAGCCCAGCCCAAACAGCATAGTGAGCCCTGTCTCGCGTGAATAAATAAATAAGCAAACAAATGAAGTCGATAAAATATATATTAAAGCATCATAAGGCATCGTAAGAAATTATTACATGGAAATCTTAGAAAAGGTTAGTATCTGAATATGGTTGTAATTTGTTTTATTTACTGACAAGTAAAAGATAAAATAATCTCAGAGGAAAGACAGCCAAAAAAAAAAAAAAATCCAACTCCCAAACAAATACAGATGGTAAACAACGGCTTGCAAGGATGTTAAGGCCTGTGAGGATGCAGAGAAATGCAAACAACTCGGTGATGCCCCCTTCCACGCTGTAGACACTCTGGTCAGCAATACAAAACACTGGTGTGGCCGAGCATTTACATACGACTCTCATATACATCTCTACAGATACCTTAGAAAGGGAGTTAGCCGAAGGCTGTAAAATAGATGGGGGATCTCTCTGGAGACTGCTCTCTTGTACATAATTTGGAGAAACTGTTGCTTGCATATGTCAGAGACACGGTAGAAGTATGTACAGGCCATATTATCAATGTCCCTAAACAAAGCTGAGTTGTAGTCGTAGCATATGGAAATAGATGAACTGTAGCTATATACACATATTAGTTTTTTTAAAAAAAAAAAAAAGCTCAAATCATATTGAAAGAAAAAGATTCAATCATAAAAAATCTCTATTTATGTAATATTTTAAAACATGTAAACTTGTTAATGCTTCCTTATGAGTTCTTACATATGTAACAACAATCAGATAACGGAAAAGAACAACAGGCAGGAGAAGAAAGGAAAATTCAATTATGGACACAGAGCTGTGGACACAAGCTCTTGCTACCCCATTTTCATCTTTCTAAAGAAGCATGCTGTTACATGAGAGTTGGCTTTATTTTTCTTTATGCTATAATTATAAAATATGCATACATGTAAACATTAGAATACATATGTAAGTATTTTTTGTGTTGCATTCATTGCTTTTTTCATGTACACGATGCATGCAAAACCAAAAGCAAAATAAAAAATGAAGTGGACTTCAAATCAGCATATAAATTTTCCAATAAAAGCTTTGACAGTTGATGTTCAGACCTTGTATTTCTTTCTCATGCTTAGAATTCACCCTATCATTTGCCCTCAACAAAATAACCTCCCAAAACTCTGTGTGGGAATGCACACACTTAAACAAATCCTCAAACATACAGAGAGATGGCAGCCAGAATCTCACCTTTCCTTTCCCTTTTTCAGCAGAGAGGGGCACCAAAGCTAGCCTTAAAGAGAAGCATCTAAGTTTACTTCTTGATCTAAGATGGGGAGGGCTAGGAAACTTCCTGAGCCCAGAAGGAGCTGTGTGAAGAGCCTGGGGAATGTCAGTCTGCCAGGAATGCATGCTAGAGCTGACCTTCAGAGAGAGCAGGACAGGCATATCAAATGCACACACATCTTTCTGAGAGCACTCCTTCCCTTCCACATTGCTAAAAACGGAATCAGCCACAAAGGGAGTGTGACTGTGAATGGTAATTTGTGCAAAGCTTGTCAAGGGTAACATTTAGCCAGAAACAGCCTGGGATCAAAATATTATTTTTAAGATGAAATGGAATTGCATCCAGCAGCCTAGAGAGCTGAAAGGGGTAGCCAAGCCCATGCCATTGAGACTTTGCCTTTCACCCCAAGCCCACCCTGAGCCTACACAAAGGCTACCCAGGGCTTCCCAGTAGCTCACCACAGAACGGCTGGGACATGGGCAGGGTAAGCAGGAGCTCACTCTTACTAATAAAACTGTCATTCCTGAATAGAAATCCAAGAGATCTGGGTGGATCTGGACAGACAATCTCATAGTAGAAAGCCTATGCCATCAAAGAAAACCTCCAGTGCCAAAAGTGGGTAACATTTTGTTGAGGACATCAGCCAAAGGGGTTGCTTGGAAACCTCCAAACATCACAGACTGTTGCCAAGGCTGTTGGTTACTCTCTACACCTGATGGGGAGACCTAAGTGTCTTTAGTGATTTCATCTGTGAAGCCATTTCATTCTTTCCACTTGTTTACTTATTTTTTTTCTAGAATTAAGACTACATGGGAACAAGTCAAGTTACATTTCAGCCCTTGACAAACAAACAAAAATAAAAAAGGTAAACAAAATTTGGAAAACACTATTTGATTTGATGTGCATGCCCTTCGCCCACAGTTCCTGTACCTCTATTACTATATAGACCTCACTTCAGATGTTTTGAATTAGAGGGACTAGAAAACAAGTATCCTGCCCATCAGCTGCAGTAACATGTTGATTCTAGCAACCATGAAGCTTCTAAAAGCAAGCGTTCTTTTCTTTTCCCAAGTTCACAAGGGATAAGTTCACAAGAAGGAGAGAAAGTGAATATGGAAATTAAGACCAAGAGAAAGAGACAGATGAAAACATGCTGAAGAACAAGTGGAGGAGGAGAGTGAAGCACCAAGAGAAACCAGGACAAACAGAGAGCAGAAATGCACGGCCAAAGAACTAAGCCAGTTCCTGCAAGGCTTGGAGTACTGCCTGCTCTCCTGAGTACAAGCACCAGGTCAAGGGCTTTCCCTGATAATTGTTTTTGCATTCTCTTCCCTACGGAAAACACATAGGTTAGGCAGTAATCTGAGTGTTGGACCTGTACTCCTCTGATTAAGATGTAGACCCTGAGTAGAAAGGGCAGGGAACTGTGTCCCAGGCTACAAGGCCCTCTTTTGCCCTTGACCTTGTGTGTAAAGTTCAGAATGGTACAACACAGGCTCCTTAGAACCACAGCTTGCTGTAGCTGGGTAAAGCCAAAAGCATTGATCCCTGTGGGTTAGGTCATCTAAATCACATGCACGTATAGCCGCCCACACACACATACTACTTAAACTTCAGCAGTTAATCATGTTGTGCATTATCGCATCTTCCACAGCACAGTAAAGGTGAGAGTGTTTTCAGGTCAGTGGCGCTGTACCCTTGATAACTTTCTGTGAGAGCACTGTCCCTTCCAGTCACGTGCTGGTGCCCCGTCTCCTAGAGTCACAAGCCCTGAATGACAATCGCACTCCTTCTCCGTGCTCTGAGGACACTCAGAAAGGGAGTTTGTTCTTTATTTGCTTAATAACAACAAACAAGAGAGTTCATTTCCAAAGCGCAAGGACAGAGAGCTGGCCAGCCTGCCTGCCCTGCCGGTTCCACTTTGCTATTCGATAAGCCTTATTGCAGATTGGCAGAGTCACTGGGGGACAGTGATGGGCACTGCCCGGTGGTTTTATTTCATACCCTACCACCGCTTGTCTGTTATCCTGTTTGCGCCACCAAAATGTTTCTCTTAATGTTTAAAGTTTCATCGTAAATAACAGCAACAACACAAGAAAAGATGAATGACGCTGTTGCTATAGGACACTGGTAGGGAGAGGGGAATGACTATCCACAGCTGGGAATCTAGTGTTTGTCTGACACTAAGCTAGTTGCCAGAAAATTATTAAAACACGATTAAATGCCTATTTTGGCATAGTAACAGGCTCTGCTTGTAGCCGAGTACTAGGTCTCAAGTCCTTTTTTGCCAGTTGGTTTACTCTTCATTACAAAACCCCTTTCAAACCTACAGATGTTGGAGAAACTTAAATAGTGATTAACTAAGGTCTTCCGCTGGCTAGTGGAGGAGCAGGGATTCAGCTGGAACCCTGGCTGATGGTCAGAAGCATGGACCTTTCTCTCTCCCATCCGATACTCTGCTCTGAACAGACCAGCGTGGTCTACACAGGAAGTTCCAGGCTTGCCAGAGTTACTTGGTCAGAGCCTGTCTTGGGACAAACCCAAAGACCCTCTGTAGGGTTGCTCTGACAGTCCTGGAACCCGTCCAGCGGGTTGGATATGGGGTATGGCCAGTGTTTGGCAGCCTCACAGCTGATTTAATAAAAAGGCTAGGCTGCTGGTGCATTACTGGCTTCCATGAGCTGACCAATGGCCCCTCAGCTCCGAGTTTCCTCATCCTAAAGCCTAATTAATAGGAATGGCCTTCAAGGAGCTGCTTTGAGAATTAGGCGAAATGATATCAGCTTGCTTAGAACAGTGCTTTTGGCTCATTGTGACAAAGTCCGGAAGTGTCACTGTTACTAGGAAAGCTTGCTGGTGGATATGGCACCTCACACCTATAATCCCAGCACTGGAGAGGTTGAGGTAGGAGGACTGGTGTTAGAATCAGCTACGGCTAAGGCTGCCTCAAAAGCAGAAAAAAACAACAAAAGAAAACAAAAGCACCACAAAACCAAGGTTTGCAATTAACAAATATAATCGGCTATGACTGTGTCCTTTCTCTCTGTTTTACTCATTTTTCTATATGTGCCTTTTATTGAGAATCCACTCAGTTCCAAAACCAAAACAGGCTCACATCACAAGGACTTGAGTTAGTTTCTTATGCCCCAGCCCCCTTGAAAAGATACGTGGCAGAATCATTTCCTCTGCTTCCGGCAGGGATGCACAGTCATCTACGTGAGAACCCGCACGGCAATAGTGAGTGCTGTCCCCACCACAAACTATCACCAGGAAGTCATAAAGACCTTTATAAAACTATTTGGGTGTGGCTCTTCTTTTATAGGTGGGCACAATCTTCCTGCAACTGGAGGTCTGTAGATAAACTGTAAGAAACATCTCAGAGCTTCTGGAATAGTTTTCGTAATTGTGACTCCTGAATGTGAATGTGGTCTGAAAAGACAATTAAAACAAAAGAAAGCAACAAAAATCTTATAGCTTCATAGGGTGTCTTTCTTTTCCTTTCTCTTCTTTTCTTTTCTTTTCTTCTTTTGTTTCCTTCCTTCCTTCCTACCTTCCTTTCTTTCTCTACTTACTTCTCATTCTTTCAGTCGTCAATTCTGGAGAATCTGCTATGTGCAAGAATTCTTGTCGTGGTAGTGGAGTGTTGAAAATATCTTAATATGCTCATCTTTAATACTGACCACTTACTAATTCTATTTCTTTTTCTTTTTTTTTTTTTTTCAAAAAAAAAATGACAAGAAACAGAACAATCCTACTCAAAACAGCTTAAGCAAAATAAGAAAATTATTGAGACTTGTATATAAAACTTGCAGGATAGTGCCTAGCTTCAAACGGGAAAATGTCTAGGACCAAGTGGTCTCACCACAACCCACTTCCTGCCCATGCTTATGCCCCTCCAAAAATAGCTCTAAAATCTCCAACAGCCTGCAGTTTACCTCTTCATAGTCTATGTACTTCTTGGAAGATACCCTGGACAAAGGCAAGCCTTGAGATTTTTTTTTTCTGTTTGTTGTGTTTGCTTGCCTCAAATCATGTACCCTTTCTAACTCACTGGACCCAGAACATTGCCTGTTGGAGAAGGTTAATGCATAGAGGAAACTCAAGATGTAAAACCCAGAATGATGTAAAGCCATGCTTTTGAAGGCTACATCTTACTCTCCAGTCTCCCCCTTGATCTTTCTACTTCTGCCTTTTGTGAGGTGAGAGGCAAGCAGCTCCTCTCTGATGTACCTTCCTTCTGCCAAGATGTTCTGAATTTCCTCAGGCCCTTGGCAACAGAGCTAACCATGGACGGAGGCTTCTAAAACTGAGCTGGGAATAAATTCTTTACCCTCCCGTTGTTTGTTTGAGCATCTTGTCTCCATGGTAAAAGTGATGTAGCATAACCAAGGAAAGACAATGGGTGTTTATTATGCCGGGACATCACAGAGAGAGTATCCTAAATGTTGTTCATCCCTAAATGTTTTAGTTGGAGTCAATGCCACATAAAACTAACAGATACTAACAATGAAAAACATGATATAACTTCCCTTCAAGCTTGGTTAGCCCTGGAACTAAGCTCAGGGATATAAACAGCAGCCAGGTGGAAACCCCCAGCTGTCCTTCCTATCTCACAGAGGCTGGCTGTCCTATGCACCCTCCTCCTTCTCATCATCTGGTCTTTTTCTAGCCATAGGCACAGGGCCATCCCCCAGGTCAATCTGGAAGGTACCAACACATGCCAAAACCAGAATTCAAGCAAAGGTTGGTTTGATGTGATGGTCAGTGTTCATCCCACTGTGGTATTTTGTCAAGGTCTTATACCCAAATGGTTTCCTCCATAAAAGATGTAATACAATTGTATCAAGAAGACCAGTGAAGTGTGACATCATAGGTCAGTGCTAGCTTTCTGGATTTGGGATGAGAGTCTTACCTACTTATGAAGTGTAAGTCATCAGCCTTCCCAGGCCTCAGTTTCCATTTCTATAAGGTACATGGCAATATTATAATGTTTCATGAAATGCTCAGTGGAAAGTGCCTGGCACATTTTCTGGCTACATGAATCGTAGCCACTACCTCTCATCTTGCCTTTCCCCCTCTTTTTCTTTTCCAGTTATGCTAAGTTGGAATGCAATAAGTACCAGGAAAAACACAGTAAGTAAGGGCTTACAGGTGACTCCAACCTGCCCCACAGGCCAGAGGCACTACAGAAGAGCTATGCATATGCCTAAGACAAAGCTGTAAGCTTAGCTAAGGTACTCTGTAACTGGGCTGTGCAGTTCTCAAGCGATGGAAGAAGAAAAGAAGGAGGGAGGGAAGAAGAACAAATACAGGCTAAGCAGACAGAATACAGGCCATGACTTTCGAGATAGCAACGTTAGACTCTGGGTTACTGAAAACTATTTTACATTTTTAATGGAGCTTAATCCAACTTTTGGTTTCGGAAAGTTAATGGGTAAACTGCACACTGAGAGGTTAGATGGCAGTTGTATATCAGAAGGGTTGAAGGAGAATAAAGGAATGAGGCACCTCTTGTCCCAAGGTTAGTAACGGAATATGAGATATTTTGAAATGCTATTTGGGGGCAAATGGTAATAAACTTGGCCTCGGGTTCTATTTAGGATGCCATCAGGACATGCAGGCAGAGTCAGGCCAGATCCATATCGGTTATAGGAAAAGTCAATAAAATATTACGTCATTTCCCAACTTCTTGAATGCTCTCTTTTTAAGCAAGAGGAAGAATAATTTTAGAATAATATATGGTTATGGCCATTTCTACTTAGCACATTCATACACACTGGGGTCACACTGTCGGTCTGAGCTGTCGTCACTCTCAGCCAGAAGTTAGAAGAAGCCGCCTTCCAGCTGCTTTAGGGCAGAGCCAAGCAGTGTATGTGATTCCAGCCCTCCAGCCCGACCACCTACTGAGTACAGGCGCTTTTGCCTATAGTGAAGACCACACACCCAAGCCTTGTAACTCAACAATCTTGTCAATTTCTTGACCACAGGTGATCCTGGGTGACAGGTGAGCCTGCTCATCATTCTGGGAGCTTCCTTAACAAGTTGATTGAAGCTGGTTCTTTGTGATTCCTCTAATACAGTGGTTCTCAACGTGTGGGTTTTGAATGCCCTCCTCCCCCGCAGTCACATTACTGGTTCATAACAGTAGCAAAATTACAGTTATGAAGTAGCAACGAAAAATAAGTTTATGGTTGGGGGAGGAGTCACCACAACATGAGGAACTGTATTAAAGGGTTGCAGCATTAGAAGGCGTGAGAACCACTGCTTTAAACTATTGGTTCTCGGCTGTAAAATTTTTTCACTTTGGGAACTGTTGGCAATATCTGGAGGCCGTTTTTAATGTTAAGACTTAAGGAATGCACTGTTATTACATACTTGGAGGACAGAGGCAAAAGATGCAGCTGAAAACCATACAGTGCTCAAAAAAAGCCTCTCACAGTACCCACTTGACTAAAGACGCCAACGGAGCCAGTCTAATGAACCACAGACATGGTCACAAGGCTTCACATCTTCCTTCAGCTATTTGTTTGTTTTCTATTTTTAAACTAAACACAACAACTGCAGGATAACGAAGGACCAAAGTGAAGAGGATTTACCCAACCCTAAGTTCAGGACTTATGTCATTAGCGGGTCCTGAACTTTGCAACGAGAAAATAGATCTAAAATATATCTAATTCCAGACTTCTGTGTGCATTGGGGGCGGGTGGGGGCGGCAGTGGGTAAAGTCATCTGCAGGCAGAAGCAGCAATGCAAATCTAAACAAAAGAAGATGGTTTAATGCTAAGCCTCAGCAGACAGCACATGCATAGCAATTCCAAGCCAGCGAACGGGCAGGGCGCATCTAACCCAATAATGTCCAATAAAGCCACACAAATTGTGTACAAAAAAGCAGACTCCTTTTCCCATCCCCAATAAACAATAGAAGACAAAGCTAGGCAAATTTAGTCGTTCACAAAAATTCATCCTGTAATTTTCTACAGACTGGCAGTGATCACAAGAATAGCACAGCAAGCGTGTTGAAAGGGCGTGGAAGATTGGCATTCCACAAACAACCAGTCTTGGAGGAACTTCACCTCTGTGGTGGGTACAGGGGATCTCCCAAGGCTTGAACACTCTCTACCTGTGTGTGTGGTCCTGAGGGTAAGCCAAATGGGAGGGCTCAGCAGGGCACAAATGAGAAGTGGCCGTATGCTGGTCACACCTCTAGGATGTCTGTAGGTATGAATGCGCTGGAGCTCAGGTTTGCAGAGAGCCGTGGAAGAACAAGTTTGGAGGCAACGGGATCCCATCAGTAAAAGTTTCTTCCCCTACTGACACAGTTGCCTCCTCACGGAGATTACACAAGGGAGTGTCCAGAGAGTGACCCTAGCTTCTTTCAAAGCTTTCTGGAATATTCCCGAGAAAA
Source organism: Meriones unguiculatus (assembly GCF_030254825.1). NCBI lineage: Eukaryota > Metazoa > Chordata > Mammalia > Rodentia > Muridae > Meriones > Meriones unguiculatus. The sequence continues at coordinate 17,109,495 of NC_083365.1, read as the reverse complement.
GACTTTGTAAGTAGAGTAGCGTGCTGTCATTGGAGGGGTTGTAAGTCTGCAGAAGTCAGAGGACAGCTTGTAGGAGTTGGTTCTCGCCTTCTACCATGGGGCCTGGGGGTGGAACTCAGTGTCTCAATCTTGGTGGGGAGCGCTTTTACCACTGCGCCATCTCACCCACCGGGAATATAAGGTTCTTATAAGTCAAATGGAAGTTGCCAATGGACTTTCCTTTCAGACATTAATATTGGGGCTCGGAATATAGCCCAGTCAAGCATGTCCCACGTCTTGTGTCCCTCTATCTACCCAATGCAAGAGCCTGTCTCGGAATGTCACAATGTCACAATGTCACATTGTTTCATCCTGAAGTTCCCTCCTCATCCATCATTTCAGCAGCATTGCAGTTAGATTGAGCCCACCTAGAGAATTTAAGGAAATCTTCCTCTTTTGCGGTCGAGTGATTAGTGAACTCAATTCTGCTTCTTAGTCTTCCCTTGATGGGGAGCATAATGTATGCAAAACTTCCAAGATTCAGGCTTAGATACCACTGGGAGGTCAAGGACTCTGCCCACCACGGTTCATGTGTTTGAACTACTCTTTGCAGTTTTGGGTTAGCAGCTTATCCAGGGCACGTATAGTACCAAAAAAATGTCTATAAATACACTTGTTAAGTAAGCGTTTCTGGATATCTAGTTTTAAATGCTGGTTTTAGATGTCCTGTGAATAATTTCTTGTTTCCTATTACTGGAGGAGGAAGTGAGGAGTTAATACGCAAATTTGTGATCTGACTTTCTAAGTCAGGAGAGTAAATGTAATTACTGGAGCTCTGAACTGTGCTCCACGCCACCCAGCCCTCTTCTGTGCACAGCTTGGTCACTTCTGACTCTGCCCCTTGACTATTCAAGACCAGAATGGGCAGAGACTCTTTCCCATCTTCCTCACATGGTAAAGACGATCAGTTATGCCAGACCTGTCTTCTCACAGTTCTACCCTTTATTCATTTGTGTGGCTGTAATCACTTACATTCAGGCTGCTTCTTAAAAAAATATTCCATAAATTTATTCCAACTAATTAACCTTTTCCCCATTCACTCAAGGGTTGGAGCTCAGGGGCAATGACACAAATAAGGTCAGTCAGCCACCGAGGAGCTTTTATTTACTGGACTTCTCTGCAAAGTACTGAGATATTCTAGATTCAAATCTATTTCCCTATTAGGCTTTGTAAAATTCTGACGGCTGCAAAAATAATTATGATGCTAAAATAGAACATAAATACATGTGCAAAGCAAAGTCATTTTATCCTTCCTCGATTAAACACAATGATTTGCCCTTTCATATTTGAGGCCAGCGGAGACACACTTAACTCTCTTGGCTCTGCGAGACAAGGACTATTTAATTGCTGGCTGTCTCACCAGGAGCTTGCATATCTGTACCAGTCCCCTCCACAAGTCACTTGTGTTGAAAACTACCTCACTGTTTTATGAATGTTAATTTTTAATATTAGTCTAATCAAGATAGATTAGGATCTTAATCTCCTGCCCTCCAAAACAACGTGTATTTATTCTTAAAATATTGCACTTATTTGCCTAATTTTGCCTTTCAACCCTTTCCACTGGTGTATTTACAATGAAACAGGGGGAATCCTGTAAACATCTGGCTACCAGCTGTGACAGTCATTAATCTTAATAAATTTCACACTCCCATTCATTAAAGAGCAGCATTTGGCCCACAGTTAGGCAACAATCATCGACAATGTCAATTGGAAGCTGCATCGTTTTGAGTTTTCCCGTCTGCTGTCTCATTAGTTCAAAAAAATTAGTTGATCGGCCTTTACCCAACCCCCTACCCCACCAGTGAAACCAGCTGTGGTGGAAAGCAACAGCTAAGCTTGATGCTCTCAGCAACCATGCTCTGGGACTCTTGCAGGAGCTCAGCAGACATCCGCCAATCACAGGGAGGGCATCTCCTTGTCCTCTGTTACAGATAAGGAATCTGGAGTTCAGAGATATTAATCAATTTACCTGAAGCTATACCACTTAAAAAGTGACACAGTGAGGAACTGAAATTATAACTTCCATTCCAAGGCTTAAAGATACATTCTTTATTCTCAGATTTTACAGAAAATGACAACTTTGTTTTTCAAAACAAAGAAGGAAAACTTATTTCTGGGATAAAAATTTCAGCTACTATTTATTTTTTTTTTTTCAATGCAGTTTATTCAGGAACATTGAACAATCCTCGGACCCCGGGGAAAGCCAGCCCACAGCTTAAATAGCCTCTGGGTAGCCAACCCAGGCATGCCACGGGGGCAATGCAGATAGGTCCACATACATGGAAGCAAGCCAGATCCTTGGCCTTAGCCAAATGTGGAGTTGTTCGTGACAGAGAGCACTCACCATCGGGAAGGTGGAAGGCGGAAACCAGCTCCATCTTTAAGGCATCAGCTACTATTTTTTTAAGTGTTCCTTTTTTTATCTTTGCTTTCTGTTATCTACGGTCTTTGGCTGTAAGGACATGGCATGGAAATTCTTAGTAGAATTTGCCCTCAGCTTGGTGTCCCACTTTTCTCAGTCCTGGTTAAAGCCACACCATCATTACAGAGAACAAGGGCTTCATTATGCATTTTAGTGGTCCCTACCTCTCCTGGGAAGCAGCAGCAGCCATCTAGATTTTATCAGAGTGTAGATGAGTCTTGAGACATGCTTAACTCCTCAGGCTTTTCTGTCACTTCAAGGCTCACAAACCACACAGATTGCACAAAGCTTTACCCATTGACTATGGATGATCAGGAGCACGGGTCTTCCTTGTTCTGAGGAATGCCTTTCCTACTCTCAACTAACCTGGACTCATTCCATTGCTCAGGCACTGCAAACATGGTGCCCTCGGCTGACTGTGTAGCTATAAGGAAGGCCTGGAAAAGGCTGTCCAAGCAAGAATGGCCAAGAAGTTTGGGATGGGTTGGAAGAAGCTAGTGGAGCATTTCCCTCCCATGCATGGCCAGACAGAACATATGAAAACATGAGCCTTTCCTACTCTTCTTTCCATAGAAGTTCTATGGTTGTTAAAATACAACTGTCCCATAAGGAAAGGGGAAAGGGGAGCTCTGGAACATTTGACATCCGCTCCATTATTCTCCTTAGAAACAGCTCTCTACCTGAAGACCCGGAGAAGTTGGCAATCTCAGTATTTTCTTCTATGTTGCTCAAGACGTTTTATTTTGTGCTAGACCAGGCCATTCTTTTTGCCTTTATAGTTATTCTTGGATTAAAATGACCCACACAGCCAGCTTTGACTTCATTCCTGGGACAGACGATGCTTTAAAAGAGAAAGGAGAATCCTATCACCAATCCCTTTTTACTTAGAGGCAAAAACGATGGGGCCATTATTCTGTCTAGAAGGAACGACTAGTGCCAAGCATCACAGGGACTTCAGAGAACTGACTCATGGAATAAATGGAGGCTGACCGAGCAGAGCTGAATCCTGAGGGAGGGGTGTTGACCGAGAAAGAAGACAGGGAAGCTAAAGGCAAGGAGGAGCTTTTGTAACCTGAAGATGAGGTAGAGGGAGATGGAAGCCACACTGTCTGCAAAGCCTTTCTTTGCTGCAGACTGAAGCATGAGGAAGCATTCAAGCTTAGAACCCACAGCCTCCCAGCTTGAGGAAGAGGCCTCTTCTCGTCTGGGCAAAGACTTCTCAGAAAGGCCAAGAAGCTCCTGTCCATTGACGTCTTTGCTGGCAGCCACCACAACTGCACTCCATCTGCCATTGACAGGAGGCTTCCCACCAGCTTCTCTAGCACCTGTTCACCCCACACCTCTCTGCATTGATCTTCCTTTTTTTTTCTGAACCCCTTTGAACACCCGGACTCTACCACCCACTAATAAACAGCTCTGAATAGCCAAAATGGTCATCAAGGACACCTTCTGTGAAGGTCAGGGCGCTAGTTGTTTGACACATTGTAATCTTACTACTATGCATCTGGAACTTGCTGAAGACAGAGCACACACATTTCTTTGAAATCTAATTGGATTATTTATTTATCTATCTATCTATTTTTTGAGAAAGGGTTTCTCTGTGTAGCCCTGGATTTGCTTTAATAGACCAGGCTGACCTTGAACTGACAGAGATCTGCCTACCTCTCCTCTCTTGAGTACTGAGATTACAGGCATGCACCACCACACCCGGCTTCAAATCTAACTGTATTCTCATTGGCTGAAAATATGGGTCACATGGGTCTACAAAGACAAGAGCAAGCTCTCTCAATTCCTGGGCTCCTACCCTCACACTGGAACCAGAACACTGCTGCAGTCCATACTGACTGTTGAAGAGATGAAAAGCATCCCAGGAGTCTTTTCCAGAAGGAGCATCAGCTTCATTTCACGAGAATAATTGACATGTTAATCGTATGTGATCGTTAGTAAATGTTTTAAAGAGTGAGATATTTTCTAAGTCAAAACTTGGATGAAATCTGTGTTCTGCAGCAAGCCTCTTAGGCTACGATCACCACCCAGCTGTTCCTCTCAGAACCATGCCAGGTTCTTTCTGGAGCCTGGAGCACAGGCATTTCTCTATTTAACATCCTGTGGTCATGTTTGCTATCCACACCTCTGATAGGGCAGATGAAGCTGAGTGCTTGATAAATATTTATGAACATATTGACCATTTGTTTCTTCAAAAATTCAGAAGACTTAGATCCGGTGTTCTTTAAGGAAAAGATAGAAGTGTGGAAAGAGTGGCCGTCCTAGCTCTGGAGCAGCTGCCTCCCGAAGAAGGGCTCTAGTTTCCACCAAAGATGGTGGACACAATGGTGCCGTGAGGTGGCGATGAGAATGAGAGCATAGCTCCAGGAAGGAGGAGACTTCCAGGTACCATGGGCACAGCTGTGAATCATGGCGGGTAGAAAAGAAAAGAATCAAAGAGAGTAGAGACAAGTTCCAGAAACAGCAAGCACGCCCCAGCAAAGGAAATGGCAAGCCCTGATTCCTCACCACTAAACCTCCAAGCTGCAAGCAGTGGGTTTGTGTCTTCCTTGGGCTTTGTTTTTGTTTTGCCTTTGTGCCTCAAGAAAGACCAGGGGAAAAAACACAGTGGCTCAGGTAAAACCCTTATGTCAGCAAAAAAGACAAAACCCAGATTAAACATCTTGGCTCTGTGCCCCTCAGCAGCTACAGCCACAAAGCAAACAACCCTCTCTCTCTCTCTTCAAGAACCCCTAGCCAAAGCCAAAATTGCTTAACCATCGCTGCCAAGCCGAGGCGGAATTTCACAACTGCTTTTTAAAAATTAATTTGATAATGTGTAAGTTACTGTGACATTCCCCCCCAAGACCGAGCCCATGACTACAAGGTTTCATTACATTCGTGGTAAGAAGAATGACTCATTGTTGGGCATCCTTTAAGTCCTGGGCTCTCTACGTTGTCTCTAAGTAGGATTACAATGTCTCAGAAACTGGGTGTAGCCCAGCCACCCTCCCTGTGTTGCAGCCAAGGATGCTCAGTGGAGCTCTCTCCTCACATGAGCCATCTACGGTGGGTGAGTTAGTGCTTCTCACCTTGAGGAGTTCACCCAGGCTGCCAGCCAACCTGCGAGGCAAGGACTGATACCTCAAGGGAATTACTCTAAACTGTCAGGCTTGGTTTTTAGAGACAGTTGGCTGATACATTAGTGGTAGCCCAAGAGGTAAAGATGAATCAGGGGTCCATAGAGTGCGGAATATATCCCTGTGTGTGTTTGGCATCCACAAGAGGCATTCTTTGGTCCCATCCTGGGAAGGATCTTAAGAGCCAGCTGGGTCACATGATGCACATGAGAAAGCCAGGTTGGGAGGAGGATGAATGAGTTTCTCAGTTGGACACCATATTACTTGTAGATGAGATGGTAGGAATTAGTGAGGCTTTTGATTTTTGGAAAAAAAAATGAAAACAAACACCAGTTTGCCAGTAATTGTCTAGATGTGTTACTTTAGAAATTATACAACAATATGCTAAAAAGCCCTGTAAGATAGATAAAAATCCCAATTTTTATGACCTTATTTTATAAAGGTTATAGGCTTTGAGAGGTAAGTTGATTTGAAACCACAACCAACTGAAAAGCCCACGATTTTTCCTCCATGGCTCAGGAGAATTAAGGATACTGTCCCCCAAACTAACTTGAGGCAAAGGATTGTGCTCCTGCTGCCATGTGAATGGAGATGAGGGGTGAAACAGCTCTTCCCAGGGCCACCATTACACCTACAGCACATTCCTGTACAATAAAAACTGATGGTTGGAGCTGCATTGTTATCACTAGGAACATTATGGGTTAAATAAGTAACCTTAAGAGTTTAAGTGGTAATGTGTTCTGAACTAAATGATGGCTGTCTTTTAAATGTCTCTACAAGGGATGCGCTTAGACAGAGCAAAGTTCACTAGGTTTGCAGTAAGGTCAGGTAGTCTTCATTTCCACAGGAGCCCAGTATTACTGATCCTGGTGGTTCATGGATCACTCTGAGTAGCAAGGCCATCCAATCAACAAATGGGTACACAGTCTAACCCCCAAATTGGAAACATTTGCTCCTTCCTTCCTTCCTCCCTTCCTTCCTTCCTTCCTTCCTTCCTTCCTTCCTTCCTTCCTTCCTCCCTCCCTCCTTCCCTCCCTTCTTGACTTCCCTTCTTTCCACCTTCCCTTCTTTACTCCAAGTGAAGCTATTTTTTTTTAAATGACAGTTCTGGGCATCTCCATGGAAACCTTTATGCTTAACGTTCTACTCTGCCCGCTTCCCCCTCTCCCCCCCTCCCCCCGATACTATCTAAAGTCTGAACTAGGGTAGGTAGGAGATCGCCAGATCTCAACAAGGAAGCACCACTACTATCCTCAGGCACACTGGACCTGCTCGCAGCAGTCCTTAAGCATTTCCAAAAAGCAAATCAAAGTTGAGCTAAGTTGCCTTGTGGACAGGTGAGCAGAGCACCCTCTGCTGGGAACCTCCCCCACCCTCCAGTGGCATGAATTCCTTTCTGCCCCACCTTCTCAATGAACTCTTCAGGGAACATTCCAGAGCATTCACCATCCAAAGCATAACTGCTTTACACATTTGCTCTGTTAAGAACATTTTACTGGATCATCGCTTCTCATTGGAACATTTTATCTCTACAGTCAATGCTCTTTAAGAGGCCCTCCCTTCCTGATATCTGCTTGAATCTTTGCATAGTGTGCCCAGCCCAGCATTTTGCTCATATTATGGCCTAAATAAAGATCTCCTAATTCACTGAAAGTCTGATTTTCTTACTGCATGAGAATGTAACTCCCACTGGATCTGAAAAGTGGACATAAAACCATTATTACAGAGTCAATAAATGAATTCTTACTGACAGTCATGATGGATTGGGTAAATTCATGCCAGAATTCACATCAATGGCTTACAAGGGTCATGAGGTGAGTGCAGGTGAACACATTTGGCAAAACAAAGGTCTTGAGATATGGAAGGCATTACCCTATGGCTGTGATGATATAACAAACTCACATCTACCAAAAGAGAACAAACCCAAGATCAGCAAAAGAACTCAACTACCCCTCAGACTCAGGCCACGTGAAAGGGGCTTTTATCATTCATTCCTCCTTGAATCCGTTAATATACGAACTCTCTCCTGGACCATCAAATAAAGAAAAGAGTGAGTTTTCAAGACCCAATGCTGCCATCAAATGACACAGCCCATTTCCTGAACCACAAGGACAGCCAGGTAACTCCTGTTACTATCATAAGGGCGCAGTTTCACAGCTGAAGGAGGCAGTGCGAACGAATGTCATTCACAGTGAGACAACACAATAAAGCTCATGTGTCTGCCGTATGGACACCAACACTCCGTGTGTGCAGCATTTTCTCCTCAATGGATACAGCAGGCTGCCTCTTGCTTGCCCCCTGCCCTGAGCTCCTACCTTCACCCTCACTACAGTTATCATCATGATCAATGACTTGCAACACTTCTGGAATTCAGTGGCATCTCCCAGCTTCTCTCCCTTTGCAGGTGCATTTTCTTTGGTCATAATTTTGGTTCTACCTGGCTCTTACGACCGATGCTCATCCCTGGTTTTACCATTGCCACATGAAGCTCACCATCGGAACCGTCTGAGGTTACTTGGTGCTTTGGCTAGCCAGGGCTACCAGAGCAGAGTGCCACTAGATTGTCATCTTGAACAAGAGAAATTGTGTTACATTTCCTCAGCGCTGGCTCCTCCCTAAGGTTCAAAAGGCCGTGTTTTATGTCTCTCTCATAGTGTCTGGCAATCTGTCATTACTGTGTCAGCATGATCTCTGTCCTCATCTCTACAAGGTGTGTGTGTGTGACTGAGAGAAGTGCCCCTCCCAAAAGGACACCAGTCCTAACAGGTTAGATAGAGGTCACCTTAATCCAGAATGACTGTGTCATCTGCAACGACCTTGTTTCAAAAAGATGTTTGATTCTGAAGTATGGGTCCAACTCACAGCGCTTTGTGTCCCTCGGGAGTGTAAGCCCTCAATGCCATTTCAGCCACTCTGTGCAGCAAACATTTCCAGCTGCAATCTCCCCATCCAGTTCAATTCACTATCATTTGTCATCCTCTTCGCTCTCGGTCATCCTTCCTCAGCCTTCCAGCTGGGTCCCCAGACAGCCGACACCCAGTCCCATTCATCAGGCTTTGCTTGGAGGTTTCCTAAACTGGGGCCATGTCTTTCCTCTCACTCTTTCTTTTTTCTTTTCTTTTCTTTTCTTTTCTTTTCTCTTCTTTTCTTCTTTAACATCTCTTGAATTAATCTCTGCCTAACTTGGCCTCTCATCACACTGAGCCTTGGTTACAATAGTCTAAGTCCTTTTGTTCTTTCTGGTTACCTTACTCCCCACAACACACATGCCCCAGGACCTGCCGTCTCGCCCCTACCAAACACCTCCCATCTTCCCTGAACCCTCTGCCGGTGGCAAGCCACTCCCACATCGGAAACCCATTGGCTCTCCGCGGAGCTGCCTCCAAAGGACATTGGAACTTCTTTGCTTAATTCCAGGGCCTGGAGTGCTCAGCTTCACACCTTCTTGGCCTTACATTCTTGCCTTGCTTTGGCCTTCCTGTGTTTTGCTCTTTCTACCCATGTGCCCTTCTCCCCAGGGTTCTCAGTTAGGTCCTTCTTCCCTTCTCACGCCTCAGCTCACAGGTGAGTTTTCCTTTAATCCACCGACCAATCCCTGCTGTCCCCTTAGACTTTACACTGCACTTGCTGCACTTGGTCCTTTGGGTCTCTTCCCCCTGGTCAGTGGACAAGGAGCTTTGGAAGTCACCTAACGCTGTATCCACTAATGCACTTTGAACCTCCCTTTGATGTTGGGTGAGCACCCTGAGGCAAGTTACTTAAGCCTTTTAAGTAAAGACGTTCTCTGCAACCTTTAGATCATGAAACTACTCACTTAGGAGCTGTCATTAGTATCAAATGAGACAATGACTGTAGCAAATGACTAGCATGTGACATTGACTTTCTAAACCTGCCCCTCTACAGTGTGGTTCTTGCTGCTGTTGGCTTTAGAAGCAATGTGTATTGCTCAGGGTAGATAATGTAGGCTCTAGGTGTGAGCTGCTTCAGAGCCAATCAGGCTTCTAAATGTTCATTACCTTCATGTACTCAGGCTTAAGTTTCCAACCTTCTACATGTAAGTAGAAGATAACTTCCTGAAAGAAATGAGGAATAAAAACTACGTTTGAAAGAAGAATAGAAGCTGGCATGAAGTAAGTGCTCAATAAACATTGACTTCTAATATAAAAGGATTTTATCAGCGTCCACCAGGGTTTGCTGGCTGCAGGAAAGATTGAAAATCAATGCCTTCACCCTTAAACTTTTTTAGAGAGAGACCAGCTATTAGTTTTTGCAATCCGGTGATATGGTAAAGGCTCAATAATATGTAAATGAATGATTGAATTATAAGTTGAATAACTAGGTAATGTCACCTTTCAAGGGGGCATAAACTGAGCCGCTTCATCCCATAAGAATATGGTCTCAATTAAGAAAATAGAAGAAAAATAAATGTTTCAAAAACAGTGCATAAAAGCTCCCTTGCTCTATTCAGAAGAATTATGGTGTACCAACACTAGAGCAACTTCAGGGATGCTGAGTTACAGCTGGATCACTTTGCGGATGAGGACAACAAGCTGGTTCTCATAACCAGTGTCCTTTCTGTTACTTAAGTCTATGGAGCTTCACTATCCAGGTTCCTGGCAACTGGAGAAACAGATCTGTAGAAGAACACTGTGTGTTCACTATGGTAAATACTGAGAAATGAAAGCTGGGCTGATGATGGGCCAATTATATGAAAGGCAGGCATAAGCATGGAGGGAGCTCCAGAGCTGGAAATATTGGCATGGAAGTAGATGCTCAAGTCAGTACCTGTATGTGGACATCTCCAACCCTTGAAAAGGCAAAGGTTGTGAGAATTTAAACTCCTATTGCTTTACGATAGTGTGCTCCATCACATTGATTAGGAATTCAAACCCAAGCCATCAAGCACCCTTTATCCCACCACAGCTCCTTGAAAGGTTCTCAGGGATGCAGGCAACATCCATCACCAGGGCAAGGAAGATGGATCCCAGAGTCACTCATCTGCACATACAGTTACAGCTAAGCTCAGCTCCAGCCAGGCTTGCTGCGGCTTCTTGTCTAACCGCAGAAGATGAAGCTCTTTCTGCACTGCCATGCTTAGCTCCTGTCCTGCGTGTCCCATGCCACCACCTTCTTCCAAGCTTTTCCACGTTCACCCGCCTCAGTCTTTAGCTATGTGAGCTCCCTCCTCCCCAACTCCAAGTCTGCTTCTTCTTTGCTGTTTTCCTTTATCGTTTGTTTCTGGTCTATAGAAGGACCCATCTCTTTCATGTGTGTATACCCAAGATCCTCTTATTTCTTTAAGGAGCCTGAATCCTCTGATTTACTCCAAGGACTTAGGCCTTTAGAACTCAATGCCATAGACTTACATAGACTACCTGTGTTTTCTACTTTATCTGCTTTCTTTGAGACAGTAGGCTAAGGAAGGCTAATTCTGTTTGGAGGAGAGAGACAGAGACAGAGAGAAGTATCTCAAACTTTAACCCCGCCATACATGTAACAGATTCTAGGAACAGCATAAGATATTCAAAAAGAATAATTTGAGAAAGACTAGTTGCACAATTCATATATAATTTTCTAGCTCTCTGAAAAATTCCTAACTATACCACAGCTTATTGGCATGCATCTTAAATCAATAAAAACTGTGTTACTCTAAAAACCTACCTTGCCTGCAGGATGTGCAGGGATAACGATGGAGCAGAGAAAGAGGGAATGGCCAATCAATGACTGGCCCCACCTAGGACACACCCCATAGGAGAAAGTCAGCCCCTGACACTATCAGTAATACTCTGCTATGCTTGCAAACAGGAGCCTAGCATGACTGTCCTCTGAGAGGCTCCACCCAGCAGTGGAACAAAACAGATGCTGAGACCCACAGCCAAACAGGAGGCAGAACTAAGGGAGTCTTATAGAGGAGTGTGGGGAAAAATAAAAGGTCCCGGAGGGGACAAGAATCCCTTAAGACCAACTGTGTCAACTAACGTAGGCCCATAGGGGCTTAAAGAGACTGACCAAAGAGCATGTATAAACTGGACCTTGGCCCACAACACATATGTAACTCTTGGGCAGCGTGGCCCTAATGTGATCCCCTTGCAAAAGAGGAGTGTGTGTCTATCTGACATGGACTTGGTTGCCTGCTTTCGGATCACTTTCTTCTTGCTGGACTGCCTTGCTTGGCCTCAATAGAATAGAATGTACTAAGCTCTGATGTGACTTTATGGGCCGTGATGGGTTTTTTAAAGGAGGGCTCCCCTTTTCAGAAGAGAAGGGAAAAGGAGGAAAAGGGTGGGAGGGTGGAACCTGGAGGAGAGGAAGGATGTAAAATGAATAAATTTATTTTAAAAAAAGAACTGCATTGCTGTCTGCCTATAAGAGCATTTGGCACATGTCCCCAAACCTGCTGTACAGAACACTTAGTACTCTAATACTGATCCAGATAGAAGTGTTGTTCAAGTGCCTTACTCGACATTCTGTTTTCTTCACTGCGCTGAACTCTGGAATGTATGCCAGGGAGTGTCTTTTGTCCAGATCATGCTCCAGTTCAAGACAACACCTATTTCTTCTTCACAATACAAATAAGATGCTGGTGAACACTTTGTGGACTGGCTTTCTTCCCCAGATGTCTGTCCTCTAGACTCTCAGGTTATCCATTCTGTACATGACAGAATTTAGACAGAAAATGAGCTGGGAACCCTGATCATACATTTAGCTGCACAATATTGAGCAACCTAAGCATTTTGCATATGGCTAGTTGCCTCAGCATTAAACTGTGGGTAATGACTCTTTTACTAAAGTGTAAATGATGTAAGAATCTTTTTTTTAACAGTGTTTGTTATGTCCAGATTTTCCACCATAACTGTCATCATTGTGTTACTCTTAGTAGCTAGCTACCTTTTACCAAGACAAATTCAAGGTCAACCACATTCATTTGGGGTTTTTAATTCTTGTCGGGGTCTCTATTTTACAGTAGACACTTGATAAAATGCTTCAATGAACTCATTAAGTAGCTAATTAATTGATGGAGACATAAACAAATCCTGTTTTTAAGGGGTTGTAATTACCTCTAGGAGACAAGCAGGGAGAAGCTCAACAACCAACTGGGACAATAGCTCTCTAAACACAGTCAAGAGCCCAAAGCTGTGAAAAGCAAGGCAAGACCTGGAGCTCAAAGCAGGCACCTGGATGCAGGGACATGACCTGGGAAGGAGAAAGGAATAGCCACATTCTTCCTGGCTCAATTGTCAAGGCTCAGATCTTTTTGAGGAGGAGGTGAACCAACGCATAACAAAGGTCTTGGAAAGAAAGATCCTCAAGGAAGGAAGAGCCAACAATACTAGGAATGGACATGAACAATTTGGTGCAAATGTAACTCCTTAGAGAGAATGGACCAAGAACTCATCAGGGCTGCCTAATGGGGCAGGAAAAAACCCATTCTCTGAGAGTGAAGTAAGCCAGTGAGAATGATCTTAGGGGCCAAAAGATAAAATACAGAAAGAGAAGAATAGTCAGAAAACCCATATGGCCTTGATTTTCTCAGTGACTTCAGGAGAGAAACTGTCCACCGAGAGAATGGAAATGGGTATACATTCAAGTGACCCCATAGACTCATCCAGAGCCCAGACTGTCACTTAGCATTAATTCCCAACAGCTGACCACCAAGGACTCCTTAAACATGTTCTGACTCTATAAATGGAAAGGTTACTGATACCTTCCTATTTTCTAATTAGTGGGAGGAGTTGGTGACTGAATCATTGTTAAACACTTAGAATAGTTTGGAATATAATTATTTGCCATAGCAATGTTTGCTGATAGTATTAGCATGCAACAATAATGTACAATTATTAGCAATCATAATATAATACTTATAAAATAATAACAATCATAATTCTGCTATTATTATTATTATTATTACTGGAAGACCCGTGTGGATTCTGACATATTTGAACTGCCTATTACGGGAAGTAAACCGGAAATCAAAAAACTGATATTATACAACACAGGAATGCACAGTGGGCGCAGGCAACGTGAGCTACATCTTTTCTCGGCAAACAATGGGAAGAGGAAGAGGGCAGAGAAAATGATAATTCGCCTCTGGGAGTTTGGGCAGAACAGTGCAGAGAGAACACAGAGCTGAGGAAGATGACTGTAGAGGAGCAATGAAGACAACAAAGTAGCCAGGCAAGGAGTCAAGGAACCCAAGTGTGGGCTAATGGACTGATTACAGGCGCAGGGAGCAATGCCCATCCTTTTATTGAAGATAAAGTTAATGGCCCTTAAGCTTAGGACTGTCACTCTCTACTGGAAGTGTCTATTAAAGTTGGCAGTGGGAACCAACTTTTTTGGCTCGGAATGAGCATGAGAGACTTCCCAGCGAAGGAACAGCTCTGATACTGTCACTCTAGACTTCTCTCCTGCCTGCCCTCTTTCTCTCTACCGATCTAATCACACAAAACCCCAAAGCAACACAAGACCATTCAAGGGGGTAGAGGACATGGAGGTACCAAAGTGGATGGAGAAAGCATCTCTCGGGAAAGCTCTGTTGGGAAAGCCATAACTATGCTGCTTTGCAGTAAGTCACTCTCCTTGGTAGCGTGGGCCTCTAACGTAAAGGAGGGTAAGCATGGGAAACACAGTATTGACAGGCAGACTGGAGGATGTCAGAAGGGAGGGGTAGAGTAGGCAGTATAGTTTATAGGATCTAGTTATGTGGAAAAATACCTTCTACGATTAGAACCGGATTTTGCTAATACACAGTGAATGGAGGGAAAGAAAAGGCGTGAGAGCATCATAGTCCAATGTGGACCTTCAGTCAAAGGAGCAGAAAACAGGCAACATTCAGTACCAAGCAGAAACTCATAGTGTTGATCAGCGAATCTCATTTTCCTTAGTTTATTTAATCCATTAGTCTCCTTCCATCCTCCCTGCTTCTTGCCTACCTGCACACGCCGATACGCAGCCTTCTGACCTCAGCCATCATGTGACACCAGGACCAACATCTGTGAGACATAAAAGACCCCAACAGGTGTTTATTGACTGACTGTCCTTCAGAACAATGTCCATGCCCTAAACCGGTACCTTCCAGAAGAGATATAAGGCTATAGAAAAAGTAAAAGAATAATGTTCCTGATAGTCATTGGAAAGTGAAAGAGACATTCAAATCCCATAAGATATTACCTCCTGGGCTTTCTCCCTCATTAGAAGTTCCCCTTGAAGAGGAAAGTCACAGACTGGTCCCTAACAGCATGTTAATCCCCCCCCCATTAGGCTGTTATTACAGCCCAAATCACTGTTAATATTTTTCCTGACTTTAGGAAAATTTTTAAAAATACTAGAGGGTTTTAAATATTTTACTTGTTTTCTGAAAAATCCCATACATTCATAAAACATATTTGAATCACATCTATCCACTACCATCTCCCTCCAATGCTTCCTGTTGCCCACCATTCTATGTCCTTCTTGGTTTCATGTCCTTTTCTTGCTACTGCTGCCAGTAAACGCTCCCTGGGTCCAGTTAGCTTTGTCCATATGCACATGGGTGTGGGCCCATCTTCTGTAGTTGGAGCAACCTTCTACTGGCCAGCCCCCCAACCCCCCAAAATGACTTTTCTTCCCTTAGTAGCCATCAACTGACAATAATAGCTCCTCTACCAAGGATGGGCCTTTGGGCTCCTTGCCCTTCTATGAGGGATTTTGATGGACTTGATCTTGGGCAGATAACTACAACTGCTATGAGTTGATGTGGGCCACAGCCACGTCATGTCCGGAAGTCAGCTTGTCACTGCTCTCTTCTCTACTAGCCAGCTCTTACATTATTTCTGCCCTCTCTTCCGTGATGTTCCCTCAGCCTTGGACGGGACAACTATAGATGTTTCATCCATAGCTGAGCACTCACACATATATTCAGTCATTTGACCAATGGTGAGTCCCTGTAGGAACTGCTGCTCATCGCGGGGGTGGGGCAGGGAGCGGGAGGAGGGAGAGCTTCTCTGACCAAAGCTGAGTGTAACATAAATCAACGAGTATAACTATAAATATTTAGAAAGCAGTTCGATAGCATAATCATTTAACATAACAATAACAGCAGCTTTCCTCCTAGGACCCTTGGGCTCCCATGTCCTGATCAGGTTTACAGTAGAGCCATAAATTCCCTCCTGTGAAGTAGACCTCATATCCTATCTGAAAGTGGTTTATTGATCCCATAACTATCATGCCACATTGCACTAGTGACCACATCTTGCGATACTTGCGCCTAAGAAATGTCTTCACCAATAGCACCTTACTATCTAGTTATTGTAGGCAACCAAGAGCTGTGGCAATACTGTTGTGCTGTTTTGGGTTCCTCTGAAGTCTTCCTGACCAGGGAATGGCTCATAAAGAGATATTCCATGCCTGGTAATGAGATTTTCACTTACTAGAGGCAGCATCGTACATCCATGCAAAGTAATAATATTCAACTCCATTTTGAAATACATTACATATTTTATTAGCTTATAAACTAGTGGGTTTCCATAAGCCTTCTTCACATATTTTTAACTTTGGCTAATCTCCTACTCTCTCCTCTCTTCCTATCCACACTTAAACCTTTAAACCACCCTTCCCCTCCTCTCTTGTTGCTTAGGTTCTATTATTCCCCATTAGTTTCTTCCTGTGTTGCAAGATCTTAGATTTCCATATAGCTTTTTCATGCACCTTTCATTTTCATTAAGCCTTTTGGAACCCCGTTACTTCCCCACAACCATCCCTTTCATGTTTAAATCTTCCCTCCCCTGGAAGTTTTTAAAAAATAAAAGTAAGTCTTAATTTTATAGCTCTTAAATAATAATTCCACTTTCCTGACATATGTTTGGCTCTTAATATGGGTTTATGCACATATCTTTGTAACATCTTCGATATAAAATGGTAACAAAACAGCATTCTTCAAAAATATCCCTGTCTTATCCCTGCACCTATGACTACGTAGCTGACAAAAAGAGACAGGTCATGTCTCTTATAGACATGATTAAGGTTATGAGTCCTAAGAGATGAGGGGGGGGTTGCCTTCTAGGTTTTCCAGGTATGCTCAGTCTAACAGTATGAGTCCTTAAAAGGGACTTTCCCCTCTTTGGTCAACAAGGTAAATTTTTATTTTTGTTTTTATTCTTGTTTTGGTTGTTGTTTTGGTTTAGTTTTTTGAGACAAGATCTCACTATTTAGTTAGCCCTGGCTGTCCTGAAACTCACTTTATAGACCAGGCTGGCCTAGAACTCACAGAGATCGGTCTGCCTCTGCCTCCTGAGAGCTGGAGTTTAAAGGTGCGTACCACCACCACCACCACCCTGTGAAGCAAGGTAAGAGTTTTAAGAGAATGCTTGAAGAACAGAAGAAACTTGACAGACGGCTGGCTTTGAAGATGAAGGAAAGGGCCATGAGCCAAAGAAAGTGAGAAGTCTCTCAAACCTGTGGAACTTTGAGAGTTGAAAGCAGACACCAACAACCCAGGATCTCCATCCGGCAACCTCAGGGAATGCACTCTACCAAATCCTAGCGAACAAGAAAATGGCTCAAGGCCTTGAGACACATGCCAGGACTTTCAAACAGTCGACTGTGTGGTGTTAAGCCATTAAAGTCTGTGGTGATTTGTCATAGCAGCAGTGGGAAGCTAATACACAGATGCTGTTATGGTTGACAAGTTTAATACAAAATTATATCAATAGTGCTTTCTCATTTCACATATCGTACTTGTATATTGCGCTCTATTAGCGCTGCACACACAGATTTTTGTGATTTTTTTTTTCAGCTATTGCCGAATTTTTATAGTTTGGCTTCATTTTCCCCCTTTGACACATGGGGATCAAGGGGTGGAGAAGATATGGCTCCGCTGGCAGAGTGCTTACCTAGAGTATTGAAAGCCCTAGGTTTCATTCCCTGAACTACACAAACCCTCAAAACCTGGCATGATGAGTCATACCTGTAACTCAAACACTGGGAAGGTAGAATCACAAAGATCAAAAGTTCAAGGCCATCCTTGGCAATGTAGTGAGTTCAGTGTTAATCTTGGTTACATAGATCCTGTCTCATGTAGGATCCATTGGTAGGAGGACAAGAGAGTGAGTGCATTATTTCTTGTCTTGTATTATTCTTTGGGGTGGGGTGAGAAAGGATTTCTTGATATCTCATAGTTCTGTCATTAATATTCTTGCATCTAGCATCAAATGTCACACAGGGAGAGTCATTCAAAAGCGAGACCTTTGGGAGGGAGTGAGAGAGCGGGCTACAGCTGGGACACAAAGTGAATAAACTGTAATTCATATATATAAAGCAGGACCTGTCAGAGGTCCAAAGATCTCGCTCTCTCCTGTGTGGTTCTGCATAGTGCCCATGAGCAACGGAAGCAGATACTCTTTCGTGTGTATCCAGCTCTTCCGATATGGTCCCTGATCCCCAAGGCTGCCCTAAGCCAGCATCATAAACCAAAGCATTGTAATACTTGAATATCAAAAGAGAAACTCCTTAAAATATAAGGAAGACTACAGGTAAATAGTTTTGTTGATTCCATACCAGAAAAGTCTCTCCACAGCAATGGAGGAAAATACAGCTTTGCTTCTGCAGTAAGACAGGAATCTGACGTGTCAAGCTGTGGGTTCACAGTGCTGAGGATCAAGACCACACACTGCTCTTTGGCTTGGCTTAATTTCTCCTCTCAAGCTTTTAGGTTTTCTTTGGTTCCTTCAGTTCTCTTTCACCACACCCTTCCTCCACCTAGAAAACAGAGTACCATTTGTAAGTATTTAGCTTTCCAGGAACAGCCTCCAGGGCTCAGAGAAAAGACTAGACGGAAGGAAAACAAGTCAAACCTAAGTCAGAAGGGTAGGGCTGCTGGGGCAGAAGCTCGGGAGCTCTGCCTCCTTGGGGCAAGAAGGCTGCTACTGATCCTACAACTGCCAGCAGGGAACAAAACCGGTAAGCCGGTTCTTCCCTGACATTCTCCTGGGTGGTAGTTAGGCCTTCTCAAAGCTCAAGTGTGTCAGATATTGATGATGAGGGGAACTATGTAACCCACAGCCTTTCTCGGTGGTGGAACTAGGTTTACAGTTTCCAAGTAGGTTTGGGGTGGGAGGAAGGGATGTTGTGCTCCGAAATCAGTGCTGACACCACGAAGCTGCTGATGCCATGAAGTGAAGTCCTAAGCTAATGGCTGGGAGAAGTCAGTGAGCTACGATGTAGAGGCTCCCCCAGCCCCCCTCCCCCAGAGCTTGAAGCCTAGCCTGTCTTACCTGCAGGAGTGACAGGGAAGTTCGTTCACAGGGGACAGAAAACCAGGCAGGCTGTTTAGGGTTATCCTCCAGCCTACCGTTAGAGGGTGGCCAAAGAAGAGGGAGAGATAAAGCTAGGCAGTCATGACCTGCCCGAGCCCGCAAACCGGAGGGCCTTAGAGATAGGGTTAGGGGTGATGCAGTGACTGCATTGCACACGTGACTTTCTTGTGCCCTCCCTAAGCTGAGCTTCTCAGCTTCACTCTGTGTGCTCTTTCCAAAGGCGGCATTCTTCTCCTCACTTGGAGGGTAAGGGGACTGGAATGAAGCCAGATAAAGAGTCCTGAGAAATATTCTCCTCTCCATCCTGTATTATTTGGCAGCTCAGAGGCTGGACTGCAACTGAGGGCACAGTTACCATGGCATCAGGATGACCCTAGAAAATAGGCAGGCTCCAGACAGTGGTCAGCTCTGGAATGTGTTTGGAAGGAACCCCGATAGCCTCATCCACATTTCTAAAATTATCTTTCTCCTCAGAGATACCAGTAGAAGCCCCAATTAACATTTGAGCTGAAAAGGCCCCTGCATTCACCCTAGAAATTCTGAAATTAGTTTATCATTAATGTTTTAATAAACACTTTCTTGTCTAAGACTCTCTTATCAGAAACAAATAGGGTCCAAAACTTCTGCACAGCTAGCCAAGATATCAAGCTTTGACGAGCTGGATATAAGCTCTGAGTGTCAAGAAGAAATAATGGATGAAAACCAGTGACAGGAAAGGTGACAAAGAATTCACTGTCCTTAGGTATTTAAGCAACAATGTCTGGGGGGCTTGCACTAGGGAAATCCTAGAGGCTTACAAAGAATAGGCAGAAATGGAGCTGGGCTCAAGAGAGGCAAGATCCAGCTGATTCCTGCAAAGAATGGGAGAGGGGGAGGAGGGCAGAACAGAGGAAGCCAGCTGACAGCATGAGACTAGGGTGAAGAAGGCTCCCAGTCAAGAATCCAGCAACTTCTTTCAGGCAACAAGGAACAAATTCTCCAGCTGAAGTCAGGCCTGAAGCTGAGTCTTCGAGAGAGGACTTGGTAATGGTAGCTCCAAATTGAGGAGACAAGCAAGGGACAATTTTGGAAGTAGGATGGGGTTTAAACAAAGAAAATTGGTACAAGGTCATCATGACCCCAGGAAAAAGAGCAGTACGTGGGTCACGAAGACAGGGGACATGTAATGAGTCAGTGGACTGTAAAGATGAACTTATCCAATTCTGTATCTTTGCTGCAGACACCTCACAGGATGAGAAGCCAGGAACATGGTCATTCCAGTGCAAGCTGCTCAGCGTATAGGAAGGAATTGCCTTCACTATCTCAGGAGCCTATCTGATGCTTAATGAAAGCTGAACACTGACTTTAATATTTTTGCAAACATAAGGCATGTGGTTTCCCTACAGAGAATAACAGAAAATGTCCTGACAGAAAATGAATTCATACCTCAGAAGGCATGTGCATACAAAAACATATGAGCTAACAAAGTTTCAACATGTATGTGCAAGGTGTTCGATGGACTCCAAGTGGCAAATTAGCATCATTCTTTTTAGATAAGTGGCTTCATACTCTGTTTCAGAAGCAGAGTTGAGCATACTGACTTGGAACCCTACACAGGTGATCCAACATATGGCTGGCTTAGGTGGTGCTGGGTTCTGTCTCCTTGGCAACAATGGAAGCAATCTCAAGGTATCGTAAGTCAACCCTCCCCCCTCATTTATGGCGATGAGTATTTTTCTAATCTTTCCAGTTTTCCTCATGTTTGGGTATATTGAGGTAGCTAGTCTTTCCTGGTCTCTGCTTTTCATTGCCCCATCAAGAGCGTGAGGCATAGCCACTGACCTGGGTATCAGTTGAGAACAGTTCAAATGAAGAGCCACCTGTTCTGACAAATCAGCGTCTGTAAAGTAGCATGACTCTGGGTGCGTCACGTGTACGTGAGCGTTTGAGCCTATTTTTTCTGGGGACTGTATTTGCACCACTTGCGTTCACAGCCTTTGGAGTTTCCAGTTACATGTACTTATTTAGTGTGAGCACATGAGGGTGCGTGAGTGTCCTTACCACAGTGCTCATGCAGAGGGCAGAGACAGCGGTGGAAGTCTGTTCTGTACTTCCACCGCGCATCCCAGGTACTGACCTCAAGTCATCCATCAGTCCCGGTGGCATCTTTACCTGCTGAGCCACACGCCCTTTCGTAATTACATGGAACCACAGCAACCACAAAGTAGATGGGACCTATTTTATTGGATTTAATTTTAAAAGTCCTTTTGACCAACCGTGCCTACATTTCATTTGAATCAAACAACCATACAGAGAAAAGGACACCCCTTTGTAACATTATTTTACAGACGCTGTGATGAGGTATTGGAAGGCTTCCTAATTTCTAAGTCAAATCAATGACGTCTATGCAATGCTGAGGGTGAGCAAATGAACTTAGGTGATGGGGTCGGTAAAGACAGACATCTTTGGCAACTCCCAAAGATGAAGAAAAGAAAATTTTGGAAAGAAAGAAAGAAAGAAAGAAAGAAAGAAAGAAAGAAAGAAAGAAAGAAAGAAAGAAAGAAAGGAAGGAAGGAAGGAAGGAAGGAAGGAAGGAAGGAAAAAGAAAAGGAAAGGAAAGGAAAGGAAAGGAAAAGAAAAGAAAAGAAAAGAAAAGAAAAGAAAAGAAAAGAAAAGAAAAGAAAAGAAAAGAAAAGAAAAGAAAAGAAAAGAAAAGATGCTCATTCTTAGGAAAGGGGCTATTCTGCCTCATCATTGAGTACTATTTTCAAATTTTGACAGTTTTGGATGCTGCTCACTCTATGAGCAGCACCCAGGATCAATCACTCCTGGTGCTAGTCTCCAGGTACAGGCAGTGACAGAACTGAAGCAGTACCTTAAATTATCTTTGGTCAAGTATGAATGAGAGAGACATATACTTTTGGTCAGCATTTGTAACTATCTTGTCCCAAAATAACTGTGCCTAAAAGCAGCCTTTCCTCAGGCTATATTTTAAGATGGAAAAGGTGAATCCATTTTTTTCTCAGTCCTTTTTGATTTTTCAGACGTGTGAAGGATATTTTCAAAACAGGACTTCCTAGTTTATTTCTACCCTCTTAAAATAGCATCAGAGAAATGCAAAGTATTAATTTGATAAAAATACACTACATTTACCCGAGCATTGGTTTTTAGAAAAAAAAATAGTCATAACAATTGTATTCTTTTACACTTATGATAAGCAGTTAGATACACAATAAAAATTTATATTTCAACTAAGTTATTCAAGTAAAATTTAGTTATTCAAGTTTTAAATTTTACATATAAACTTCTATATCTTCCTGATAGAAGAAATGGAAGAAAGGAATAATAGCAGATATGCACACATACACATGTACACATCTCAGCCACATACATTCATACATGTACACAAGCACACACACACACACACACACTGTGCTAGGGTTTTTTTTTTTTTTTTTTTTTTTTTGTCCTTGTTAGGTGTTTGTTTGTTGTCAACTTGACACATGCTAAGTTCATCTAGGAAGATGAATCCTCATTTGAGAAAATACATTCGTCAGATTGGACTGTGGGCAAGTCTGTGGGGGTATTTTTCTGATGAGGATTGATGTAAGAGGACTCAGCCTGACGGGAAAGGTCCCACCCTTGAGCAGGTGGTTCTTATTGTATATATATTAAAAAATAAAAAAGCAAGCTGAGTGAGCCAGTAAGTAGCACTCCTTCATGGCTCCTGTTCAGTTCCTGCCTCCATGACCTTGCCTTGAGTTCAGACCCTGACTTCCCTTCACAATGGACTATAAACTGTAGTCAGAAATAAACCCTGCCTCTTCAAGTGGCTTTTAATCAAGGTATTTAACACATCACACACACTTGAGTGCACACACACACACACACACACACACCTTCTTATTGAAAAGACATGTATACTTGGAAAATTACTCCCAAGAAAACATTTTCCAAAACTAAGATCTGAGCAGCATATCCTACAGACTCTGACAAACCCACATTTTCTAGAATAATAAGTTATCAGGAACACTGGAGTATTCTGTTGAAGAAAAAAATTATAATGGTGTTCTCCACCAGATTTTAAAATGACTTATAGTAACAACTATTGAAATGATCACTTGTTGGGCCACCACTGAGAAGAGCTGACCACTGGCTTAGAATAATAAGCCCAAGCGACATATTTAATATCGGAAGAAGCAGTGTTCAGCCGCAGCCTCTGGTAGCTCACACCAAGCTAAGAGCACAAATGTGTTCCACAGGAGCCGTTGTTTAGGTTTTCCTTTTTTTCTGTTTTGTTAAAGAATAATTCCCCAAATGAGATAAACTGTGACTGTCATTTAAACATGCCAGGAAAACGTGGTGAAGATTTTATTCAGTTCGTTACTTAGTGAAAGAACCAGGCAGATATTTCCGACTCATTCCAGAGAGGCTCTGAATGGATTCAAAGCTTGTCAATCAACAGTGTCACCTAAGCTTCCACAGGTCGGAAAATTCGTTCTGCTCTGCGATCGGTGATCTACAATTTGTATAACTGCAGAGCAGCCCGAAGGTGAGGAAAGACATGGTGCTTTCACCAAAGGAGAGTCCGTGAACACTGAAGGGACCCAAGTTCAGCCTACCACTGACGTGGACATTCCCGCGACAATTAACATTGCTGTCTCCCCACTGGGAAGGTACGCGCTCATGTTCCTTGGATCCTTTACTTATGGACACAGCCTCTCACCCCTTCCCTCCCTGATCACACAGATGCGTATTCCATCAAGATGATATCAATGGCATTGTCCGAACCATTGATTAAAAAAAAAAAAAACAAGTTGAGCAGGACAGAGAAATCAAAGTATATTTATCTCAACCATAAATGATGATGAATCTTCTTTTGTGTTGAAGGAGCGGAGGCAATTTTCTGAAAGAACACGGAGCTATGCACCCTTGAAACCACAAACCAAGATAACAGCCAGGGGGAACAGGGAAGAGCAGGGGGAACAAACAGCTCGTTTATATAATGTGCAATGAGCGGGAGTTTTGTTATTGGCTTGATGTTTTGTTTTGAGGACCACCAGGATACCATGATCAACAGAAGACTAACACCTCGTGGAGATTTACAGTCTGTGCTGGAGTGGAGGACACACGCTATAGAAGCAGTTGACGGGTGAGCGTGAGATGGTAAGGGAGGCACCGGATATGATGTCAGGAACAGCTGCCGCTGATAAGCCAGTGGAGAGGGTGGGTACGGGAACTGTGGTCACCCCAACTCTCTTCAGCCTCGCAGCAAAGGCCCCTACCGTGTCTTCTGCTTTCCCTTTCTTTGGGGAGAAAGGGTGAGCTGAACTATAATGGTCTCTTAATAGCAACAAGAGAATGGCCAGAGTTTGCCTCCAGTTCGTTTTCTTTACGAACAACCCCTCGGCACCAACCGTTTCCTTTGTGTAGGATGTAAATAGTGAGGAGGAGGCCTTAGCTGTTTAATTCTACTGAAACCTCCTGAAAATAAACACTACGTGCCAGGAACCAGGATATAAAAAAAGCTCAGAATTTACTTTCTCTGTGTATAGATGTATGTATGTAGTAAATAGTCAAATATTATTATAATCTTATAAAGAAACTAAAATTTGACTCACAGCTAGTAAAAAAACATTTACTGCACATTATAACTAACAGAGCATTAATATGAGTATAAATAATATCTAAAATTAATCATGAATTCCATTAAAATTGGAGATGTGTATACAGGCATTTAGTGGACAAAGAAAGACTTATGGCCAATAAATATTTAAAAAACATATTTTTTCAACTTTATCCAAAGGAGGATGCAAATTAAAACCTCATTTGTTCTTACTTTATTGTCTTAAGTGTAGAAGTCTGGCAACCGCCAACATAAACACTGAAGAAGCATCAGAACTCTGGCATGTGGCATGAGTGTACATTGAAGGGAGCATTCTGGGAAAGATGTCCTCACTCTTCGGGTACCCCATGCCTCTCCAGCCTGACCACCCATCCTCCCCCCGACCAGGTTGCCCATGGTAATGAGTGCTCTCTTGAACAGGCTGCTTGGATATTTTAGGGAAAATTCCTAAGTACCCACATTGGCAGAGTCTCTGCCCGTGTGCTCAAAGTGAAGATGGAGTTTCTTCTGGTGTAAGTATTTTGATCTCGGGGGATATTTGGACTTATTCTCCAAAACATGGCATAAACGTACCTAACAGCCTTTTGGGAATCTGTACACTTGGGAACAGTTAACTGCCCATTGATAGGAGTTTGGATAAACAACATGTTAATTTGTCTTTATAAAGTACAGGAAAGCAATGAATAGGAAGAATTCTCAAACCAAAAGGATGAGGAGCAAAATATTTCAGAATGATGATACATCTGTATACACACACACACACACACACACACACACATTTACACTGAGTCATACAGTATTATGTTCCATTTGTGTGCAGTTCCAAACTAGGCTATTAAGAGACATAAGTGTAAAAAACTGTAAAAAAAAAAATGCCAGAAATAATAAAATTCCAGATTTTGGGTCGAGAAGAGGCATCTTAGTGAGAAGGATACACATGAGCATCGGACATCGTTATGCTTAGGAGAGGATTCTTCAGCGTGTGTGGGACTGTCGGGCTTTACATGCATGTACACTGTATGTCTGGTTTTGTAAAAATGTAAGTGTAGGTATAGTTTGCTGTTCATAGTAACTATAGTGTATGTGAATCTCAAATATTTGTCTATGTGGTTAGCCATGGCTAGACATCAGCCTTCTTCAGGACATTTCCCTTGCTCCAGGTATTTGGTGACCATTTGCTACCTTCTTGAGCACACAAAGCAGAAACCCTCCAAGTTTTTCTCCCTCCAGCATGGAAACACCCCTCCAAAATGGCAGCAGTAGACTTGGGGCACAAAGACAGTACGCTTGAGGAAAGCTCTTCTGCTCAAGCCGGGGCCCTCTGTGGTGAATTCTGGTGTGTTGCTCGGCCAAGCACAGCACCTGGCTGCAGCCGCTGCTTCCTCCTGGGGTGGCGCCACACAACACTCACCCCTACCTCTGCTGGTAACGGAGGCGCTAGCCAATCACACAGGTGATTTTAGATGCTGAACCAGGCCCTCACATTAAAACGGGGCTCTGTTCAAAACCTCACTTTTAGGTCAGCTGCTGACGATATCAGGCAAAGCAGATACCAAAGGCACTGTGATGCTAATGCAATTTAACAGGCAACAAAGAAGGAAGTAAAAAGACAAAAAGAAATTATTTTAAATTTTCCGGAACTGTGATACTTAAAAGAAAGGTCAGTTTATCTAGGAAGACCAAAAAGATGGCTGGAACGGTCGGTGAAGCTGCTGAAGGGGATGTTGCTGACGTTCAGGACCCGTGGAAACGGTGGTTTCATTACCCACACATTTTTGCTTCAACATTTCTGCCTCTCTCTTCATGCCAAGCTCTTTCTTATAGAAGTCAAGCCATTTATTGACTTGCCAAGTCAAATAATGCCCACAAGTGGAAACTCTAAGGTAGGAGAAGGAGGTTTTACCAGGGAAACAGAAGTGCTATTTCAAGTAGGATTAATTGATTAGAACCCAGGCACATTTATTTATCATCCACTGCCTACCTCTCTGCCGGGCCTCGGGGATATGAAGGAGAATAAAACAGTCTCTCTTTTCTTTATTTTCTGCAATTACCTGCACTGGGCCTGCACAAGACTGGCCCATCAGCAAGCAGCCATGGTAAGAGACTATCATGGGACCCTACTCTTCCATGTTGAGCTACTGGCTACAGACACAATTGGGTAAAGAGAGAGAGAGTCATGGGCTTTAGTTGTGGGCTCACTGGTGAGCCCAGCAGGCTCCACTGGATAGTTCCAAGCCTGTGGCTGAAGGAAGACTCAGTGGGTGACAAAATGAAGCAAGAGGACACATGGAAAAAGGAGGAGGGAAGTTTGACAGGAGTAGGAGGAAAGCATAATTAGAAAACATTGTATATATGTATGAAATGCCAGGGAAGAAATTTAATTAAAATATTTTAAGATAAAATTTATTAAAGCGTTAAGTGTATGTCAGTTTTCTAGTTACAAGAAGATTGAAAATGCTAACAACAACAACAAAAAGCCAGGCATTGTATCATGGCTTCAATCAGGGGGCAATGGAATGGAGCAAAGAGGGGCTGAGATTTAGAAGAAACTGGTAAACACGCACATCACAATACAGTGTCGAAGGCATGTCACACTACAGTGTGCTAAAGACATGTCACACTGCAGTGCTGAAGGCACATCATACCACAGTGTTGAAGGATGGCACACTACAGTGTGTTGAAGGCACTCCACGCTAGTGTGATAAAGGCACAACACACTCCAGCCTGCTCCAGACTGTGAACCGATAGCTGGTGCTGTGTAGGGGACTGTAGGAATCACTCCCTCCATGGACGTTTCATCTTTGAAAATGAATGCTGTTTTTCCAGAAGGAGCACAGTGTACAGGCACAAATGTCTCAGATTGTTTTGGAAGTGGTTCGGGGGTTCCCATAAATGCAGAAGGAAGACTAGCGAGAGGATGCCGAGGAAGTAAGAATGAAAGGAATCCCGCATCCTAGAGGAGGAGAGTTCTGTTTATTTCTGCTGGAAACTTGGAGACAACCATTTCAGGTTTTTTTAATTTATTTTTTCTGGTGAGTTTATTAAAGGAATGTAAAGATGACTGCCACAAATCATTTTCAAGGGGACACAACTAGCTGGACAAACCAATTTCTAGCTACATCCTAGCTTCAAAAAGGCCAGGAGAGTTTGCTGTGCATGGGAATTAAAGACAGGTGTTTTATAAACTTCCTTGCATAGAATTTTCAAAAGACACCAGCCCCTCTATATAATGCCAAAGCATCAGAGGCTGCCATGTTCAAGTCCCTGTCTCCTATACAACTTCACAAAGACAGAGTTCCCATGCAAACGTACAAGAAGAAAAAACAAACAAACAAAAAAACAAAATAACAACAACAAATAAAGCCCATGATTGCAAGCCCTGTGACTTTACCATACATCAGCCTTCATGGCTTGTCGATAGATCTGGATAGCCAAGTTTCTAACCATGATGGAAACTAGACCACTCAAACTACCTGTCTCGTTACATGTTTATGAGTTATATAAACAGCTTTTAAAACTCTGCTCCGTAATATCTATTCTCCTTAGAAGGAAACCACATTGGTAGATGATTGACTGTGTGCTTCGTTTCTCCTTTCTCAAATTCCATCAAGAGCTTCGTACCATCATTTTAAAATAGAACCACGGAAATAAGGTAGACACCCTGGGTTCTAGCTACTCTGGGTTTTTCAGCTTCAGTGAAGGCAACATCCCCTGGGCAACACAAAAATATATATATTCTCTTCTCACCTCCTCTCGAAGCCAAGAGGATCAGGCGGTGGCTGAGGCTCATGGCCTCAGACTATCATGCAGAAAACAGCCTGGGATTTGAAGTTCTTAAGAAGAGAATGCTATTTAAATCTAGTACAACTTTCTGAGGAAAAAACATACTAAAAAGTCCTTAACTGTAGCACAGCATTGATACTGTTCTCTATGCTCACTTGTCATAGTCCCTGAGAGAATAGCAGTGACACCAGTTATGAAAGATTTTGTAACACAGGGCCAGTGGCAGAGCACACCTTTAATTCCAGCACTCGGGAGGCAGGGGCCAGATGGGTCTCTGAGTTTGAGGCCAGCCTTGTTTGTATAATTGGATGTAGTCGAGGAGGAGGCAGAGGAGAAGTTGGCGTGTAGTAGCTGGAAGAGTTCAGTGGCATTCCAGAGCAGGTAAGCCAAGGGGAGCAGTGTGGGCTCTCGGGAGGAAGGAGACCGCACTGCCAGCGCACCCCATGCTGCAGTGATGCTCCCTGACGGACAGAGTGAAGCTCCTCCCTCCATGTCAATGACTGCTGACAACATGGAAACCCTATGGCCACAGGCCATCTGCAAGGCCTGGGTCATATGGAAATGGGGAATTCATGTTTAATCATTGGCGGTTCTTAGCGAACAATCACATACTTGTTTCTCTCTCCCTTTGGCATTTCTGTGATGCCGTTCCTAGAATATTTTTCCCTGGATCTCCCTCCTCACCCCCAACTTTTATGTATCAAAGGATACTTTGGCAGCCAGAAGCCTTGCTGTGAAGGACGTTCTCTCAGAGTCAACTCCCAGCGCCAGAGTCTTAGACTTCTCAGCATGTAGTTAGTTTCCAGCTAGTCACCGTATGAGAACCTTGTGCAAAGGATGAACATCCTTTGCACATAACTAGATTAATTTTTAAAACTAGAAAATAAAAATATTTTCAAAACCTCTAACTCCTCGTGTGTTAATCAGGGACAATCTCAGTTCTCAGAATTCTAGACATCCTTGCCCAGTCCCACCCATCCCAGGCAGGGGTGGGTGGTAAGATCCACTGTGCAGTCCCGGAATGAACTGGGCTGTGTTTAGAGAAGGAAGACACTGCCACCTACCGGCCATAAACTTAGGGAGCTGGTAAATTGATGTTTAATTTATAGGAGATTTGTTTTATTAGGGTAATGTTTTCATGTGCTTAAAAATCTCAAAGTTGGCTAGTTTGTCCCTTTAGCTTTGAGCATCCGTTTTTCACAATAAGCAAGAACTGTGCCTGGTATCGGAGTTAATTCTCGGTTAAAGGTTGGAATTGTGTCCCGTGGGGGCTAAGAACTAGCCTGGACCTTGCACAGGATGAGCAGCGGGAAAGTGGTAATCATCTGCTGCTGTTCTCTTCAAACCCTAAGCACACTTTGGGCCTCAGTTCCCTCCTTTGTAAACTAAGGGGATGGATTAGATCAATGTTTTCCAGACTATGATCGCTGGGCTGGCGCTGGTGGTGAGACCAGAAACTGTTAAATGTTAATTGCATCTGGTCCATCTCAGGCCCTAGAGTCAGAACGTGGGCAAAAGGCAGGCCCGAGGTGTAAGGCATGCTCAGTCAGGTCATGTGACTTATAAATGTTTAATTCGAGATCCTCGCCTCTAAGAGGATGTCATCTGCAGTTCAATCAACCGTCTCTGAGGAAGCTGTCTCTGGGAAGGGGGGAAGGGTGAGCTTCAAGAAGCCCAGCCCCCACTATCCTCCACTAACCGCATGGTCAATGAAATGTCTGAAAACTCCTGTTCCAACAGAAGTCTTCCTGCAAGCCCGTCAGGTAAATGCCCAAAGCCACCACTCTGCCACCTCCTGTCTAAGCTGTTTTTTCCTGCTCAGATTCCAACTACAAACTGCCATCCTTCACAACCCAGGCTTCCCCTCCTCTTCCACAGAGTTCTGGAAATGACATTAACCATTAACCTACATTTCTCTCCCTGCCTAAACCCCTCATGCATTCTCTAACACTTCAGCTCATCTTCACAGGCAGGCACACACGTGCTCACTTACACACACACACACACACACACACACACACACACACACACATCGAGAGAGAGAGAGAGAGAGAGAGTACATAAACCAAATATCTGATGTGGTGATGGCTTCCAGGCCTTTGGTTAGGGCAGTTTGTGTGGACCAGTAGGCCAATCACTCTTCAGACTTTCTCTGCAGAAGAGCACTCGCTTAGGGACTTTAAGGAGCATGTGTAATAAACCAGAAATTTGAACATTGTTTAGAAGGAAACAACATGCAGTTATGTTTTCACTGAGCTGGAGAGAAACGCAAATGCTGGGAGCCATGCTCAGAGCTGCGGTGTGAGGGCTGTTTATACAGCAATGGGTGGCATTGAGCATTAGAGTTACTCTGCCAAGAGGTCACCTATTATTACGAGGAGGAGCCAGAGGTCTGAGGTCACCCCAAGTTTTCTCCTTTCACGGAGGAAATGTGATCATCTGAATGTGGCTTGTCAATTCCATTCCCAACAAGTATGCCAGACTCTGAGGCAAAGGAACCGTCCGCTTATGCCAGGCTCCCAGCTCCTTGCCCAGCTCTGACACACAGCGGGCCCTTTGCTGACCTGCTTCAGGTAGACACATTAATGCCCACAGCCATTTGGGAAGCCAACCGAGTGAAGTTTATTCTATTGCACTTAAATGTCTTTCATACAGACGCCACTTTAAGAGGTCTGCTTGTTTGTAGAAAGGGCCACTTGCAGGCAGGATCAAAGATTACATCTTCCTTTAATAAGATTATTCTGCTTTCTTAGGATTGGTTGGAAGGTGGTTTAGGTATACATGAGTTTTGTAAAAATTCGTGCTTTGTAAATTGCATGTTGTCTTACTGGGACCTTCTCAGTGTGAGGCATTCTAAATGACCTATAGTGGAGAGATGTTTTCTTCACAGCCCAGAACAGCTGTCTGGGAGCTGCTTCGTGGAGGTGGTGGCATTTCAACGGGGCCAGTGAGTGAAAGACCCCTTATTGTGTAACAGCATGGAACAGGCTACAGAGGGTATTGTGTGTCAGGGATCCTTTGAAATAAAGGTGCAAGAAGCAGAGAATGGGCACTATTCAGCTTCGTGGAGGGCAGATATGTTCCTGAGAACAGAGACTGTCTTCATGGTGCTGTGCATCAGGCTTGGGCAGAAGGGGACACTGGCAGCAGAGTCTCGTGGGCGCTGAGGGGTGAGAGACCCTCTTCTGTTGCTCCTCTGGATGGTTCTGAGTCCAGACAAACAAAGGCTTTGCTAAAGATCCCAGCTTTGTTTCAAGAAGTTTATGAGAACACTCTGAAAGGAATTTATGTTCACCAACAGCTGAGAGTTAGGGTCCTTCCCCTAAGGGGCTAGGGACCACACAGCTGGAAGAGTCATTCATCCATTCATCATTTCTACCCTTCCCAGGTGACAGGTTACAGTCACTGGCAGAAGGCACCTATAACTTAGAACATCTCTGTGGAATAGGCAGAGCAAATATTAATACTTCCGTCAGATGAGACATAACAGTATAATGCTCAAACTACTACAGGAAGTGAAGGTGGGGGAGAGAACCAGGACTCACACTTTCTCATCCCAGTTAAACACACTTGCTCCATGCTCCACAGAGACTCAGCACCGTCAGACCCAGGAGCTCCATGGCTGGGGACTGCCTTTCCACCAGCTCCCCTCTTGGCTGCTTCGGCCTCACCTACTTTCAATCACAGGTCAAAAACACGCTCATCACAGTGCAACTGTGGCTATGGAGTGGAATACAGATAGGACATCACTAATATCCTCAAAGACCAGCATCCTGCTCCTTAAAGCACAGTTCCCAGCATCTAATCCCCACACTCAGGGCCCCAGAGAGCCTCTCAGATGTCAGGAAAGGTGAACCAGAAAGCAGACATGAGTAGCTGAAGCCCTTCTTCAGAGAGGGTTGGAGGCACATCAATACCTCTGAGCTATAGTTAAAAAAGGGAGGGGGGGATCCACAAGTAAGGCAGAAAATACCTGAGGGTTTTCCACCTGTGCAGCTCTTCCAAAAGGCCCCACCAAAATGCTGCATAGCTTCAGTGTGCATGAGAGAGAATGGTCTCATTTGCAGGGGAATGTCTTCTCTTGAGTAACCTCACCGAACAGTGCATCCAGTTTAATTTGACAAGGTAAAACTCAAATCACCCTGACTCCCAGGTCATAAAGAAGGTCACGAATGGTTTTGAGATAGACTCCTTATTCATTTAGATGGAGAACGGGGCTTGAATACCTGATTGGCACACTACACAAAACCGTGTGTGTGTGTGTGTGCGTGTGTGTGTGTGTGTGTGTGTGTGTGTCTGTGTGTGTGTGTCAAAGACAGAGACAGAGAGGGATGGAGGAAGGAAAAAAAGGAAAGAAGAGAAAGAGAGACAGACACAAAGAGACAGAGAGACAGACGGGGAGCATGTGTATGTGCGTTGGGAAATATAATTTATAAAGATAATATTAAAACAGAGAGATCAGCTATTTTTTTCCTTCTTGCTGATAGTTTAGAAATATAACGGCCATTGCAGAAGAAAATCTACACTACCGACCCCTTCAAAGTCTGGTGACGGAAGTTCCCTGTGTGAATTAGCACAGATTTCCAGGCTCTACCACAACGTATTGACTCAGTGGCCAGGGTAGGGCCTGGGCCTTCCACTCTCCAGCAAGCTCCAGGGTGGCCCTGCGGTTTGGCTTCTTACTCATGTAGACAATATTTCAAAGGACAAAACTGGAGGGAGGGCCTGGCGGAGAAAGTTACTCTAGAGGAGAATCTGAAGTCCCAGCAGTGTGGCCTGGGGTTGGCGGGGCACAGGAAGACTCTGGCAGGGGGGCTTTGGGGAGAGAACAGGTGGTTGCCGCTGTCTCCGTGGCATAGCCTGCAGCCCTGCAATCTGTTTCTAATTTCAGGGAGGAAAGTGAGCGCACAACTCACACTGAGCTCAATAAGTCTGTGTTAAGCAGGTGGCCCGCACCTGGAGGTAGGTGACATGATGTGACCTGCGAGGGACCTTAAGTGCATAGCCAAATGTCCCTTCTTCAGCCAGCTCTCCATCCTTTAGACGAGGAAAGCAGGTCTCAACCTGTGCATCATAACTCCTTCGTATTGGGGGGGTGGGAGGTGTCAAAGGATCCTTTCACAGCGGTCACCTGAGAACATCAGAAATATCAGGTATTTGCATATGATTCACAACAGTAGCAAAATCACAGTTACGAAGTGGCAATGAAAACAGTTTTATAACTGGGGTCACCACGACCTGAGGAACTGTGTTAAACGGTGGCAGCGTTACCAAGGTTGAGAAGCACTGCTTTAGACAGTGGTCCCTAGAACTTAATGCTGTCCCCCAATTCTCTGGGGACTGTGTCAAAGTATGGCTGGTTTGAGTCGGTCTCATGTATCAGGCCTAAGACTCCCCCAAGTTTCCAAGCTCATGCTGAAACTTCTGGTTTCTGAACACACTCTGAGTTCTCAGGAACGGAACAATTTGAGACCTCTTCAGGCTATCTACAAATTTCACTTCTTATCCTCAAATGACCCTAGGCTAGAGGGTATGAGCCCAGTGGGAAATCAGCTACCATGACAAGAGGGTGGGTTTAGCAAGCACCACCTCTCTCCCGTATTGACAGGCAAAAATTGTAAGGACCCTTGATCTCGAGTGACAGCACAGGACATTCAGCTTAGGGCTGTGGAGGTGAGACTTGGGTGATAGGCAAGTCCTGACCATTGTCTTTGTGTGGGTCTGACTCCTTTACTCATGAGAGTCTCAGTCCCTAAAGTGAATCAGTGATTTGTTTGTAGTTTTTACCCTATTGCCTTTAAAATGTGGATTTAAGGCAGAGACTGGTTCCGTGTAGGGGCACTGATTAGTAAAGCCAGATGCAGAGTTTTCTCCTCTGTTTCTAGTTATCTTCTCTTTATAAAGAACATGGAAGAAAGACTACCCCCTTCCCAATTTCTTTCTGGCATCACCAGCTAACCTGATCTTTAGGGTCTCAGGAATCCCACTGTATCGGAACAAGATCTCGATTGTTCTTTTATTTTATCTGAAAAGTGTCGACTGAAACCAGAATAATTTAATGTTAAGAACTAATCAGAAGATGATTCATCAACAAGTCCTACATACTTGTTTGATGAGTCATCTTCTCGTGCATCCATCCATTATCCTATCCATCACCAACTCCTGTCTGTCCCAACTCTTCCATCACTCTCAGATTCTGTCTCCCTCCCTCACTTCCATGGTAACCAAATAGCCCAGCCTTAACGACCCCATCCAGCAGTTAGTAACATCCCATTTTGGACCAACCCTTCTGTTAAGTTTCTTCGACACATTAACTTTAACTCTCAGTGTGATGCTACACAGTAGGTACGATTATCCTTGTGATAGAGATGGTAGTTTAAGGTCTATATGGTCAATGAAGGTAAGCTTCGTCCCTGGGCTGAAGCTTTCTATTCAACATAGCCCCCATGCATCTTTCTATTTGTGTGCCCGTCCATGTAACCATTGGTCTATCTAGCTTATTCTCAATAAGAATTAAAAGGTGAATAAAATGTACTAAGGAAGTACATTTGAAAAGGTCTCATACATATTAGGGAACCTACAGTTCCCTCCCCTGCTGAGATATGACAAAGGTAATCAGGTTTCCTATGGTAGGTATGTACTGCACATTGTTCTAAGGCTGGCGTGTAGAGCACTCATTTCTCATGAGTGGAGTGACAGAGGACCATAAGGGTCCTGGAAACCCTAACCTCAAGGAATCAAATCCATTCACCTTCCCAACTCCTCCCACTACCCAAAGTTTATAAGTCCCTGTTTCACACAAAATAAACATGCCAGAATCACCTATTTCACCATGATCATCTGAGTCTTGCCCTTTATTCTGGGGAAGGTAGGCTCCCCTTCTCCCCAAAGAATTCCTCACTGGTCACTCAGAGTTTGACTGCTGGCCAGGCAGCCATGCGCTGTGAGGCATGTCAGCCGCCATCTTTCTAGTGCCGCTCTGACCACCACAGTGCTTGTCTGCAGGAGCAAGTGGCCAACTGTTTCCAAAGGAGCCATTTTGTCTACCTGGACAAAAAAGGAGCTTTGTTTCAGAGCTCTGAGCAAGCCTCCGTTACTGGCTGCTCATGAAGCAGCCCCCGAATTGCCCAAGTCAGGATGAATCCTCCTTGCTGCCTGATTTCAGAGCCCTGATCTCCTTTGACTCTGTGCTTCACCCTTTTCTGCCTGGAGTGTGCACTTCCAGTTTTGTCCACAGGGCTCGAGCTTCCCAGGAGAGTACCCAACAAAGTCCAGGCTCCTGCTAGACAAGGATCAACAGACCTTGGTCCTACTAACTGGCAGAAAGGCTATGGGAACAGATGATGGGAAGATCTTTGGGAGATGTGCTGTTCATATTTTATGTATCTGCCTACACTCCCTGCTTGGCTTAATTACCTTTCACACAACTGTGATAAAATACCATGACCATGGCAACCTAGAAAATAAAGCATTTAATTGTGCTTATAACTCCAGAGGGTCAGAGTCCATGATGGTAGAACAAAAGCGTGGCAGCAGGAACAGCTGACAGCTTACATATGCTCCACAAACAGAAAGCAGAGACAGAGAGAGCATAGTGGGAATAATGCTAGTCTCTTGAAACCTCAAAGCCCACCTCCAGTGACACACCCCCTCCACCAAGGCCACACCTCCTAATCCCTCCCAAACAGTTCCAACAACTGGGAACCAAGTATTCAAACATGAGCGCATGGGAGTCATTCTCATGGAAACCACCACACTGTTGGAGGACAACCCAGTGCCAACCACACAAGATTGAGCCTCTTCTTCTCCCACAACACCATGTAACCCCACTGGCAGCACTCACCAAATAATCACACCTGTAAAACTATTTAAGTTGCTGCAAAACAGAATAAACTGGTCCAATTGCATTTTCAATTAGGATAAAGTCAGATATAAGCAGAAATGAAAGGCCATCTTTATAAGACTTGGGGTCACTTAAGCCATGAAGAATACAGGTTGTAAGGAGGTTGTAACCATAGATTTTCAGATCAAGAAGGCATAGGACATGTGATGGAGACACCTTGAAGATTGAAAAACAAGAGTTGGCATTTACAAGATAGCTGAGTCCCGTTAGCAGAAGAGATGTGTGTAAGAATCCAGGAGCTAGGATGAAAATGTAGATGCGTTGGTTCAGAAAGATTTCCTGGGCCTGCTCCTTCTCTGCCAAACTGCTTGATTTTGCATTTCTCCATGCATATGTCTTCTGATCACAGGGTACCCAGGTCTCTAAAGCTACTAAAGGGCGATGATGGTGATGATGATGATGACAATGACAGTGGTTTTGAACTTAAAAAGATAATGTAGACATAGGAACACATGTTTTTTCCCAAGACAAGGGATAGCTTCCTCCTCCCAAAGGCATAGAAAGAGCCATTGGTCAGTTATTCCAAATAGGAGTTGAGCAAATGAAAGCCTAATTGTGGCAGTGTGAAATTAATGGATGTTCCTTTCTAGGAAAATAATATCAGTAAGACAAAAATTAGCACAGCTTAAACAATCCACAGCACCACATCCTTCCCTCTTAATTCATTTTGGTTTTTTTTTTTCATTATTTTTAAAGCTTATTTTAGTTTCTTCTGTGCACTGTCTAGATGCTCTGCCCTCAGCCTCAGTATATGCAATGAATATTGCACATTGACTACACAATGGCTTGTGGTTGAAGGAAGGCTTGTCCATGTCCTTTGAATAGTTGCTGGTCCCTGGCATCCTGTGCCAAACCTGAACTCTATACCTTTTCAAAGTCCTTCCTTGTCAGGCTGTAACCTCCCTATCCAAATTTTATTTCCCTTGCCAATAATAACCCATTAACTAAGGCCCAGACTTCCATTTTTTCTTGAAAGGGTTCATGTAGGTTTGCCACAAGCAGTTAATTTGTCATAACTTTTTAAGCACATTATATCCCTGGGACAAGGCTGGGAAAATAAAGTCTGGGCTCTTGAAGATATGTCTTCGCCTTGCTGTTGTCACAGCTAAATGGAGTGATTCATTAGCCCTTGTGAGAAATGTCTGGCTGTCATTATTAGAAGATATTACGGTTATTATGCAGCAGCAAGTCAATATTCAAAGAAAATTGAAATCTCTCCCTTCCCTGAACTCCCATAGCACTTCGGATTTACAGTTCGTACAACCCTTATCGCCAGAGAGCTTTGAACTGCCATGATTCAGCATTTGCACAGCTCGGCTTGCCATGGGTCTCCACGCTGGGTCAGGCAGGGATTCCTGGCATGGAGAACACCCGTAGCTATTTGTTTTTGTTAAAATGCAACCAATCCTGAAACTGAATTTTTTTTTTCTTTTTCGTTTTTAAAGAAACCACATTATTGAATACTCTCCCTGCTTGTTTTCTCGCTGGCAGAAAAGGATACCACTGACTGGGTAAATTATGAACCCCTCCGATTTTGGTTTCTGAGGGTTCATGTCAGAAGAAGAGAACTTGTCTACAGAGGGAACTTCAGAAGTAAGGAGGAGAATCAGAACTGGCAGCAATTACCAGTAGTCCAGCTAAGGCAAGCTTGACCCTAAGACTCTCCTGGGACACATTCCTGAAGAAAACTGCCTCTCTCACAGTAGCCATCAGTTGCTACTAGTTCTTCTGAGTAGGACTTTTTAACTCCTCTCCCTGTCTTTGCTGTTATTTTTTTCTTGGTTGAGAGATACACTAATCTATGAGTATAAAGATAAGACTTCAGAAGATTGTTTCATTCTATGTCCATTTAGCAGATTAATAGTAATATATTTTCCTTTAGGACTTATGACCTAGCTAGCCATGAGTTCCTATTCCCATTAACTGTGGGAATAAGACCTGAGTCATGTCTTCTAGAATGTACCTCAAAAATCTAATGAAAAAGTTTTTGGCTACTCTCATAACATTCATGCCATTACTGCATTCATTAGTGGACATCATTTGCCTGGCCAGCTCTTACTGTAGTTTAAAGGGTCCACAGCTAGGTAAGACTGTTAATATCCCCCTGGAAGTGTACATAGCATCTTACAGTACTATGGGAGCTAGCCAGTAAGACTGAAGCTTCCAGGTCAGAATACATTAATTTCTCCACATCTTCTGACTCAAGTAAGTGGTGTCTGGACAAATAGGGTCTTACTACCAAGTTATGAAGAATAAACAAGAGTAATGACACTAGCCTGTAATGTTTGAGGGCCTATGGGACCCCACTGACAAACAACTCAAGAAGAGGTAAATAAAAAGTACTTTGCTTTTTAGTCGATAACCAGTGGTATCTGGGGAGGCATTGTCCTTCCATGATAAGGCAACTCCTTTTCTCTCCTTTTATATTAGTATATACTTTGGGAAAGTTAAACAGTAGTGAGTTTCTGTATGGCCCTTTCATAGGCTTTTAATGTTAGTTATCTCTCCCTACACTCTCTCCTCTGCCCTGTCTGCCTATCACCCACCCCTGTTAACCCTTCTGGCTCCATTTCTTTTTCAGACCACCTGCATTCTGTCTTCTCTCACCTGATACATCCCATGATGCACCATTAGTTTCCTGCCTTCTATGGGTATTCCGATTTAAGCACGCACACCTAAAGACTTAAAGCTAGCATCCACGTATGAGACAGAATGTGTGGTGTTCCTCTCTCGGCCTGAGTTACTTCATTGACAGTGATTATTTCATATCCATCCAGTTACCTGCAAATTTCATAAATTAGTGTGGAGGCTCCTCAAAAAAATCTAGAAATATATCTTTCTTTGTATTTTTATATAAAAATTAACTATAGATAGACTTATTCCCGTGGAGTGTTCATAATAAGGGGCCATGTTATGCGGGTCTTCTAGATTGGGGCTCTCCATTTTAGTATCCTTTTATGAAAACCGGAGCTTAGCCTGGTCCCCTCCTTTGCTCTTTTCCATTATTTTGCTTGCAGTTTTCCTTCTCCTTGACTAACAATGAAATGGAAAAATCCATCATTTTCCATTCTTTCTCACTCGTCTGAATAAAGTATAGAAGTCTTTTGTCACTGGTTATAGAAGAAAATACAGCTGGGTACACTGGTCCATGCCGAAAGAGTCAGCTACTTGAGAAGCTGAGGACGGAAGGTCATTTGAGCCAAGGAGCTCAAAGCAAGCCTAGCAACAAGGTGAGATACTGTCTCAAATAATCAAACAAAAGAAAACAGAAGAAATGAAATATTGACAAGGATTAATATGGTAATGAGAAAAAGGATATGAAAAATCTCTGCCTTGGGAAAGAACATAGCAAAGCAGAGTTTATGAAAAGGCTTCTATGGATGTGTTGGTTTATCGGTCTCTCTTCTCCTGGAAGGAAGGACCATGTGCCCTTTGGCTAAGCAGAAGCTGGAAGGAGGAGATCAATGAGCATAAAATGGGGCCTACTGTGTTTCCAATTACATCTCTGCAGGAGGCCATAGGCTCTAGAACAGTGACCACAAGTACCTTGAAAAGACCTCAGTTAGCACCATGACTCTCTGACTTCACTAGAATAGAAATACCATCCCATGTCTCTTCCTGTTTGCATGCTGTATGTCTCAGCAGGAACTGCTGTGGGAAAAGGAAGAGGATATTGGGAACCACTATGGCCTGGAAAAGAGATCTAGGTGCAACTTCAAGTCTGGCTCAGTGACAGCAGCATAGGAATGAAGTGCA
The DNA here is from genome assembly GCF_030254825.1 of Meriones unguiculatus. Lineage (NCBI taxonomy): Eukaryota > Metazoa > Chordata > Mammalia > Rodentia > Muridae > Meriones > Meriones unguiculatus. Next base: position 17,069,570 of record NC_083365.1, on the reverse strand, counting down.
AGCAGGCAGACAGACTGACTGACTGACTGACTGACTGACTGACAGAATAATGTACTGGTTCATTTTATTTGAACTTGGCCCAAACTGGAATCATTTTGAGAGAGGAGCCTCAGTTGAGAAACTGTCTCCACCAAACTGACCTGTGGGAAAGCCTATGGTGCTTTGATGATCAATGTGGAAAGTCCCCGATCATTATGGGTGGTACCCTCCCCCTGAGCTGGTGGTCCAGGGTGCTATAAAAAAGCAGGCCGAGAAATCCACGAGGAACAAACCAATAGGAACCACTTCTCCATGGCCCTTGCACTAGATCCTGTCTCCAGGTTCTTATTCTGTTTGAGTTCTTGCCCTGACTTCCCTCAGTGATGGTCTGTGGTGTGTATCTATAATCTGAAGTAAAGCCTTTCCTCCCCCAGTTGCTTTAGGTTATGGTGTTTGATCACAGCGATAGAAGCCCTAACTAAGACTCATGTGTACTACATACTAGTTTTCAAAAGCAGCGTCTGTCTGGCATGCTTCCCGAAGACACATGTGTTGAAGGCTTCTTTCTAGTCTGCGATGTTATTCTCAGGTGAATGGAGACTAGTTAGGTTGTTGGAGGTGTACTTTGATGGGCATATTAGAACCCTGCCCCCACCCATCTCCCTCCTGTACTTTCCAGAATGTGAGCGTCTCCTCTGTCACATGCTTCTGTCATGTCAGATGGTGTGGCCACAAGTCCAAAGCAATAGAATCAAGTAAATAAGAGCTGAAACCTCTGGGCCAAAGTCTTGATGCTGATTTTACTTGTACTGTTTTTGTTTTGTTTTGTTTTTTTGGTTTTTTTTGTTTTTTTTGTTTTTTGTTTTTTTGGTTTTTTTTTTTTTTTTTTTTTTTTTACAGCAGTGAGAAGTTAATTGAAACACAACTAATTCTAGACTTAGTACTTTCATCCTTCATTGATCTAATTTTCCTTCGGTGAGTCTGGGTCACTGAAGCCCTCCATTCTCGGAGAAATCTGTTTCCATTAATCATGAAAAAGATGACACACACTGAAAACTTCTGTTTGCAGACAAGAAACTATGACGCAGAACTGTGGTTAGAAGCCAAGATCTGAAGAGACCACATCTGAGAGCCCCTTTCCCTGAATCCAGTGCATTGCCACCCAACCGTCAGGGGCGTGAAGGGCAGGGGGAGTTGGAAAATACCTGCTGTGGCACTCAGGTGGGCCCCCCAAGTGTTCTTCCATCGGTGGGTATATTTCATCCTTCCCCTCTGTGGGTAACTGGATCTGTCACATCACAGCCTCAAGACAAGACTCAGGACCTAGTCCTGTGTACTTGAAAGTCCTCACGGCTTCTACCAAGAAGGTGAGCTGACTCATCTCAGGGTGGTGAGAATCCAGAGGTAGAAGTCATGCTTACTTTCTCTCCTCATCTCCAACCATCTTCCTTTAGGTTTTGTAAGGGCGTGTCTGCCTGATGAAGCATGATGATAGATGGACAAGGGTCAAAATGGACAAGGGTCAAAACACTCTCCTCTCTTTGTGGTTCTTCTCAATTAAAAAAAAGAGAGAGCAAGAAAAGAAAAGAAGAGAAAAGAAAAGCACTTAATTCTATCATTTTAAGAAAATGACTAAGGAGAAACAATCTTCCAACTCTGAGTTTTGAGGTCGCCAAGAGATGTCAGATTTATCATTCCTACAGAATCCCTGGAGCTACAGAAGGGAGAGAGAGCTGTGGTACTTTGGCTCCATGAATCCTGCCTGGCAGGCATCTCGTGATGGGGAAGACCTGCTCTTGGAGCCAGTGGTAACAGAGCGATCTCCAAAAACGTAAGATTTGTTGAATGGTCCCACTGATGCAGACTTCCCAAGTTTTGTACCCAATGACTAGAGATGGTGGCTCTCACCCAAACAAATGAAAATGTCACTGAAGCTAGTAGAGAAGCCCATGCAGCAAAGGCAACTATTATTGTTATTCATTATTATTATTATTATTATTATTAGCTCCAGAGTATTGAATCAAATTATAGAGGTGTGGCTTAATGGCTACTATTGATGTACTTTAATCTCACGTGGAAACAAGCCACTGTTGATTAGAGACGAACCCTGAGGTCTTTCCCTCTGCGGATTCCTTGTAAGCCGACTGAGGCACAACCCCTCGAAGGAAGAAATTCACTACTAGCTACGTGAAATCTGGGACTTAGTTTCCTCATCAGCAAGCTGCAGGTAATTTTAGAACAACCTTACAGGATAATTAAATAAATATGGATGAAGTGAAATGTGTGTTGATAGAACGAATGAAATGATTAAACGAATTAATATATGTAAAATGTTAAATAAGTTAATTAATATATGTGCTCAGCACAGTGCCAAATGACACTGCGTGGTTATTTTTGTCTACTCCACCCAGACCTACAAATACCCGGAAAGAGGAAATCTCAACTGAAGCATTGCCTCCATCATGGCCTGGGGCACATTTTCTTGAGTGATGTGAGAGGACCCTTCCTCTCATGGTAAACTATTCTAGGTTGTGTCAGACAGGCAGCTGAGCAAGCCAAGGGAGCAGCATTCCCCATGGTCTGTGCTCCAGTTCCTGCTTCCAGGTTCCTGCCTGATAGACTATGATCAGTATATATAAGCTTAAAAAAAAAAAAACAAACCAAAACCAAAAAACCCTTTCTCCCCCCAAGTTGGCTTTGGTAGAGCAACAGAGATACCAAATTAGAGCATAAGCTTAGATACTAGTATTATATTGCATGGCCCTGCTTTTTTACCTCAGGCAAAGTAAGTTGGACCAATTTGAGCACCTGGGTTCAAGATAATAATTTAATTCAATGACTGAGTGAGCAGCAATTTGTGATTGCACTATCATTGAACACTTTCTGGAGCAATCATCTTACCCTGGAATCTGAGGTCAGACACGCTGAGGGCAGGGGATGAGGAGAAGCAGAAGAAAAAGCTGAAAGTTGGGATAGAGGAAAACCTTAGGGTATGGAAAGGGTCACTTGGTTACAGGAGAGGCAAAGGTATATAGAGTTGGTGAGGGGCAACCTTATGGTGGGAACACGGTAGATTGGAAGAGGAAGATTCGAGAGTCCTGTTTGTCCTGGGTGAAGTTCTAGCTCTGTAAGGCCTGCTGTCTCTATTTCTTCTGCTTTGAGCCAGGGCTAGGCCTTTCCTATCTCTCTCAGGGTAAATATCCCGACCTGTTGTTTGAGGAAAACAAATTACAGAAGGAAAAACAAAAGAGAATGATGAGGAGGGAGAGAGAGAAGGAAGGAGAGAGGAAAGGGAGAATAAAGGGAAGGTAGCAGTGGAAAAAGGAGAAAGAGCAAATATAAGCAGATTACTTCTTTTGTCTATACCGTAGCACCTGCACTGCCCTTCCTACCTCAAACCTCTGTCATCAGGCTACTGTGGGAGCTACTGCTGCTTACCCGGGGTTCCCTAGGACCCTGACCATTGCCACTGTGCATCTGGCATCCTTCTGTGTGTCTTTGCTTCTAATGGCCCACCCTGTGACTCTCTTCAGAACCCCCTCTCAGGCTCCAGGAGCTGGTTTGGCCATACTTTCAAAGTATGTATCTAAGAGTGCCCGGTGGTCGACATATCTTCTAAGCCTGCCGATCATAGCCCTCAGCCAACGGCCAAGTAGCACAAGACTACAAAAAGCCTGGTTGTTTTACATGAAAGACAAAGGCAAAAATGAGGTGTAGTTCACCTCTCAGGATTCCACCCACAGGACCCGGCTAATCAGTCCTGGACAGGTTAGAGCAGAATTCTACCTTTGCTTAAGCCATCTTATCCCCCTGCTCCCCCAAACTCCCTTTCCAGTTTCTCCCAGAAGCACTTTTTGGAAAAATCATCTTCTGCTCTCCTATGACATGAGTCCAGCTCCTCTCAAAGCCACCACTGAACCACCCCACTGGTCGTGTGGTCCCAGCTCAGCATCAGCGCATCAGTACACTGAGAATTTTTTGAGTAAGTCTAGATTATGAGCTCCTTAAGGACATATTTTTGTCTTGCGTTATCCCTGATGCTTAACACACCTTCAAAAAGATACTTTAATAGTATACTTTCTGTGCATGAATCCACAATTACTCTAGATCTGCAAAGGGGATAAATTATACAGATTTACTGGTTTCTAAGTGTCTCTGAGCTTCATTTGCCCTGTATGTGAAAAGTAAGGAGTCTAAGATTTTTTTTTAATCTATGATCTCGTATTTTGAGCAAGATGATGACAATTTCTTACAATAAATGCTGTTATTAAATGTTCCAACTCAGGAGACCTTGAAAACCCAAGCTTTATTGCTAACGTTAATAATAAAAGTTAATTCTTTTATTTCTGAATCAAATGCTCTGGTTATCTAGGAGCATTGTAGAAGTCAGTGATCCTTTATAAGTATTTATAAATGACTCTGATGTGGGCAGAAACGATTGTAAAATTTTTGTCTCACAAATTCAATAATTTATCACCCAACAAGTGTTTGCTCTGAAGCACTGGAACCAATGGGGTAAAACAAAACAACAAATCAAAGAGAATTGGATCCACAGCAATTAAAATATGTGTAATAATTTATAGGCAAATATGCTTGCAATGTAACCACTCAATGCATAACAAAGTAGGCAATGATTAAGGAGATCTCCATCCACCTAGGACCTATAGGAAGGTTAAGTGTCTATTCTAAGATCACAGAGCCAATAAATGAAAACTGTGGACCCATCATCTGGCTTCAAAGCTCACCCCATACCTACCTATTTTGCTCCTGACTTTCTACATTTGGGCCAGCCTTTACCACCTTTTCTTGTTTTAGCTCTGGAGCTAAAGTCACCTTGAAATGTTTCAGAACATCATCCTTGAACAATAGGTTGTTCTATACGTTGGAAATACTTTTTCAATAGAGTAACTACTGCTTATACTAATTTCATCTCTTCTAAGTCTTCACAAATAATGTAATCTTATTCCCAAAGGGGGGGAAATATGACACATTTTCTTTGTTGGGTACACCTAAGATTGAATAAAAATGTAGATTCATATAATAGATCACACCTGTAAATATAGTTACATTTTTATAGACATATTCAGCCATAATAATAAGTCATACATAAGGACACATTCAGTTACAGAAATCTAAACATATGTTTATATAAGATTGCCAACATATTTCTAGATAATGGAATCTGGCAAGAGTACAAAAAGCTTCAAATCACTTGTTATTTACTCCCAGGAAGCCGGTATTGTGTTTAAAGGCTTCAGAGTATGATGGAAAGATGGCATAAAATGTAAGAAACTCACAACCAACTAACATTATCACATACTGAATGGCACAGCCAGTGCCAAGAGCACGAAGCGAGGATTAAATCCACTGACCCCTATGAAGTAGATCCAAGTTGACATCCCTCTTAGACCAATACCCAGAAGACACACAAACTGAACTGGGAGACTTCCTGGTGGATGGGAAAGATGAAGAAGTGAGTTTGTACAGGAAGCTAAAACTTGTAAAGGGGAAATGCCCTCTGTCTTTACAGTCAGATTGCTGTCAAACCAAGATGTCAAAGACAGCTTGCTATCCACTAAGCTATGGAAAGCAGGTGAGTGGATTTTCAGGTAACAGCAAAAGATACAGCTTTGGCAGTACAATAGTTTACAACACGGCAGAGCAAGATCAGCTGAGCGGCTAACGGCTAATGTCTGTGGGTATGCAGGGCCACCCTCTGGGGAGGTTTTAACTCTTCCCTTAAGGAGAATTCTCTTCCATGGGGAGGGGGGATTGATAGAAAACAGAGAGAGGGCCATCTGAGGGCCATCTGGAGAAAGGGTCACTGGGAGCCCGTCAGTCAGTGTGCAAATCTTAATCTGAAGTCCTGCTTGCCTGGACAGATGTCTGCCCAGGTTTGGACTGTGTGTGTGGCACTCGTGCAAACATCTTCTGGCTCTTCAGATGTTGGCATGTTCTGCTGAGATCCAAACGCAGGGGTGAGACGGCTGAGGCGGGAGGTGGAAGGAGCCTCGCAGCTTCCTTTGCCTGCGTTCTTTCTGAGACTCCGAACATGGGACTTGTTCTATACTCTTGTCTTTCCCCGGATCTCCCTACGCCCCGTTTAATCCCTGATGCAAACCCTTGGATTATACGCGCTCCACACAACCGTCCAGGGAATCTGTGTTCACTTTTCCAGCCACAGTCATCCAGGCCGCAATGCTTCCCCTGCGCTTTGTCCTTCAGGCTTCCCACTTCTTTATTTCTCTGCTTTTCTTTTGTTTCTAGGGAGAGCCGGGCTATCGCAGAAGTGCAACGATGAAGAAAATTCAGCTGCAGCTGCATAAAGAGATTTTCAAAGGCACAGTCGAGTGCGGTGTTGACTTGACAGCTTTATCATGCCACAACCCGCTCACTGTACCTCCTGAAACGGAAGTGTAGGCTGAAAGGGGTTCAGGTCAGGCTTGAGGCAGACACAAAGAAGCCCTGGAGTGGATGGCTTCTTTCTAGCCCTGCGCTACGACTGCTGGCTGTCCCTTTCGTTCTCTCCTCCAGGAAGCAGACGACCTGCCCACTGTCACTGGGCTATGGAGCCTCTTGAGATCACGCACATTGAACATTCCTAGCACAGGGCCTGGCACACAGTTCCTCAGCCAACAAAGGATGAGGTTGATTCTTTCACGGCCCGAGGAAGAAAATGTGGGCCCGAAGGGTCTCCATCTGTCTCAGCTGATGGTCCTTTGGCCGGTCGTAAAAGGGAGAGAAGGAGAGAAAAATAAAGCAATAAATCATACGTGCTGGAACCTTCCAATCTGAAGAACGCTGCTGCAGGCAATCTTACATCCTGCAGAGTGCTAGACTTCCTCCTCCGCCCACACCACACAGCAGAAGGCCATGCCCGCCACGCTGGGAATTAGAAAGGGCTGTTTTCTAAAGCTCTCAAGCGTGATCCTGCCCCTCAGGACATGTGTCAGATGACCTCTCTGGAGAGAGGAGAGAGCCATTCCATATTCATGTGATTCTTGATCCACTTAAAGGTCACTCCCCATGTTACAACAGCCCCTTTTTGGGAACACTTAGCACCTGACCACGGAGGGAGCCGTTGTAGTTTAATTAGTTACCCATGGGGTGCTTGGCTGGGAGCCGGGAAATTCCACCGTCTCAGAACTGAAGTCACTTTCAAGATCACACTTTGAGAGCTAAAATCCCTCTATCGTTTCTTCCACAAGTGTCCAGCTGCCATTGGGGAGGAATCTCGTATCTTCGGGAAATTTTCGTTCTTCCTTCCTCTGCTGGCATCACGATGGCTTGAAAGGCTGGGCACAGCGAGGCACATTAGTCTCTGTCCCTGCCATCAGGATGCTGATAGTCAGGGGAGGGGATGAACACAAACAAGCATCACAAGCCTGTGGGGCAGCGGAGACGGCTCCTGCTATGCGAGGATGAGGCCTGGAGTCCGAATCCTAAGCTCTCATGTAGAAAGGCTGTGCGCAAGCCTGTAACCTGAGCGCCGCGGGGGACAAAGGCAGGGGAGTCACTGGGGTTTGCCAGCTGCCAGCCTAGTTCCAGATTCAGTGACAGCCCCTGTCTGAAAGGAATAAAGCAGGGAGTAACAGAGCAGGGAAAAAAGACCTACTCCTCCTCCAGCCCCTGCACACGTCGCATGGGTGCGCACACCCACACACGTATGCCACACATGCACACAAAGAGAGCTAGGAGTGTAAAGAGTGTAGTAAGTGTTACAAAAAAGAAAAAAGAAGAAGAAGAAGCAAAAAGCGAAGCTGAGACAGCAGTGTGAAGGAGCACTCCTCAGACGGTGGGAAAAGGGCGATCCTCAGCCTCCGAGAGGCAAGGAACAGCATCTGGAGATGTTCTGTCACAACACAAGAGAAGCTACTGGCATCCAGTATGTAAAGGATGGGGACACTGCTCAGCATTCTGCGATGTTGCCCTGCAAGTGGCTGGGCCTGAGACGCAATAGTGATAACCCAGCACGCTGATCAGGAGGTTTCAAGGAAGGCCTCTAGCCTTGGTGAACGGGTTTGAGCTGATATCCAAAGCTAAGCCAAGATTACCTAGGCAGACCGGGAGAAAGGGGATTTTATCAAAGGGAACCACATGTGCACAGTGCCAGAGCCTCTTGGCATGGCCAGAGTCTAGGTGGACTGGGGTTAGACTTAAGTGGCCAGGAGCTGGTTGAGTCCCTTCTCTGGAACCCCCCTTTAAGTGTCTGGTAACGGTGGGTTCTGGGGACTTTGTCTTTTCAGCCCCGCTCACTATTGCTCCAGGTGAAATTTCTGTACTCTCCCAGCCCCTGTTACACCCTGTTTGTCTAAATCCCTCACTCAAGGCCACTTTAAGAAAGGATGGTAAACTCGGAGGGCCTGGTCCCATCACAGCTTGGGATCTGCAGATGAACAGAGAAGGTAGAACCCTCCGCTATTGCTAACTGCGGCCTGTTATCCCTCCAACCAAGGGTACCACCCGCTGAAGCAGCACCATTGTTTTGTCCGCTCCTGTCTTGATTGGTGCCCACTGCCGAAGACTAAAATATGGCTGGTCAAGACAGGCCAGGTAGACAAATTTGATTACAGAGGAGAGAGGGGGCTGAGAAGAGGAACCGATGGAGCAGAAATGGATCTCTGCTCCCAACAGGGGAAAGGCTAAACTAAAACCAGCCACAGAAGACAGGACGACAGTGTGCAGGCTGACTGTGGAAAGATCCTTGGGCTCAGCGGTCTCAAGATGTCTGTGTCTGTCGTCCACACAGATAAGACTATCTGTGGCCTGTACCAGCTGTCACTGTAAACCTGTCAACCATTCCATCCCTAGAAGGTGGTAAATATGTGTGTGTTTGTGTGTGTGTGTAAGGTGTGTGTGTGTGTGTTTAATCAGTAAAGGATCTTTTGGGCCAATTGCTCAAAACTATCATAAGTTAAGTTGCCAACTGAACTCAACAAATATATGCCATTATGCAAGTTTCTAAGTCTCTCTGGTGGCTAATGCTGAGAGACACAGAGATGGAAAGCGGATCCCTCCCACAGGATGACAGAGAGATGTCCTTATGTACAATAGCTAAGAAAGAAGCCATGGAGGTCCCAAGTCCCAGAGAGACAAGGGAAGGGAGAGCTTCAGAAAGGAGAGATTGAGAAAGCTATGGAAAAGGAGGTTTATGAGCCAGACCTCAGACGGTACAGACGAATTCTGATGGAGGAAGCAAGGAGGACTTCAAAGTATGGGTGGATAAAGGGGACGCATTCCCTTGGACCAGCTGCTAAGCTGGCACGGCCCTAAGCTGGCAGAGCTCCAGGGGAAGGTATGTTTCCCTGAAGCAAGGGCCACGCTCTACCTTCCAATGGTGCTAAGGGGTTCCCGGTGGCACTACCTGTTCCCAACTGTCCCCATTCAGTGGGGTCGAATGTCAGGCACCCTGACTCTGCTCCACATTTCTTTGTGCGGTCCTATATAAAATGAAAGCTTGGATGGGCATTTGGCACCAAGATTGGCCATAGCAGCCACTGAAGAACTTTGGAGGTGCATGTCCTGAGCACTTAACCAAAAGCCCCAGCTGGGGCCCAGGCCAAACACACATTCCCAACAGTCTCTGATAGCTATCAAAGAATCACTGGCTTTGTTAGAAAGGTGGGCTGTTCGAGCCACCTCTGGAAAAACAAAATGGAGCTGAAGAAACCCATTTGGATCTAACTCACTGCGGAGCACAAGGTCACCCAGGCTTTATTCGAGTGCCATTGTTCCTGCTGTGGACAAGCTTGGATATACCCCTAAATTCCTCGTGCCCCAGTTTCCCCACCTGACCAACAGAAACTGTTTGTCAGACATGTTATGGTAAGGTAATGTTTGACACAAGTGCCCTGAGAAGCAAAGCAAAGCAAAGCATCCCGTCCGTATTTCTCTATAAGATGATGTTGGCTCGCTTGGCTCGAACTCCTTGTAGACAAACTGCAGTTGTTATCCAAGGCACCAAGCCTATCCTCTGTCAAGATGCTCACGTATCTCCTTTGTCTGAGGGTGATAAGCATAGTTACTATTTAATTAAGAAAGGCTCTCAAAGAATAGCCATCAGCTTGCAAATTACACTGTGCATAAAGCTGACAAGGATCGCCAGTCAACGCACATGCGTGGGAAGGGAGAGGAGCAGTCTTCACCCAGCCTGCCCCACCCCTCACTTGCTCTGAAGATTTACAGTCTCCCAAGTTCATCCAAGTCGTCATCCCAGGGAATTTTGATGCATCAGAGTACGTCTTAGGTCAGGGGCCAAACCCACTAGGCATGGCGCTGTCCCTTTATCAGCGGGAGAAATGATCAATCTGAGAAAGAATATATAATTCATGATGAAATTGAGGAAAGCATTAAATCAGGAGCTGACACCAGTTCAATTTACTGCATTGCTTTGCTAAGTGTATTCCCCACTGTGCCATCCAACAGCCCATCTTGATCTAAAAACACCTGCTTTGGAGAAAAGGCCTCTCCTCTTTGCTGGAGCAGAAAGCAAATAGCTTCAATCGGCAGCCATTTCTGTTGATGGAAAACCTCGTGGCCCTGAGCCAGCAACACATAAAAGTAAATAAAGATTGAAGTGCTGGTCTGAAAGAAACTGCAACACAGTATGGCCACATTAAAATATTTATGTCCTTGCATTTTAGGTATCTATTATTCGCCTTATGGTAATAAGAATGCCGAACTGACCTTGGCTGGGACACAAAACTTCCAACACCCTAAAAGAACCCTGCCCTCCCCTCCCTCCACCCATGCAGAAAGATGCAAGAGAGAAGGTGAATGAGAAACCCACATGAGTCAAAACTCTCAGCCTGGGTCGGCTGGAAATGCGTGACCAGGACCAGAAGGGCTGCCTTTGAGTCCCGTTTAGGGCAATAATTAGCTGGTGACATTGGGAAATGGCTTCACCTCTCCTTTCCCTGCAAGCACCGTGAAAAAACCACAGAAAATCAGCAAGGCCCCAAGCTGTCGCAGTGTTCGGATTTTACACGAAGTATTTAGACATAAAGAATGCTGGGTCCTATCCTTAATGAGCTTCAGGAGTAAAGTCAGTGAGGGGGATTCTGTTGATGCCCTGCAGCCGCCCTCCCGCTCTGGCTGGGTCCCCCTCAAGGATGCAGCTGGGGTACACACCTGTCCGCGGCTCCACCTGGGGAGACTTTTGTCTTCACCCATGGCACTGTGGCTCTATTTAATTCAGACTCTTATAACATCCTATGCTCTTTTCAATGTGGTCTTTCTAGCTCCTCCCTTCTCCACACATTCTCAAAACTCAATGCTCTTGGAATTTAGGATGATTGACTGTGTTCTGAAGAAGAGATTTTCTGCTAAATCTCCCTATGAAAGCCTCATCTTTAAAACTGGGTCTCCTGACTCTTGAAAAATTCTTAGTCTTCCTTTCAAGGACCACTTTTATTCAACTCCTGATTATTTATTTATCTATTTATTTGTTTATTTATTTTTGGACACAGGATATATCACTGAACCTAGAGCTCACTGACGTGGCCTCACTGATCCCAGGGCTCCTTCTAGCCCTACTTCTCTGGTGCTGCCATTACCAGCATGCCCTGCTGTTCTCAGTTTTTAACACAAGTAGCCTGGATTCAAACCCATCTCCAGGCTCAGGCTGACTTTGAATGTCATCTCTACCTGTACCCTAGTGGACCGCTTCTCCATGTGTGATGTTTTCTCTCTGTCAGTCTGCCTGTCTCTGTGTGTGTCTTTCCTTCCTCTTTCTCCCTGTCTTTCTCTCTGTGTCACTCTCTGTCTCTTTCTGTCTGTATCTCTCTTTCTCTGTGTGTGTCTCTCTCTCTCTGTCTCTGTCTCTGTCTCTGTCTCTCTGTGTGTGTGTGTGTGTGTGTCTATCTGTCTGTCTCTCTTGTTTCTCTTGCTCTAATGTACACTCTCTCTACATGCTGTCACATGTATACCAAGAAATTCTCACAGTCTCAGGATGAGCAGGATGTGTGTAACTGGGTAACACTTTTATCCTTCAGCTAGAAGACTTTATGTATTTATTATGTATTTATTTCAAAACACAGTCTCGTGAATCCCAGGATGACTTTAAATTCTCTGTGAAGCTGAGGATGACCTTGAACTCCTGATCCTCCTACCTCAGCCTTCTGAATACTAGGATTGCAGGCAATCACCATCATGCCTGTCCTAGTCTTGACATTTAATAAACCACAGGTATCTTATATAGCCATATAATACACACAGGAAACTTTCACTCAAAAGCCCTCAAAGAAACATCAAGGGAGACGGTGGCAAGCCACGTAGTCATTGCCCTCAGTTGCAGCATCCCAAACCTCTCCATCCACCCCTTGACAAGTCCATCTCCTTGTCAAGCAAGCGCTTAAGAAGTGCAGCCAAATCAAAGCGCTTCTTGTCCTCGCTCCTCGTCTTCTAGCTCACAGTGAACACTCAGTAAACGTGTGTATGTTCTTTTGGTGCACAGACATATGAATGAACTGATGAGCAAGAGCGAAAATGGTGGAATGAAATCTCTTCTTCATAGGAAATCCCCCAAAGTCAGGCACTCTTCATTTCCCTGATACTTCTCACTCCATAGAAGTAACGTGCTGTCATTGGAAGGCACTTAAGGTTTTAATGGACTGGGGTGGCATGGGTCACTTTTTTGCATCTAAAAAAAAAAAAAAATCAAAGCTGCCTACAGCAGGCTCCAAGTCCTCAGAGTTCCTGAAAGCACCTCCAAAGCACGTGACATTGTTCAGCCAGGATTAAACTTAACCAGTTGCCTCAGGTGACAATGGCCACTAAACTGAAAAGAAAAAAAAAAAAATGGAAAGGTTTTAGGGAGCCTCAGGCAAAGCGAACTTGCTGGGTCATTGGTGAAAGTGAACTAGCAGAAAGGAGGGGGTGGGAAGCTGCTGCCTGTGCTAGTGGCCTCCACATTCCAAGGCCGCGGGGTGAGAAGTTCAGAGCTGAAGACCAGATAGCAGCATCTTTTCCTCGACCGTGCCTACCCACAAACACTCACACACAGTCCAGAAAACCAAACAGGACTGACCAAGGAGTTAAACAATCCAGGGTAGTTTATGTCTAAAACAAAAACTACTTCAAGTTGAAACCAGTTTGAGCAAATTGGACTTAGCATGGTATGCATTGCTGCAAGAATGGACCACTTACACAGAGGCCCCCTTGCCACTCCCTACTGCTTTCCTGTGACTCTCCCTTCCAAAAGCCTCGGTTCTGCCTTCACTTCTGTTCCCCCTGGTTCCTGCAAGATTCCTTGCTGGACTCCCTTGCTCCTCTCTGCAACTTCATGAGCAAATCTCCAAGGCTGCTCATTAATGTCTCTTTTAAAGCCAATATCCTACTCCCTAGCCAGGGCTATCTATCCTCTTTCTGAGGGACTCAGGCAGGAGCTTACCCAGAATCCCTGTAGGCCAGGGATCCGGCCCACCTCCAGTTTCACATCAGCCAGTTTTGCGATGTAAATCCTGGGCTGAGGATGCCACTCAGAGGCCGAGAGCACTTGCCACACATGCACAAGACTCTAGGTTTCACACCCTTCCCTGCTGCACCGGGAAAACAAGAATCCCACAGATCACAACCTTCCATAAAACCTGTTGCCTTGTTTTTTCACTCAACGGAAGTATGAAGCTCTAATCGGGACATGGTAGGACTCTTCACTTCCTTTCCGCTGTCACCTCATCCCTTTCTGCTCTCTCCTGCATGGCAACTGTGGCATTCTTTCATAGGGGATTTTCATGGAGTATGTTGCTGTCTGGACAGCTCTCACCATCTTTCTGTTTTTGTTTGTTTCAGTTTGTTTGTTTTTGTTTTGTTTTTATCTTTCATCCTTCCTTCGTCCCTCCTGGCCTCTTCTTCTGGGCCTAGCTGCTGTCCTTCATAGCATTGTTAGAGTTGATATCTCCATTGAAGAAATAATTATCATCCATGTATTCACAGTACATTGCGAACTCTGTGGACACAAAGGAAAACTTATTTTTTTGTCACAATTGGTCATGATTATCTTGAAGAGTGCCTTTAACACACTGGACACCACACCATGTAGTAACTATTTATTGAATGAACGAATTTCTGAATAAATGAGTGGGTGAACATGCTAGAAGCAGTCATGAGACCATGACAATAACAGCAATAACAGCTTTTACTATAGTTTTGTAAAAGAATGAATCTATGGGTTTTTATTTTTATTGTTATTTTTATTTATTACAATTTATTCACTTTGTATCCCAGCTGTAGCCCCCTCTCTAATCCCCTCCCAATCCCACACTCCCTCCCTCTTCTCCTCCCATGTCCCTTCCATAGTCCACTGAGAGGCGAGGTCCTCCTCCCCTTCCATTTGACCCTAGCCTATCAGGTCGCATCAGGACTGGCTGCATTGTCTTCCACTGTAGCCTAGTAAGGCTGTCCCACTCAGGAGGAGGTTATCAAAGAGCCAGCCACCAAGTTCATGTCAGAGACAGCCCATGTTCCTCTTACTAGGAAGCCATTTGGAGACTGAGCTGCCATGGTCTACATCTACAGCTCTAAAATCAACAATCAATAAATGGGACCTCATGAAATAGAAAACCTTCTGTAAAGCAAAGGACACTGTCATCGGAACAAAACTCTATCCTACAGACTGGGAAAGGATCTTCACCAACCCTATATCTGACAGAGGGCTATTATCCAGAATATATAAAGAACTCAAGAAGTTAAACAGCAACAAATCAAGTAATCCAATTTAAAAAAAAATGGTTTACAGAGCTAAACAAAAAATTCTCAATAGAGAAATATCAAATGGCAGAGAAACACTTTAAAAATGCACCACATCCTTAGTCATCAAGGAAATGCAAATCAAAATGACCCTGAGATTTCATCTTATTCTCATTAGAATGGCTAAGATCAAAAACTCAAGTGACAACACATGCTGGAGAGGATGTGAAGAAAGAGGAACCCTTTTCCATTGCTGGTGGGAATTTAAACTTGTACAACCACTTTGGAAATCAATCTGGAGCTTTCTCAGACAATTAGGAATAGTGCTTCCTCAAGACCCTGCTATACTACTCCTACACATATATCCAAAATATGCTCAAGTATTCAACAAGAACATTTGTTCAACCATGTTCGTAGGAGCTTTATTTTTAATAGCCAGAATCTGGAAACAATGCAGATGTCCCTCAACTGAGAAATGGATACAGAAATTGTGGTACATTTACACAATAGAATATTACTCAGCAATTAAAAACAAGGAAATCATGAAATTTGCAGGCAAATGGTGGGAACTATTCTTTCCTCATACAGAACTAATCCCAGTCTATCAGCTCTTTCAGACACTGGATCCTTGTAACTATGCAGATCTTGGTCTCTTGTATGGTACACTAACACAGTCACCCAGGAATAACCTTTTGATCTCAAATCCATGTACCGCTTCTGAGCAACCCACCCCGGGTCATATGTACTTCCTCTCAGCTTTTATTTTTTATTCTGGTTGTACCATTCACAGAACGCAGTTTTCCCTGAGCCCATCTTCTGGGCAGCCAGACTTGCTTCTTGGTGAGTGCAGACACTAGCAACAGTGAAACTCTCTCTTTGATGAACTTGGGGGCAGAATCTTCCTCCAAGGTAGATTTCCACAAGATACGTAAGTATGAGTATAGACGACAGAGAGAGATACCCAAAAGATGAGATTAGCAAGTGTAGCTCCCAAGTACAGAGGTAGATGAGCGCTTTGTGGCTCTGTGCCTTGCATAGCACGTAAGGCTCCACATAGCCTGGTGTCCACTAAGTTGAATTGGCATGAAAACTTAACAAGATGATAGAATGATATTCAGTCATCGGGATCAAGTATACCACTATTTGTCAAGCCCTGAACATGCTACTCTTGGATGGGCGAGGCACTGTCTTAAGTTCTAGAGTTTCTGAGATGGTGATACACTTATTTATACCAAATATTACTTTCAATTGTTTGACAGATGAAGCAAAATAGCATAAATCAGATGGGTTACACACAATAGGAATTTATTCCTCCTGTCTGTGAAATGACAGTAACAAATCCAAGAAATTTAAGTAGTGCCTTCCCACTCACAGTGGCTCTAAGGATAACGTCTCTGGGATGATAATTTTCCACTTGGTGTCACATACAGTCATACTCACTGGCTCATTGGAAGCATTCACAGTTCTTATTATCCCCCACCTCACAAGCAGGAGAGTAACACGAACCAAGCTTAAATCTCTCACACAAGGTCATCAAACTAATTGGTGGGAAAGCAAGGATTTAAGCCCAGCTCTTCAGATTTTAGAACTAGGGCTTTCTCTATGACCTCTCCTTCCCCTCCCCCCCCCAAAAAAGAAAAACAAAACTGCTTTTACCTCATTAGCATAATCAAATCAAGGCTTCAGGTGCATCAGACGGAAAAGATGGAAAGGTTGTGACTACTTAATCAGCAAAGAAATCGGAGGGGACCGGACACCTGCAACAGAGTGGAAACCTGGGCAGGAAAGCCGTCGGGCTTACTCTGAGGGACAGCGAGCGGATGGATTCAGGGTGAGAAAAAAGACGGCTCGCAGGTACCTCATTTAGACTTGGCTTTGGCTCGTTTCTTGACAGTGGGAAAGGCGCCCTGTCATACATTTTGTCCTCCTTGAATCCCGTTCAACAGCGCTGTGATTAGTTTCCGTGTTTTCCACCTTTTTTTATGGGTAAAAATATCCAATGATCTAAACATTTAGCATTACATAAACTATCTCTGTGTCTCAAAGACAGTAGCAAAATAAAACTGTCAACTATATTCCTTTACTGAAAAAAAAAATTGGCAGTTGTCACTGGCCCCCCAAAGGGAGAAAACAGGCTGGCAGTGTACCATAAGTACTGAAAGATGTCAACTTCCCCCAGGTGAATTAAAAGTCTTCACTGTGTAAGAACAGATTTTTTCCAGATAGCTACATATCCTAACTCCATCTCCTTTCATATGCTGGGCCAGGCGTACCTACAAGCTGCCAGTCAAATCAAGTGTGCACCTGCCTTCTATAACTTGTACTACACGAGCCACCGCTGGTCCTAAGAAAGAAGGTGGGGGCGGGGGTGAGGCAGTGAGCCCGGGGAGCCTCACTCTCTGAGGACCTAACTGGTGTCTCCATCTTTAAACAAACATGAGCACGCTGCTGGCCTCAAAGACATTGTTCCTTTAGAGAAAGCAAATGCCTTTGTTTGGGACTGAGGAACTACTAGACGGCCATCGTTAGGCTCCAAAGATGAGATGCTACTGTCATCCTGAGGAAAATCGACTGCTGGAATAAGGAACCCTGCCGCTGAAGTCTTGAGAAGTGGCCTGAAATGAAATGCTCTGAACTAATCCAGTTCTTAAGCAGGATTCTGCAGACGCCACGGTTGACACCTTTCTTATCATAAAAATGATGGGAAGTTCACCAAGCAGGTATTCAAAGCCAACATCTGCTGGAGACTGGCTTCGTGAGAAGTGCAGTGTGGCCCTTTGGCTCCGTTGTGGATGTGACAGCGCTCGCCTCTTCACAGCCACAGGATACAGAGCCGCAGTGAGACTGTGAGACGGAAATGATGGGTTCAGGATAAGACTGTAGCTGGCTCGCAGGTACCTCATTTGAACGAGAGCATTGGTTCAGCACTCTACAGTGGGAAAGGCACCCTATCATGTATTCTGTCCTCCCTGGCTCCCGTGCATCAGTGCTGTGATTAGTTTCCATGTTTTCTACCTTTTTTTTTTTTTTTTTTTTTTGATACAAAAATCTGAGATGCTGAAAGGTTAAGGCCACATGAATAGACAAGACTTGAACTCAGCCCTTCTTACTGGAGCTTCTGTTTGTTTCCAGCGAGAATACAAACTCGATGGGTGACCACAGTCACACAGCCTTGGCACTGGCCCCCCCGCTTGCCACCATCACATCCAGTTATCCTTGCAAGCGCACACGCAATACAAGAGCACATGTCACTCAATGACCTCCACCCTCTAGGTGGACTGACTTCTCGGGAACTGAGCTCCTCTCTGGGGGAGGGGGTGGGGGTGAACTGGTGGAAAGGTAGAGCAGAGCTCTTTCTGGGACTGCTTATGAAAAACCAGTGTGTCTACCAAGCACAAACCATAGGGTAGGAAGAGAGGCACACCAAGATTTTTCAGAGCATCAAGATGTCCTAATCAAAGCCCTCCCTTTTTGTGACCATACCCCAGCTAAGCTAACTGTTGACCTGGGCTGAGTGACCTAGCTGAACAGAATGAACTTTGAACTAGGAAGTAATAAAAGGGCAAATTATTTTTAGAGGCACCGAGTCAATTCTGACCAGCTTCTGGACTGTTGGGTGGCCATGAAGTCTAATGGTATGCATGAGAAACTGTCTGTAGTTTACAAAGTGCTTGCCTGTACACCTTCTCATTGGATTTCTATAAGGATATAATTATTGATTACTATTATTAATAAATTTTACACTAGGGCTGGTGGAGATTCAAGATATGACATATTTCTCATGTTTATAGTCTAGAAAATTCTCTGGTTCCTTCCGCCCCTAACGCTGGTCAGAGCTTGAACCAAATCTCCAGGCTGACTGACCCACCCTCATGCACAATTCTTTTCTTTACCTTTGCAAACTGCTTTTCTTCAATAATGTTTTAACCCATCAGTTCTCAGTCTTACTTGTATGCCTTCCATACATCATCACCTTCTTGGGATATTCTTCTGACTTTTTTCTCACTGATTACACCTTTAATTCAAGAGCAGTGAGACAAGTCATTTGAGTGACCGTTGTGCCCACAAGCGTGGGAAACAAATGAAGAGAGAAACAGTGAGTGAGGGGAGAATGAGCCACTGACCTTTCCCAAGCCCTCACCAGGCTTGCCGAGTTGTACCTGAGGTGTGGCCAGCTGGGGTCATTGCCTGGAGGCTCACTGAATATCATTTACCTGCAACACATTCCTACTCATTCATACGTTTCTGTCATTGTCCCCAAGGACCAAGGACTCTCTGAGCAAGGTGAGGCACTCGAGGAGAGTGAGGAAAGCTGCCGCTTCTGGTAGTGTATCTCTTGCTGCCAACAGCTGCATAACCTTTTCAGAGGATACACTGCGCCCCGTGAAAGGAACCTCAGCAGAGACCGATGAGTTGGCACTGCTCTGGCAGCCTCCTGAAGCCATCAGCTTTCTAACATCTTTTTTGTTTCCATGCCCAACATAAATATTTAGGGGTATCTGATACCAGACAAAGAAACAGCACTAGCTACCCTGTGGGGCTTGGAAGTCTAGAGCTATTTGGCCACAGATATTTCCAGTCTAGGAACTCCTGAATGGCCTTTACTCAGGCCTTTGATTGCTTCCATTCAGTATTTAATGGGAAGCAAAATGACTATAAATTAGTGTCCTCTAATTCCTTATAATGGAGCAGAGGTCAGTTTGTCTTTTGCACGGCACAGGCTTGGAAAACTAATGAATCACATCTCAGAAGCCCCCTAATGATTCCCTGGGTGAACTTGGAGCAGGACAGAGCTTTGAGTAAGGCGGAGATGGTCACAACATCATCCCGCAAAGAGAGTGGAGCCAAGAGGGCAAACACACCCAGTGCCAGGGTTGAAGGCGGCTTGTCCTCACTGCACAGGTGAAATGCCACAGCTCTCGGAATATGTAAAGGAGTCATGGTAACTGCTTGTTGGTCAACACCGTGGACAAGCGATGCCTGTGTAAGGATCACGGAGAAAAATCCATACCAACTTCTACCCCGAGGTTGAGGAACCCGTACCGTGAGTTTGCCTTCGGCCTACACTCTCGTAACTCCTTCAGAGAATTCTGTAGAGACTTCAACTATAAATGTTCTGGTCAGACGCATAATAGGCTCCAGGGAGATGCAAGCTGAGTCCTGCAGCATGCCCGTTCCTAAACCCCACCTGCCCAAGATTTCAGCCCAACCACCTCCAGCAGGGGAGCCTCCCAAAGGCCAACAATGAACTAGAAAATAGGAAAGGGCCTTTAGGGTTTCAAAGCCAGGAGGAGCTGTGTTTGGGAGAGATTACCAGGTGCTATAAATCATGCCCAAAGCTTTACGAATTTTATTTTAGTCAGTCTTCACTTCGGCACCAAAAGATAATGATTCCAAGGTAAAGAAACTCAAATTTAAAGAGGTTGATATCTTATATAGGTTTTGTAGTAAGTCCGAGAATCTGGGATTTTAGCCATCCTAGCAGGCTACCTTACTGTCTTCTGTCCACTGAATAACCATTCAGAGCATTGCATTTCAAACTGTATGATCAGAGAACTACAAGTCAAAACCACAGTGAAACGCCACTTCACGCCCACCAAGATGGCTATCATTGTTTAAAATGGTGTATAATAGGAGGTTTTAAAAGAACGTAGAGAAACTGGAGCCCTCATACATTTCTAGGAAGGAAGCAAAACAGCTTTTGAGGAAACCATTTCAGTGGTTCCTGAAGATGTTAAACACAGAGGAGTTTCTGTGTGCCCTCTCCTTCACACTCACTAGAAAGGAAACAGACCAACACACCAACCTGCTATGGTTCGGAAAGAGCCCCACGTGGAAACAACACAAACATCCACAACAAACAGTTGACTGAATAAATGTGAGGCCCCCACAGGGCAACACTACTCATCCATAAAAGATAGGAGGTCCTGATGCATGCTGCAACAACAACAAAAAAATGAACTCTGAGAAGGTTAAACTAAGAGGAAAGAAGCCAGACATAAATGGCTCCAAATTACATGATTCCGTTATGCAGAAATCTCCATGGGGTAGGCAAATCTGTAGAAACAGGAAATAGATCATGGAGGAGAGAAGAGGGATCGGGCTAGAAAAGAAGATGTAGGAGACAATGGAGAATAACAGTTGATGGGGGAGAGTTGGCCAAAATGTTCCAAAATGATGGCAATGCTGACGTAATTCTATGACTACACTACACAGCACTGTGTGCTTTGTGTGAGAACAGAATGACACAGGGAGGGCATCTCAGTAACAGGGAGAAATAATGTGCCACCATGGATTCCACTCTGTTTGAGCTAGGGGTGCTGGGCTCAAGCATGTGAGTCCGTTGTTCAGTCAGTGTCCTCATCTGCTGAGACGTGAGTCAAAGCCTACAATCCATCAAGCGATGAACATGGCCTCACCACGGTTGGTGAGGTGCCACAAGACGAGAGGGTGGAGGGAGACCACGCCATCATCGTGAAGCACGGAGTGACACCCGAATACTGAAACCCAAAATGCCCGCCTAGATTGTGTGACCCGTATCCACACTGGCCCCACGCACACCGAGGTACTGTCTGCGTAGCTAGGGTAGGGGCTGCTGGTGGAGTAAGCTATAAGATGTAGTTGATTAATTGTTTTGGTTGAATACGTGTTTTTACTAAACTTCAGTTTGAAGTACAGTAGTAAAAGAAACACTAGACACATATATCACTTTTTTGTCACAGTAAAACATTTTTAAGTTAAATGAATATTAACATTCACGTGGAAGGGCTGGCTCTTACAGACTGTTTTTTTTTTTAATGAAACTTGTAAATTTGTTTTGATTGTATAGCTGCATAGGGAATATGGAGGCAAAATAATGTGCACCTATTTCTACATTGCACTGTAATTAGCTATGTTTGTAACACAAGGAAATATCTACAGCTACTAGGCTTTGAGCCTTTTATGAAAGTTCAAAACTTGGCACAAGACTGAGAGATACTGAAACACGCCAGTCACTTTCGCGTGGCAGGAAAGATGTGTGATGTGCTGGTACATGAAGGTGGTGCCAGATCATATTGCCTGGAGACACTGTAGCTGTCAGTTTGAGCACATTATTCCATGATGTTCACACAGACAAAAGCACCTCAGGATGCATCACCCAGAAGGGTCTGTCATTAAATGTCTGACAGTATTTCCCATTTTCCCTGAAGAAAAAAAAAAAAAAAAAAAAAAAGTTCCCAATATTCTCAGGGGCCAAAATGCTCTTCTCTCTATCCATAGATCTTATATTTTAATATCCTTTTTTTCCAATATTTTTTTTTATTCCTTGGCAGTTTTATGCACCTATGTAATGAATTTTGATCCCATGCTTCGGTAGATAACCTCTGACCTGTGCTCATGCAAGCAACTCTAATTAAGCAAGTCATACACACACACAGAAAGAAGGCATGACAGTAAGAGGGGGACTTGATGAGAGGAACTAGTGTTAAATCAGCTAAAAAAAAAAAAAGTGCATTGATTCTCCCCCCGCCCAATAGCAAAGAAATCTGCTGCAGGTAGGGCATGCTTTGCTGTTTGTGTGCTGGCCTAGGACAGAGGGGCACAAGACACCCACACTGCTACCCTCATCCAGGGCTGCACCTCACCCCGAGAAAACCTCTGAAACCCTGGCACTCAGATTCACCAAGCGGCCTCCTACCTATCCCTTCTTTCCTGCTCATGGCCATCGCGAGATCTTTCCCAGATCCTTGTAGAACACTGTAGGACAGAAACTCTGCCTACCGAAAATTTAGGAAAGAAATGTGGGCATGCCAGAGGAAGCAGGGATCACAGCAGCTCCCCATGGGATGTGGTCATACAGATGGCCTGGTCTGTCTCTGCACGAAGATGGTTAGGGTGGTTTAAATCAGCTGGCATCATCCCTGTGTTTCCTAGAGCTGTCCTCACTGGAAAGAGTTGTCAGCACAGGTGCTGAATTTTTGCACTAGAGTTACGGTAATACAGAGAAATTCTGATATTCACTTAAAAGAAAGATAGGTTAACTGTTGGTCCCCTCGGCTTACGTCTTGGATTCCTGCGTTCAGGAGACAGAGGCAGGTGGATCTCTGTGAGTCAAGGCACAGTACTGGTCTACAAAGTGAATTACAAGTCAGACAGGATTATACAGTAAATCTGTATGCTTTGAAAGCATAAACATTTAAAACTGGTTATAAGCTGATTCTGTCCTGCCCTTCAGGGTTTGAATGTGAAATATTCCCTGACAGGTGCGTGTTTTAAATTCTTGGTTCTCAGCCCATGGTACTATTGTGGGAGGCTCTGGAAACGTGGGGAGGTGGCTGCTAGCTGGAGCAACAGGTTACCAGGGGAAGGGGCTGTGAAAGAGACTCAGTCCCCCCTCCCCCTGGCTCATGCCTCTCTGCTTCCTGATGCACTGCGGTAGGACAGCCTTGTCCACACCCTCCCATTGATAGGCGTGAGCTGTCCCACCATCCCATTCTCCCCTTGTTGGCTCCATACCTAAAACCATGAACCATAAAAAGCCCTTCCCCCTGAGTTTGATTCCGTTGGATATTTGTCACAGCTTTGCACACACTGCATATGCCACACAACAACATACCACGCACTAGCCATGTTTTGAACTCCTACAGCTCAATACCCCAGAGCATGCCAGTACTTAGATACTGCACCTTTAAAGAGGTCACTGAGGTCAAGTGAGGTCACTGGGGTATGTCCTAACAAAGGCACCCAGAGGACCATAAGAAGACAAACATCACCAGCAGCCCAGGAGAGATGCTGACAAAAAAAAAAAAAAAAAAAAAAAAACCAACCCTTCGGCACCTTAGGTTTGCACTCAGCTCCAAACTCTTGAGAAAAAATCCTAACACCCTACCTCGAGGCTGTGCTATATGTTTTATAACACCCGAAACACACTATGCCCCTTTACTGAGGCCGGGAGCCTGGGTGCTCTATCTTGCTCTTTAGAAGTTCTTAGGGGGACTAGAGGGTACACACATAAAAACAACATGTGAAAAACATGCCAGCATCTTTGCCGCTCAAGGCTGCAGCACTCTGCATCGAGGCATGAGTCTCAGCTGCAAACATCTGCCCCTGTAGTTGGCTCCATTCAGGTCAAGGCAAAGACATCTCTTGCGCTCAGTCCTCAAGACAAAAGGCAACTAGGTGTGCCTGGCAGACCCAGGTTCTGAGACACTGTGTGCTTAGCTAAGAGGAGAGACAAATCTGCTAACCCGCCCAGTGCTCTCCCTGAGGTAGCATCAGTGTAGAAGAGCTGTGCAGAAATGAAGTTCTATTTCCCAGTCAGGCTGAGAGTTCTCTTCCTCGCTTTCCCTCATAGTCCAGACCATAGTTCTAGATAGACTTATAGATTGCCAAGGCATTGGCAACCGCTGCATGCAGTAATTGAGGGAGATTTTGCGATATGGAATAACTCACACTGCATTTAGATCAACAGCCAGGCTTGAAGTGGACACTGGCACTTGTTTGGACATCTAGGGAGGCCCTGTACACTGGAACTGCCAAACATTTTGTCTGATAAGATTTCTGGACAAAGTTAACTTTTCAAAACTAAAATGTTAAAACGTTCACCGCATTTCAATTTTTTGAAAATATACACCAAATCAGCTTTGCTCTCTAGTACAAAGAGGAACAAAATTATGTGAAAAAAAAAACACAATTAATGATTTGTCTTTTGCCAAGGTTAAGGTAAAAGAACAAACTTTATGGAACAAATATATGGTAATTTATGAATTATGTGTGTGTTGGTTTTATTCCTGTGCAAATGTCACCGACTCATCAAAAGAATTCCGAGATGGGCATTAATAATTAAATTCAGTCATCTTTGGTATTTTGCTGACTCTTAGCAATTAAAAAAATAAGCTGCTGGATGCATGCTTGGCATTACCACAAAGAGGGTGTGCTTAGCGAAATAGGAAGATAAACCTGTCTTGAGTTACGATTTTTCAGTATAGATGAGCATGGTTCACAGGCTGCCGTTCATATCCTCCTTCTGGGCCTCACAAATATAGGGAAGCATGGGTTTCCCAACTCCCCAAGGTATTCTGTGTGTGTATGTATGTGTGTGTGTGTGTGAGTGTGTGTGTGTGTTCATACCCATGTATATGCAGGCCTATGCACATTTGCATGTTGAGGTCAAAGGACAATGCTAGACATCTTCTCCTAGTACTCTCCACTGCCGAGAAGCCACAGCAGGTACTGCCGATGACGTCTTTATAGAGTCTTGGAATCTAGGAAAGGCTTTCCAGCCAAGGAATAAAATTAGTATGCTTTAATTTAAAAGAAAGTGTGATGGGCGTTCCATGGAAGAGGAGTCTGGAAGCAGGAAGACTTGGCGATCTGGTTAGTTAGATGAGAAAAGAGAAAACAGGACGGCCTGGGGTGTGGCTGAGAGGACAGACATTCCGTGTTATGTAGTTGTCTGCTCGTGTGTGGAAACACAAGCGTGGTTGTCCGGACAAGCCGATTGCTGCATCCAGACAATCTGTACAATCTCCAGGTATATCCATCCTACCAAGGGGCCACTTTGCCTGGAGAAAATGATCCTCTGTATTAAGTATTTCCTTTCTGCTAACCTTCCAATAAAAGGTTCCCCGAGGGGACCAAAGCTGGTCTATTTCTGTCATTTTATATCAACAGATTCTCAGCCAGGAAAAACCAGAACTAGGAGCCTGTCACGTGATCCAGATGGCTTCCTGTGTTCCTCAGTTGTCTATCTCCCGACAAAACACTGCCAGGCTTTCCTTCTTTCAAATTATTTGAGTTGTTTTTTTTGTTTTTTTTTTTTGTTGTTGTTGTTTTGTTTTTTGTCTTCACTAGCCACAGCTTGAATGCACAACTCAGGTGTATTCTGGGAGACCAGTGTCCCTAGCATGCAACATTAAGGAGCAATCATGACGGGTATTTTCTCTGCTTACATTGTCCTTCTTCATAATTGATGGAGACGGCTCATCTTCAGAGCACAATGTTATAACATTTACTACAAAGCTTTCATTTCTCTACTTCTGACTATGTCATGATTTTTTTTTAACTCCATCAGCAGTGGAAAGAAAGTGTGTCTCTTTTGTCAAAGATCTGGGATTACAGTTTAAAGGGCACTCCCCCCAAAGAAGCTTTCTTGCTCACACTGGAGACTGTGGAACTTGCTAGATAGATAGATAGATAGATAGATAGATAGATAGATAGATAGATAGATAGATAGAGATATGTCAAGAGCACACATTCGTTCAGGGGCTTTCTCATTTGGGGCTTTCTCTGCTTCTCACAGTCTAATGAAACCAGAGGCCTCAGGCATACATGCACAGTATTGTAATTTGTCCACCATGCCCTCCTCCTCCTGTTATCCTCTCCTTTCCTTTCTTCTCCTTTTCTTTACCCTGTTCTTTGTTGCTCATGTAACCATAAGGAGGGTGGTAACAGTGTTGCACACTAGGCGTTAGGGTAGGAAGACAATGCTCTTTATTAATCGCTCTGCCTCAGAACTGGTTTGCTTCCCAAAAGTTCGTGTGTGGAGGATTGGTCCTCGGCACAGGGAAGCGGTGGAGCCTGCAAGAAGCGGAACCCGGTGAGAATGGTCATGTCATTGGCAGCACTGCCTTGGGAAGACATTAAGGCTTTTCTGGTCTAGAAAACTAACTGTTTGCCCACACTCCCCAAAACACATACGTGCTCACACACCCTCACACACATGTACACACACACACACACACACACACACACACACATACGCTTCCTCTTGCCTTCTTTCAAGCAGAAGGAAAAGACCACTTAATTTTCACTTCCATGAAAACTGTGAGACTCTCTTCTTTTCTCAGATTCCTGGTGTTCATTGGGCACTCCAGGGAGGGCATCCTTCACACCCGCACATATGGTAAGTTACAAAAGACACCCTAAAGGGGACCACACTTTCCTATGTTGATTCTTCCTTTGATTACTCAAGATATCTGAAGTACTCTCCCTTCAGAGAGGAAAAAACAAATATGGAGATGCTTCATTTTCCTTCCCAGGTCATGCAAATTAGTATAGTTTTTTCTCTCAGACTCAAAACATGCTGAGATGGATTTGGGGTACTTCTGTTAAAATATCTGTTCCCCTCAAATCAAATTTTCTCTGGCACTGAGTGGCAAGGGGTGATGCCCTGGGAGCAGTAAGCCACTCGGCTTCCTTCTGCTGGAGTGTTTAATTTCATTTTCCTTCCCACAAATAAGCACGCTTGGAGCCTCTGCCTCTCCTTCTTCGGGAGTAATCGAAAAATTTAATTCGCATTAAGCCAGAGAGGATGGTGCTTTTCCCTAAGGTCACTAAAGGCAAACATTTTAAACCTCTAACAGCCTGTCAGTCAGAGAAGCGTGTCTTGTCCTTTTCTGATGAGTTGCCTCCCAGAGACAAACAAAGCTGTCTGCCCAGCTCCACTGACTGAGCCCCAGGACGAAGGTCCCCTGGGAGACCACAGGTACCACACCACATTTGATCTCCTCTGTGATCCCTAAGGTGCTCACAGCCTAAGTACCAGGTACCCCTCCATTTGGAGATCCGTGCCTTTCTAGGGGGCTTCATTTCCGCTTAAGAGATTAATGTGAGCGGAAACCAAAAGCCTCTTTGCTACTGCAACGTGAACTGCAAGCAGCTTCCCCAAGAATGAGCATCTCACCAGGGCAAGGCTATGCTTGAAATCTCATCACCCCTTCCCCATGAACTAATACGGGTTCCCTGGGCCCCAAGTAATGCTCTCTGCAGATGGGTGAATCATTAATTGCTTATAATGCTTTCAGCAAACATGCTGAGGTCACCATGTGCAAAGATTCAACGGAGCACGACACCCAGAATAGCTCCCTCTTATTCGGATATAAAGCATGTGAAATGACGTATACATTTTCAATTTCTCACAAATTCAACCTGACTCATATGGCCAGACTGAGCCTGGACCACACAGGAGGAGATTCTTTCTTCATAGGTCACACAAGTATTACAGTGAAGACTTAGAAGCCTCTCTGGAAGAAGGAATGTAAATATTCTTTAGATAGATACCTTATAACGACTAGCTAAAGAGCGTTTTCTTTCTCTGTCTAGCGCAGCACTTTCTCAACAACTTTCTGCAAAGTGATCTCTCTTCTTTTGTTTTTAAAGATTTATTTAATTTCGTTTTATGCATATACGTACTCTACTTTTTTTTTCCGTACTCTACTTTTGTGTATGTCTGTGTACCATGTATGTGCCTGGTAGCCATGGAGACCAGAAGAGGGCATCAGATTCTCTGGAACTAGAGTTATAGATGGTTGCAAGCCATCATATGAATGTTGGGAATTGAACCCGTGTCTTCTGGAAGATCAGCCATTAGGCTTGGAACCACTGAGTCCCAGCCCTTCTATTTTATTTTAAAGCTAATGTGGTAGAATGGAGTAAGAATTCCACCTAATTCTCTCCTTGAGTTTATTCTTCATTTCAATTACAGTGCTCAACTTCATACTTTGACTGTGCCACCCCGTCTTTTCCTGGGGAATCAGAGTCCTGCAGAATCATCACCAGTTTTAACATAATCCCTCAGAAGCATGTCCAGAAGCTAACAATCCCTCACACGTTCGCCACAGACCCAGGTGATCTTAGGTCCTGTCAAGTTGTCAATCCATGTTAAATATCATAATGCTCTATTAATTGCCCCAAGAAATAAGAGGTCCAGAGAACATTCTCAATGAGGCACACCTCCCCTCAAGGGAAGTGCATGATCACAAGAACTGAGCCATGGAGTGTCCTTAGGAGTGTGGAGGGACATTTCAAAAGAACAGGGGTGCATTTGTCTCTGTGCGAGTCTATCAGCACCTCACAGAGCCACAAGCAGAGAGACAAAGATTTACAATCAAAAATGGCCTTTGCCATGTGTGAGTCTGACAAGATAGTTCTGCTAACTGCCCTCCACCTGAGCCCTGGTTCCTTCTCTTTCCTACTCAGCTTGTGCCTGCAGCCACAAACCTTCTCAGAGATCAAAGGAGCCCTGAGCCACTCCAGCTCCCTTACTTGGAATTCTCCATAGGGTGTGTTCACAAGTTCTTGCCCAGTGCTGGTGCGCATGGTTCCCTGCTTCCGCCATGGGCTTCTTCCACGAATCAGCTGCACTTTCCTGACCTAGCACATCCATCCCACCCTAACCATCACTGGGGACAGAGCTAGGGTGAACTCTCCTTTCCCCACCACAACAATTGCCTCATCATGTGACACCTGGCACTGAGCACCGGCTCTTTAGTTTTTCAGTGTTTTGCAGAAACTGAAGAAACACGGTATTTTTCTGTTTCTTTATCCCAACCAGCATCACCACTACCCTTGCATGTCTCACTTTTTTAGAACTAGCTGGACCTGGACCATGAACGCTCCAAGCCAGGACCCTTTTTTTTCCATAACAGGAGCCCACTTAATCAAATTAAGCAAAAGAATAAAAAAATAAAGCTTTGCTCTGTGATCATAATTTGTTCATGCGCAATCACACTGAGCATTGGGACAAGGACCCAGGGGCCTCTGAAACAGGTGGCACCTGGACCTGGAAGGAAATTCCCCCGGGGCTCTATGCTTTTAAGCAATTACATCGTCCTCTCCTGCTGCAAGTGGACGTTTTCCTCTCAGGACACCCACAGCTGCCACCATGCCCGGAACTCCTCAGCTCCACATCTGCATTCCCAGTCAAGCAACAGTGACTGGCCCAGCTTAGCTTGGAGGTCTAACCCTGGATAATCAGTGCTGGCCAGTAGGTTCTACATCTGCTGTGGGAGTCACCAGAGGTGAAAGACAATTTTCAGAGGAAGCAAACAAGCCAGAGGATAAAATAGGCAGATAAAATAGCAGAGGAAATAGGCAGGCTTACCTATTTCAAGGCTTTGTCACTGCCGGTTGAAACTCTTAACTGCATCATGAAAACAAGACAAAGCTGGCCTCTGGGAGAGGAAGATTTCAGTCCCAAACAGGCCAGTCAGAGTTTTCATGTCTTCATCCCCTCCCCACACCTGTAGCCTTTGCTTAGACCCTGCCACACACAGCTCTGTAGAGAAGCCAGGCAACCAGCAGCTCTGGAGCGACACCAACTTGGCTTTGATTCCATCGTTTAGCAGCTGTGTGCAAGAGTTTCCTGATACATTACGATCCAGCTGCCATGCTCAACTGAAAGAGAGCTGGATGAAGTCTGGGTACCCTTCATTATTGCTGCTGTTAATGTCAGCCAGCTGCCACCTTTTTAAAATAGGCAGCCAGTCTGCAGCTTGATTGTACAAATACAGATCTACACCATGAGTCAAAACCACCAGATCACATAGTCTAAGAAAGCAATAGGCTAAAATGTCAAAACACTACCAACAACAAAAAAAAATGCATACTAAAAATGTACAGTGGCATCCTTTTGCATTCTGTCACTCTTAGGTGTCTCTAGATGAAAGGGAAGAAATGCTCTGAGCATGGGGTCTGGACTCACAGTCTGTGATAGCCTTGTTTTTGAAGGGGCTTAGGTACTTCAGAAGGGTACTCCCCTCTGGACCTCAGATTAAGCACAGACCACAGCCAAACACCAATTTCCAAGCACAAACCAAATACAAGATTTAACCAAATACAAGATTTTTTTTTTCCTCAAGGCAAAGAGACAAGTTTGCTGAATTTGGATCAGGCAGAAACAGCAGAAAATAGCTTTTCAAGTGTTGATTTTAAGAAGGAAAAAGGGGAAGTCTGTGTTAGAATGAGCTGGGATGTGTTGGTATGTTCCGATTGGGTATTTTAATTGGAAATGTCAAAATGATGAGTTTTGATTGCTGGACCTTGGTGCTTTGATAGTTGGGCCTTGGTAATCAATCTCCAGGAATGAGACAGTGGCCAAACAAGGAAATAAACCTTGGTGGCCAGTTTTAGGAATGTAATCTAACAGCTTAGCAAGGGAGAGAAAGGTAAAAGGCAAAGCCAGTCGGTGTCGTGTTTGCCATGGCCCAGCCCTGTTCAGTCCCTCAGTTATAATGACTACTGTGATTACGATGACCAACCTAACTGCTCAAACGTTTGTTGGTAAACACCTTAAGGTGATCATTTCATTTGAGAGGTATCCCTATCTGTGAGGTTAGTTATAAATCAATCTATAAAACATGAGTCAATTTTTATATTTAGGAAATGGAGTGAAGGTCACTGCTTAATATAGCAAAGTGGTTGCCCTGGGAAACCTGGAACTTTCTGAACTCACAGTTAGCAGTGCCTCCAGCTGAGTTCCGCACTTCTCTCTGGCTTTTTATACAAGTGGGTACCTTATAACTTCAAGGGCAAATGGACAGCCCCTAGGCCCCAGCTGAGCTTCTCAACCAGGACCAAGGAGGAAGGGGCAGTGGCTTTTAACATGCTCAATGCCATCTTCTGCCCTGAGCTTCCCTTCGCCTCTGTAGCTGGTTTTGAATGATACCCAAGGTATCATAAAGAAAACCCCTCAGCACCCACTACTGTAATGGCTCCCTCTGCAGAGAAGATCCAGAGCCCTCTGTTGCCATTACAGTTCTTGGCCAAGGCCATAAATGACATCTTTGTTAGGCAGCAGTGCTTTGTGGGTGCTGCCAGATTTGTTCTCGGCATTAACTATTGATTTTTCCTGCGGCAGAGTCACAAAGGTAGGACAACATGAAGGAGAGACGGCAGTGGCTTCCCTTACCCTAAGGCAGCAACTCCTTATCTTTCACAGGAGATGGAAAAAAAAGTGAGACAGGGATTCTTCTGTAGTTTCCAGTATCTGTCAGAACCATGGTGCCCTCTGGGGTGGTGAAACTATGCATCCTAGCCCCTTATCGCTCAGTCTCTTCAGAGCATTGATAACCAAGCTACAGCCATTTACCCACTCTTTGAATACTGACAAAAATCACTATATAGTTCAGTTTGGTATTTCTCCCTGCAGTAACCCCTAAAGACCGCTTCCTTTATTTCCTTAAGTTTCTCCAGAATTTCTCAACATGGTTAAATATATTTATCAAAAGACTTTCTTAATATCAAAGACTCCAAGCTGACCCAGCATTTGACCTCTCCCATGGAGAGAAATTGCTTCTCTGTGAAAACTACTACCCACCTGGTTTCAAACCTCAGCCGCAGGCAAATATGTCATCACAGCAGACATTTCCTGTTTCTTTGACAGATTGGCCCAGGGCTGAAATTTAATCCAATGTGTCAAAAGCGGGGAGGTGGAGGAAAGCAGCAAGGAACTGCGCCTACTCAGAGCCTTACAGTGCACCTTGCTTCGGAAAAGCAGAAGCAATGCCTGCTAGTGTCAAGAGCTTACAATAGCCAGCACAAAATAGAGCAATAATGAGTCTTTGTAAGCCTGCACACCAACTCCTCCAGACGATAAACAGTGGTGTCAAAAGGAGAACGGGAATAGCCATGTCTTGAAATAAAAGGAAACTAGTCACTGATTTTTACACCTTCCACTAAAATTAACTCCGGATAGAGAACTCAAAACTATCACAGTCTTAGAGGATGACCAGGAAGAAAGCAGAGATGAACTTTGGTTTAGTGACGGCACTTTAGAAGGAAATGAACAAAGGCATCATCCGCAAAAGAAACTGCTGAGAAGAATGCCATTGAAATGGAACATTCTATTCTGTGAAAAACGCTGCCACTGCAATAAAAAGCCAGAGCCGGGAGAAAAAAATGTATGGACACCATTAACAAATCAAAATCTGTTAACCAAAATATACAAAGAACTCTCAAAAAGTTCAATAATAAGAAAATGTTCATCCTGATTAAATGTAGGCAAAAGATTAGACATCTCATCACCGAAGATGTAAGATAACAAATAGGGGTTAGCGAGAATGCTTTAGACCTCATCGTTATGAAATGCACAGTAAACCACATGGCTGCATGAGACATCTAGAAGAATGACGGGAATGCCACACGTGGATAGGCCTGGGTGCTTGTGGAGATGTGAGGCGAAGAAACTCTCATCATCTTTCTGCATGGGTGAAAGATGGAACAGCGGGGGTACTTGACGTTAGAGTATCGTCTATTTCCATGTGAGTGGCAGTCAAGCTCCTTGGATTTAAACATAAGTTTTACTCCAGAAAATCAAGATGAAGACTTGAGTCCACACAAACACTGGCCAGGGATTGTTTACAGAAACTTTATTCATAGTTGCCAAGACTTGAAAGAAAAAAAAAAAAAAAGGTGTCCTTTGCCAGGTAAAGGACAATAGGATATTATCCAACAAAAGGATATTATTCACAGCTGAAATGGGAGCATGGAACAGATTACTAAGAAGGGGACTAGCCTACAAAGGCTGCATATTTTGGGACTCCAAATATATGATGTTGAGAAAAAGTTGAAACATGGACACCATTAAAAAGAGTCATTGGTTGCTATAGCTGTCAGGAGTAGGAAAGAAGGTATGAACGGATAGAGTACAGAGGATGATTGGAGTAACTGACCCTTTGTCCAAGTTTTTATAATCTTCAGCGCTAAGCGAACCCTACTGTAAAATATGGACTAATGTGGGGAACACTGGAGGAGGCCCATATGCCATCCTAGTGTAGAAAGTTGATAGAGAGTAGTAGAAGGAGATGGTAGAACAATGCTCACCTCACAGTGACCCGGAATTAGAAGGGAAATTAAATGACCAGAGTCCCACTATCGGCTTAGTGGGCACATCTGCAGCAACCCAACGACCTCTCATTAGGTACTTTCTCTTAAAGGGCCCGTGAGCTTTCGGGCATCAGTCCTCACTCTCCACCTTGTTTTTACCTTGTTTTTGAGGCAGAATCTCTCTCTCTCTCTCTCTCTCTCTCTCTCTCTCTCTCTCTCTCTCTCTTTCCATTGTGCTACTTACTCCAGGGTGAGTTTGCAAAAGTTTCTCCTGTCTGCCCTACATCTCTTCTCAGGAGAGCTGAAATCACAGACATACATCACCACATCTGGATTTCTTTTATTACTATTACCACTATTATTTTTGTTGTAACTATTATTAAGTTAGATTGGTTTCAGGGATCCAAACTTAGGTTGTCAGGCTTGATCAATGTCTTGGTTATAGAATAGAAATACCATCCTATTTCTGTGAAGAGACACCTTGACCAAGGCAGCTCATTAAAGAGGGCATTTCACTGGGGTCTAGCTTACAGTTTCAGAGGATTAGTCCATGCTCATCATGGCAGGAAGCAACAGGCATTGCATAGAGGCTCTACATCCTGATTCAAGGGCGGCAGGCAGAGAGAGAGAGAGGTTGAGACGGCTGACCCCCAGTGACAAACTTCTTCCTCCTACAAGGTCCTTCCCAAATTTTTCTATTCCCTGGTAACTAACCATTCAAACATATGAGCCTGTGGGGACTATTCGAAATTCAACCCCGACACTTGACACCTGCCAAGTCATCTCCCAAGCTCGCTGTAACAGCATTTTGAAAAGATTATCTAATTAGTCATCTGATTAAGTTGGTAATATCTTATATGGTGAATGTGTCAGTACCAGCTCACCTATGCAGTGGTGTTCTAACTAAGCTTTGTATTCGAAAATCCTGTTGCTTTTGTAATGAAGTTCATTGCTTGCTGTCTTTGTCTTCCTAGTAATGTGTAATTTGTACCTTTGTCTCCACCGTGGCCAGGACCACAGGCGGTTGTTTGCTGTAAACACTGGCAACAATGACTGAGTACTTGGTAGTAGACAAGAAACTTGTCCCACGGTTATGTAGACTGTGTCACTGGCTCTAACATCACACAGCAATGGCAAATAGCCCATTTTACAGCTGAGGACCATAAAACCTCCAAAAGGTTATTTTAACTCCTATGGTCTCATGCCAAGAAAATGGAGCAGTGTGGATTTACACCCAAGTTATCTGACTCTCCCAATCTTTAGGCTGCACTTCAATCCAGTGGAAAAAAAATCACTGCCATGAGAACTGAGAGGGAGCAGAGCCTCACCAACTAAGGTCTAAAAGCGCTGAGTGGGTTATCCTTCCCATTAAAGGGCATACACTCTCCCCTGATGGGCTGATACCTGTAGACAAGAAAAAAATGAGGATACCTTCATCTGCAATGTCTGTGTGTTCCTCTCTCTCTCTTTCTCTCTCTCTTTCTCTCTCTCTTTCTCTCTCTCTCTCTCTCTCTCTCTCTCTCTCTCTCTGCCTTCTGTTTGTCTGGTTATAAAATAGAAATACCATCCTATTTCTGTGTGTGTGTGTATGCAGTGCATTTTGATTCTTTTATTTGCAAAAAAAATGCCATTATAATTCAAACTAATAAAGGAGGGAAGGAGATATAACTACCCATTCATTAATCCATGCATCTGTGTGTACTTTTTTTTCCTTTTACCAGCCAAATGGGGATACCATCAGAACTGAGATTAATTCTAGCACCCAAACATGCAAAGAAAAGTTTTTTTTTTCCTCAAGAGAAACCTTAATCAAAACCTCATTCAGTGTCCGATAGAAATCCCCCCTGGAATGTTCAAGAGCCACTGCAGCCTAGAGCTCACATATGATCAGATGTGGTGGGCTCTACTCCTAGTCTCTGTTTGAAAAACTGCTATTTGTCTCTTGATTCTCTTTCCCTTTCCATCTGTCTTTTTGTCAAAGGGACCCCATGCCCCATTACCATGCAGTACCACCTGGTGGAACCTCTGTCAGAGCTCTCAGCGGCTCTGGCCTGTTTGAATGGACCCCTTTGCCTATTTCACACCATGCATCTCTTTGAGCAACTGAAATTATGCTGCAAAGCATAGCACCACTTCCTGGGACCTCGTTAAGCCAGGTCTGAGGCAGAGGCTTCAATAGTGAAGCCTAAAACACCACATTTCTAAGACAATAGGAAGCCAATGGCTGGTATAGAAGGCCAGCGCGTGTACCAAGAGACAAGGCAAGCTTTCCACTTTTATTTTGTGTTAATGTGGCATTTGTTCCAACATATCAAAAATGGGTTCTGAGAGACAGCAATGCTGGAAGGTTTGTGTGTTTTCCGGTATCCTCAGATTCATTCACCTGAACTGAAGACGTAAATAATGTCATGAACCTAATATAACCAATACACCAATAGGGTTCTTTGGCCACAAGACAAAGTGATAATTGTGTGTTTCCTCCTATTTCTGACATGCCATTAGTTTTTGTAGTGACACTTCTCTCTCTTTATTGCTTTGTCACACCTACCTATCTGCCACAGTTCTTGAAGTAAAATAAAAACAGAAAACCAAATAAATAATAAAAAAAAAATCCAGGTGAATAGATAACTGCAAAATGGAGAAGCCATGTCATTTTTGTCCTAACAATCTAAATTAACTGATGGACTCCAAAAATAAGCAAGCTGGGTTATCTGCATCACAAGGTGATCAAGCCCTGGTTTCTATCTCAGACAGGAGGCACCAGCCGAGAGCATTTACACCAGCCCTGGCCCTTACCCATGAGCAAGCAGGTTGTTCTATGAGGTCTCTGTGTGGTGACTGGCATGCTATGAGCTACCCTCATGCTCTGTCTAATGGGTTGTGCCTCTCAGTATTAAGACAGCAAGATTTCTCTGGCCTCTCATGCTGTTTGCTCAGTGGTTCCCCAGAGTTTGTACAGAGAGACATCCAATTTTCTCAAGTGTCTCACAGAATATACTTCAGTTCACACACCTGTTCACATACTCTACAAGCAATTAGCATCTAGCAAAAGGATCCTATTTAGAAGTCAAAGTCAGAACCAGGCAGGTACATGAAGGTACCAACACATCTGGCCTGAACAGGAAAATGTAGGTGGTTAAAATGCTGTTCTAAATTATTGGTAACTGATAGGAAGTGATATTTTCGGTCTGCTGTTATGCTGAGTGCTGTTCTGGAAACTTGGTTTCAGCAGCTCTGTGGGAAAGAGACTACAGCAGGTCTGTTTTGTGGATGAGGAGACCAGAGCACAGGGACATTAAACTGGTAAACAGTTAGCAGAGGTAGGATTTGAGCTCAGACTTTGCCTCAACCCGACCATGGCTGCTGTGAAGACATGAACCTTTATGAGACAATGGCAAGAGTCAGGGCAGCATGCACAGCTTGTCCAGGGGTATGCAAGGCACAGCTCTATTTGGTGTCTGGCCCAGTGCTAACGTTCCTTTATACGTATTTAGTAGGCTTCTACATCAAAACACCCCGGGCATTGTGGACCCTCTCCTGAGGTTCATGAAGGCAGAGCCCTCATAACCTGGGTACCTCTTAAACGTTCCGCTTCTCAACAGTCATTCCCTGGGGAGTGCATGTATAACAAATGGAGTCTGGGACGTTAAAGCCACCGAATACTGAATGGAGAGGAAGAACACCTAGAACTCTGGGCTGAAGAAGTAAGACTTGGGAAAACAAGGATCTCAGACAGTAGAGGCAACCAAGCAGGGTTACAGTCATTCTGTTGAAGTTTGGCCATCCACAGACTGTCTACACAAAGTCAGTGTCTTGGTTACTCTCCCTGTGCCATCAACACCTGTATGTGCCGTGAGCTGCCTTAAAACACGGGCGTCGGATTTCAATAAGTGAAAAAAAGAGATACAAATAAAGCATTGAATAGAAAACCTTTATTGCTAAGACCTAAGCATCAACATCACTTTTTACAACATTCTCTTTGTTAGGAATTTAAGAATAACAAACTATGGAGAGTGGCCTCACTGTTGGAAGGAAGTGTGGCATTGTGCTGAATGGCCTGTATCCTAGAGAAAGATTCTGGGGTTTGAAGTCACACATGCAGGCAGCCATATATGATATAAGTCTGCCTTATATGATTCAATAACTGAAATCTGGAGCCTGGAAGGATTCGTTTCCTACAAGAGTTACAATAACACAAAGCTTTGAAATAATGTGTACTCTGTGCTTGTCCACAGTGGATGCCCAGTGAAAATTCTCAGCTCGGATCTGGGGTTAGGCCTGGGAAATAGAAATGGTTGTTTGCTCCTCAGATGGTCACTGAATGTCTCAGCATTGCACCTCACTTGGCAAAGGACAAAGCTTGTTAACAGGCCTTGTTAGAGCAAGAAGAAGAGTCAAGGTGGATGTCCAGTCTGGATCTTCCTGATGACCCCAGGACTTGTCATGGAACCCTTTCTTAAGCTGGAATTTAGAAAGATCAACCTTCCACAACTACATCTACCTTAGGCCACTGAGGCTGAGTGGAAATGACCAATAATGAAAACCAACATCAAACAGAACTTAGAATCTCTCTCTCTCCCTTCCTCCCTCTCTCTCAGCTTTTTACTTGTGTGAGGTACAATCCAGCTACACAAGTACACAAGGCTCTGGTTATTCCTAGTACCCAACATGCTCTCTAAACTCTAAATTCTAAGCTTCAAAGGTACATAAAGATTCACAGCAACCAGAGATAAACATTTGAAATGCAAGGATTTTACATAATGACCCCCTGATTCACAAATTTCAAATAAGATAACTCATTTATTTTAGAGGCCAATCCATGTTCTTCTGAGATAAGTTCATAGGTTAGTTTCTTGTAAGGAGCTTTCTTGTAAGTTTCTTGTAAGGAAACAGACAGGGACATTCTGGACAGGCCTGTGACTGTGGCAAGGCTCCTGAAGTCAGTTTTTTTTTTTTTTTTTTTGTAAGGTCCAAAGAGAACTTTTTTCACAGACCCCAACTTTCCATTGCCTCTCTCAGTAAAAAACAGAATGAAAAGCAAGACAAACAGGTCAAAGTGAACAGTGTCTCAAGACACTATTCATGAGGAAACCCCTACAAAGGATGTCTTCAAAAGAGAGAGATGAAAGAGGTCTCAGCTTTCGGCTGGCATTTGAGCCTCAATTTGTTGCGTTGCTGTGCGCCTTGGAGCAGGGCATGAGAAGCTCTTTGATTGCCGCAGAACAGCTGCACCTCTGTCGGAGGCCCCTCGCGACTCGTGTGGTGCAACAGTGAGGAGAGAAAAGTGCAGATGTGAGGGGGAAGATCACATTAGAAAGCCCCCTGAATGCCCCTGCCCTCCCAAAGCACAAAGAAAGGAGAGAGAGAGAGAAGAAGAAAGAAAGAAAGAAAGAAAGAGAAAGAAAGAAAGAAAGAAAGAAAGAAAGAGAAAGAAAGAAAGAAAGAAAGAAAGAAAGAAAGAAAGAAAGAAAGAAGAAAGAAAGAAAGAAAGAAAGAAAGAAAGAAAGAAAGAAAGAAAGAAAGAAAGAAAGAAAGAAAGAAAGAAAGAAAGAAAGAAAGAAAGAAAGAAAGAAAGAAAGAAAGAAAGAAAGAAAGAAAGAAAGAGAAAGAAAAGAAAGAAAGAAAGAAAGAAAGAAAGAAAGAAAGAAAGAAAGAAAGAAAGAAAGAAAGAGAAGTTAAAGGGGTAGCAGAGAGCCCTTACAGGGTGTGTGTTGTCTTGGGGACCTGTGGGGGGGCTGACTTGTTTATTCTTGATTATGGAATGGATTGAGCTGCGAAAACATTGCCTCCTTCGTGGCAGCAAACACCTTCCTCTGACGGCCTCATGGGAAGAAGAGTAAGGAAACTAATTTATGTAATACAGTTTTTAAATTGACACTTCAAGAGGGCTTAGATGTACGGGTATTCTGCTAACCTCCCTGCTAATATGGACACCTTTGTCTCTAGCAATGACTGTCTGGTTGTCATCTGCTCCATCCTTCTTCCACATTAGTATCTATTATTTCTCAGCCTACACTGTCCAGATAGCAGATAGCGGAGCTCAGCTCATGAAACAAGCCGTGGAGAACTTTCAACAGAAGAGGCTCGGGACCCAAAGAGCATTTGAGAAGCTCTAAGAAACTCAGGGTATCTCTTGCCTCGAGCTTTTATTAGGAAGAACTGCATGCAAAGATACTGTGAAATACTGTGTGCTGAAGGCCATGATTTTAGATGCAGAATGTCTTCTTTTCACAGACAAGGCTACTATCCATCAGAGCCTCTCACATTGTCTTCCACATTCTATCTCTATACTGCCTTCAATAACCCCAATGGGGGCCCTTTTTGAATGTACATGTTTGAAGGAAGTGTAAGTCTTGTTCACATTGTCCTCAAAGTTAGTTCCATGGAGCATCATGACTCCCAGCCTTGGATCTACAAGGCAACCGGCATTCTGTTGGCACTTTTGTGCTCTTGGCAAAATGGCGAAGTCCAGAGTCATCAAAGCTATAGTATACCTAGGTGTCTGCTTTGGTGTATCTATGCACTTAGCATTGTGTCATAGAATATTAGAGTTTACTTTCTCCCAAACACTCCTTGCATTCCCAGAAGCAGGATTCTGACCTCCTGGCTTCAATCCCCTTCAAAAACTCTCTTTATGGAAACTGCTGACTAGAAAACAATCCATATTCACCAAGTTCACCACAGGCCAAGCTGATCTGGATAATTCCTTTTTGAAATTCTTTTCTCAGGTGATTCTACATTGTATCAAGCTGACAATCAAAGCTAAGCATCATATACACTTATGTTCATTCAGAATTATCAGCGAAGTCTACTGATTTTTATCAGTTACTTCCAAATAACAGATGAATGTTGGATTTTCTTCAGGTTATTATCCTAAATTTGGCCATAATCAATTGTCTGATTAAATCCCTCTAAGGCTATACATTCATTTGTTTGAAAAACACAAACAGCACATATTGTATATTGCTTATGCCCTGTGTTATGGCAGACAGCAAGAGGCACACACGGACACAGAGGTGTCCAGGCCCTAAGGAGCTCCCATATCACAGAAAATGAAAGCCTATAAGAACATCTGTACAGCAATTGAATCAGAGATCTTTAAACATGGAAACCCTAAAAACAGGCATATGAAAAATGATGGATTCCAGAGATCTCTTTCTAACTCCCTCAGCCGAGTAATACTCAAATGACCATTTATTTACCAAATAACTTGAAATTGCAGAATCCCCTGGTTGGCTCCCAGAATTAATGCTCTAGATAATGAATGGCCAGTACCTTTGGAGATCTAATTACTGAAAGGACTTACTTTCAAAAAGAGCAACTAGACAAAGTCAGAGAGTGAGGAGAAGGAATGTTAAGGAGGGGGGTCCTGAGATGTCCCAGGATGCAGACTCCATCTCCAGGCAAGACATCTATTTTATGAGGACTTCCGAGAGAGGAACTGGCACCCTTCTTTATTGGCAGTCCTGGCAAACTTTAGATAGATACGCGGTGGTAGCTCTTAAAATAGGTCTTTCCTTCATGACCCCTAGGATCACTCATGGCAGAGAGACAAGAAAAGACTTTGCGTGTGCCTTTCATGCGGGACTGAAGGCCTTGTGAGCCTGCAGGCTAGTCTGACTGAAACTGGAAGAATGGAAGAGAATGGGGACAAAAACCAGGATGAAGGGCCGTTATGCTTTCAGAGGGTGTTCTAGAGTTCAGTGCCTAGGGCAGATGATAATAACTGTATCTCTCTCTCTCTCTTTTAAAATCTTTTTACTTACTTTTATTTTATATGTGTTGGTGTTTTACCTACATGTGTATCTATATGAGTATGTAAGATCTTGGAGTTACAGACAGTTGTGAGCTGCTATGT
This sequence comes from Meriones unguiculatus, assembly GCF_030254825.1. Lineage (NCBI taxonomy): Eukaryota > Metazoa > Chordata > Mammalia > Rodentia > Muridae > Meriones > Meriones unguiculatus. The sequence continues at coordinate 17,028,463 of NC_083365.1, read as the reverse complement.
GGGTGTTGGGATTTGAACCTGGGTCCTCTGGAAGAGCATTCAATGCCCTTCACTGCTGAGCCACCTCTCCAGCCTCTAGTAACTGTATCTTAACACTGGGTAATGATTAACATTTGTTTATAACACTTTGCCATTTAATTTTATGGCTTAGCATCGTGTTGCTTATACAGCCCATTGGAGTCATGGGCCTTGTAATGTAGGTTATTGTATTACTGTGTCACATGGAAAATAAAACTCAGAACTTTGGAGTTACTGAAGGGTGGTGCTGGGATGGCCATTACTATTCTAGCCCACTTCCTGTGGGTGGCAGCCATGGCAATAACAGATGTGTGTATTCCTGACACCTTGAACACAGTCCTTTCCCAGCCTCCCTAACAACCCAGCCAAGTAGGTTCTTTCCTGGCTATCCCTTCTTAACAGAAAGTAAAACTGGAATTCGGAAGTGGCTGCCCTCTGGCTTCACAGGTATGGTGATGAAATGGCATTTCAACGTAGGTCATTTGAGACTTAAACCTATGTTTTTATGCTTATCCACATTTTAGAAAATAATCACAATGTATTCCAGAAGAAGAATTCCAAACCCTAACGAATTATCACCTAGGTCTTCCTGCCATGAATTGCAATGCACCCCGACAGTGACAGACCACACACATCACCTCGTGTGTTAGTGCAGATCTGTGAAAGTGGGGGAAGGAGGCTTACAGGTCCTTGGCCAGCCTTAGCTACATAATGAGACTCTGTCTCTCAAAAGCAAGAAAAGAAAACAAACAAGAACTACCCTCCTCACCTCAGCCCCGTCTCCCAGTGTCCAAGACTCTGGTATCGTTGTTTTGAGCCTGGTTCTCCTTCTTCTCCAAGAACCTCAGCATCCTCCTTTCTTCCTCACCCATGAAGACTGTGATAAGTTCACACCATTTTTCTCCTCCTACAGAATGGACTCAAAGAAACTAACTGTGGACCAAACAACAGTGTTTCCAACCTAATCAAGACCCTAAAAGAAAATGCAGAGGCCATTGAGATCTTTCCAAAACATTTTTCCTACCCATAATTCCTTTAGATATGTAGAAGTTGAGACTCTTCTTTGGTCTTCCTGCCAGAAGAAACATAAAAACAACTAAATACCTGCCTAAGCCACAAAGAAGTTAGAAGTCTGTTTGCTCTGCAACCCATGGTCAAAAGGTCAGTTCAACAAATTCTCAGGGAAGGTTTACTATGGGGCTACTATACAAATCCCTGGATTGGATCCCTCAGTATAGCAAGAAGAAAAAGAAGGAGGAGAGGGAGGGTGGGAGAAGTGGAGAGAGACAAAAAGAAAGAGAGAGAACTGCTATGATCTAGGTTTTGTATTTGGTTCTGTTAGCCTCAGGAGAAGATCCATCTAAGAAATCATTCCTAAGGACCCATGAGGAACAAAGTTCTGCCACACACATTAAAAGCAACAACAACAAAGATTCAGCTGCTTTCATGAAACTGAGGAAAGAGAGATGACAGCAGATAAACAAGGAAGTAAGCAGTATGCTACATGGTAAGTCAGAGGAAGGTACCTCCAAGTTCATGGAGACAGCAAAGCAAGGTAATGGAAATGGTTAGTGTGGAGGATAGGAGGCAGCATTCTACTTTATGTGGGTGATAACTTGAATACAGACCAAAGACCAAAGGACATTAAGAGAAGGGTGTCTCAGGCAGAACGAGGGCAGCACAGAAGCCCCAAGGCAGCATTCCCTCCAACAGTAGAACACTACTGTGGTGGAAATAAGATGGGAAGAGAAGCAGTTCTTAGAAGACGAAAGCAGTTCAGAAGGGCAGATTCTATTCAGCTTTGTAGCCCTCAAAAGGAGTTAGTCTAACCTTGAAGCAACCTGAATCCTTAAGGAAGTATTTTGATGAAGAAGAAACATGGCCTGACTTTCATTCCAAGCATTGTTACGGCGTCGAAAACCAGGAGCTAACACCATGATGTTGCAAGGTAAAAATATTATTTTTATGGCCAGACCAAATGTATAACCTCCTTAAGTGTAGGAGAAAGAAGCAGCCCACAACAAAAGCAGAGAAGCCTCTTTATAGCAACTGAGCAAGTAATTACAGAAGCGGAATTTTGTAGTTATTTTTATGATCATTTGGAAAGGTATATGTTATGGGTTTATGGTCAGACAGTAACCAGAACATACCATGAAACAATTAAAACAATTTTTGATGTGTAAATCAAAAGACTATTGAGTACGAACAAATTTTAAGAAAACAAATTGACCTTTAGCTGAGGACATTAGAGTGAAGAAAAACACCATAAAGAGCAATGTAACCCTAAACCTAAACTCAGATCAAATCAAATCATTTTAACATTGTTTAACTAAAATAGAAAAAAAAATGGAGTCAGCTGCCCCTAACAGTATTAGCTCTATGAAGTCAGCAGGTACCTGGCATTCAACTGTCATTCATCTAAACTCATCATTTTCTAGAGCCAACCTAACCTGGTTTTCCAAATGATGACCAGCCATAGAGCAAGGCAGAGAGAGAAAAAAAAAAGAGAATTTCTATTTCTAGCCTGAAAAATTGTGGTCTCTTAATTATAAAGAACAAAGCTACAACTACCAAATGCAGTTTCACTGTGCATTCATGTTTAGGCATATCCAATAGCATTCTTGCCTTAAAACTGTATCCTCAAGCCTTGTTTGTTCTTTATCGTTAGCTCTTTTTTTTTTATATAGTCATTATGGAGTGACCCATCTTCTATTTACAGCCTTCCCCTACTAAACTTCATAGCTCATTTATGGCCACTCACACAACTAGCCAAGATCTTCATTATAGCTGCCCAGTTCCTAGAACAGTCTTTGGGATGCTAACCTGAAGGCATTTTGAAGTCAACAAGTAGAGAGCTTATAAATCAGCATAAGGATAGAAGGGATCTTTGAAAACCTCTGTTGAAGAGATGGTCATCTGCTCTTCTCAACAAGAGGTAGGTCCATTTCTCCTTTAGTAGATCTTGGTTGAACTAACCTTGTCTGTTCCAGCTGTCTTTCCAGGTCTTTTTCTTTCTTTTTCAAAGTCATATAACAAATGGAAACAAGGCCGAAATTGGATTACTGAATGGTGGAGAGGCATTGAACAGGGATCCTCAGAGGACAAGACCTCTCTTGCACTGCCCAGCTTAACTTGACCACCTGAGTGGCCTTAGATACACCAGGTAAGACAGAAGAATGATGCAGCAGATCCAAGACAACCCACAGGATTGTGGGTAAAATAGGATCACTGTGCTTATAGAGCACTGAGTATTTGAGGGGCTGGTTACATAGCAACAGAAAAGAATGCTATCCTTTATGTGGGTGCTCCCGGGAGAAACACGGGGACAGAGGAGGAAAAGGAGGGCTGGCTGGCTGGCTTAGCAAACGCATTAATGGCAGCCCCTTAGTTATCAGTGTTTTCTTTCACACATCACAAAACCAATGTTCTCTAACAGTGATCCTCAGATACGAGCTGACTGAAAGAACTATCTGGTAAATTTTGCTGAAATTCTGGTTTCATAACCTTCCTCGTATTATCAATTTGGATATAGTAAGTCTGAGATGAGGGTCCAGAAACCTGTCCTCTTGCAGCCCTAAGCAATTCTGATGGACAGCCATACTTCAGTATTTTTACCTATGAATTCCTTAATGACAGGAAGTAGCTTTATCCATACACTCTTTCCACCTGATGTGGTCCCCGGCACACACATAGGGATGAAATTTGTGTTCAGAGAATCAACAAATAAGTGATGAATTAGTGAATGGATGGAAGGATAGAAGGATGGATGGATGGATGGATGGATGGATGGCTTTTTTAAAAGAACAGGGTTGTTTAGAACCACTGTGCTACCCTACAGACTGTTTGAGAGGGCCTCTCACCCACTTTTGCACCCAGCGTGTCCATGGCAGCACTACCATACATGCCTCCTTCTTTCCTCTTCTTAGTTATGCACTTAGACATCCTAGGAGCATGGAGACAGTGTCAGGAAAGGGGCTGTGGATATGCACAAAATGAACATAACAACTTCGACCCCTGTGAGCTATTTGATCCTCTACGCCAGTCTTTGGTCAGGAAGATGTTTAAATTCAGGGGCAGGGAGAGTTCAGGGATCTCAGAGAGGAAACTTTGTTGAAGGGCTTCAACACTTGCATTTTAAAAAACCTGGAAACCTCAAAGTTTTCCAATCCCACTCTGGCTCTCAATTTTTCTCTTGATTACAAGACTGAAAAGAAATGAGAAGTCCTGAGAAACAGTCCCAGAGCAGTTCTGTCCACTGATTCGGATCCACGCCTACTCACACTGCATCGCAGCTTTGTTCCCTGCCTGCTTTACTCATCTGATGACACAGCAAGCTCTCCAGGTACAAGAGGAAAACACACCCAGAGGAGCCTTGCAATGAGAAGGAAGCCAAAGGACCAGGTTGAAACACATTTTACAGGAAATGTTAAATGCTGAACCAGAAAGGTAACTGTAGGTGACTATTTTTGAAAAGCCTCTAGAATTAAAGAAATCTGCTCAAGATCAATACCCAACTCTGCATGCAGTTACGTGAGTCACACGTGAAGGAGGACCTAAGGGTTGGTGAAGAGAAAGATCTCCAGAAACACACCATCTAAAGTCAGCCACTGCTAACACTTTTGGATGGACGCCTCTGGATCATTATATACGCAGCACTGTGCTTGCTTGCTGCCTCTGTGAGAAAGTCTGAACAATTTCCCACAGGTTAATTAGATGCATACGTTCATCAATAATGCCTGGACACAATCATTAGTCATTGAATCAATCATTAGACATAACCGTTAACTGAAATATCTTCTTCCTTTCTTTCTTTTCTTTTTGCTTTGTTTTCTTTTTGTTGTTGTTGTTTCATGATAGGAGTTTTGCTGTGTAACCCTAGCTGTCCTGAAACTCACTCTGTAAGCCAGATTAGCCTCAAACTCAGAGATCTACCTGCCTCTGCCTCCTGAGTGCTGGAATTAAAAGGTGTTTGCCATCATGCCCAGCTCAAAATATCTTTTCTAAAAAAAAAAAAAATGGTTTATTTATTTATTTTATGTATCTGAGTGCTCTATCTGCATGTATACCAGCATGCCAAAAGAAGGCATCAGATCCCAGTAGAGATGGTTGTGAGCCACCATGTGGTTGCTGAGAATTGAACTCAGGACCTCTGGAAGTGCAGACAGTGTTCTTGATTGCTGAGCCATCCCTCCAGCCCAAAATATCTTCTTCTTTAAGAGATAAAGTTTTGTTATATATACACACAAACACTTGCACATACATATATACACACACAAACACATACATTTTACACATATACACACAAGTGCACATATGAGCACATATATGCTCATGCAAACACATAAACACACATACATATACTTTTTTTAAGATAATTTTTTTATTAGTAATAGATCGGGGGCAAAAAAATTATTTTTTTATTCTTCTCTCATACAATACATCATGACCACAGTTTTGCCCCACCCCCCTTCCCCAGATCAACTGCTCCTCCTTTTCCCTTCAAAAAAGAGCACGCCTTCTCCTAGCCCATCCCCAGTGATATCAACTGAACATGGCATAACAAGATACAAAAAATAAATAAATAAAATAACCCCTCATATCAAGGCTGGACAGTAGAAGGAAAGGGGTCCTGAAAGTATGAAAAAAGAGTCAGTGACACCCGCTTTCCCACTGTTGGGATTCCCAAAACTATGACAAGCGAAATCATCGCAACAGGCAAAGGACCTGGTGAGGACCCATACAAGCTCCATGAATCCTGCTTCAGTCTCTGTGATCCTCTATGAGCCCTGCTTAGCTGATTCTGTGGGTCATATTCTTAATGTCCTTGACCCCTCCGGCTCCTACAATCCTTCATCTCTGTGGGTTCTCTGAGCTTCGCCTGATGTTTGGCTGAGAGCCTCTGCATCTGCTGGAAGAAGCTTCTCTGATGTCAACTGAGCTAGACACTGATCTGTGAGTACAGCAGAATATCATTAGGAATCATTTCCTTGACTTTTTTTTTTCTGTTAGTTGGGTTTGGTTCTATGGTAGGTCTCTGTACCATCCAGCTTCCAGTTTCTGGCCATCCAGGTACTGTTCCTGGGATCCCTCTCATGGATTGGGCCTCAACTTAGACCACTCATTGGTTGGTCATTCTGACAAGTTCTGAGCCATCATTGCCCCAGGATATTTTGCAGGCAGGACAGGTGTGGGTTGAAGGTTTTGTTCTTGGTTGGTGTCCTGGTCCCACTGCTGGCTTGGAGCCTTGCCAGATAATCAAGTCAAAGTTTTTTAAATTTAATTTTATTTTTATTAATTGCAGCTTATTCACTTTGTATCCCAGCTATTGCCCCCTTCTCCCACCCCTCCCAATCCCACCCTTTTTGACTTCTTGAGTTCTTTATATATACTGGATATTAGCCCTCTGTCCAATATAGGGTTGGTGAAGATCCTTTCCCAATCTGTAGGCTGTTGTTCTGACGACAGTGCCCTTTGCTTTACAGAAGCTTTTCAGTTTCATGAGGCCCCATTTATTGATTGTTGATCTTAGAGTCTGTGCTGTTGGTTTTTTGTTCAGGAAGTTGTCTCCTGTGCCAATGAGTTCAAGGCTGTTCCCCACTTTTTCTTTTAACAGGTTTTGCGTGTCTGTTTTTATATTGAGGTCTTCAAAACACTTGACTTTAGTTTTGTGCAGGGTGACAGTATATAGTGCCAAACTTAAAAAAAAAATCCTTGGAAAATTCAAACATAGCTTTCTCACTAGTTGTGTGTAAGTAGTTAATGCCCCACATTCTTGCCATTCTAGTATACTTTCCTGTCTCAATACTTGCTTAAGATGAGCTGGAGAGATGGCTCAGTAGTTAAGAGTCCTTGCTGCAGAGGACCCAGGTTCAGTTCCAAGTACCAACACTGTAGCTGATAACCGTTTCTAACAACAGTTCCAGAACTGTCTATAACTCCTGTTCCAGGGACTCTGATGTTTTCTGATGTGGTACTAGAAACATATACATGCATGCTAACAAAATATTCATTTCCATAAATAACATAAATCAGTCTTTTCTGTGAAAACCCTTTCCTGGGCCATCACCATCTTTTACATTTGTTTATAGCAAAGCTGGTTCTGAACTGGTTCAGATACTCACTTTCCATGGTCTTTGTCTCAGGAACTTGAGTGCCTGCTTGCTCAGTCCAGACCTTGGTTTGTGCCTGTATAAAACAGAGATAATAATAGCACCTTAAAGCCAAATACAGTTGTGTAATCCCAACTACTTAGGAGCTAAAGCAAGGGGATCATCAGTTCAAGGCTAGCCTGGGCAATTTAATGAGCACCTGTCTCAAAATAAAAGTTTGTTCTAGAAAGAGCTGTTGGTTAGAAATAAAGTTCTGTTAGACTTCTTGCCCCATAAGTGTGAGGACCAGAATTTGATCCCTAGAACCCACATGAAAGCCCAAACACATTGTGGTGAGCCTATAACACCAATCCTGTGGCAGGAGAGCCAAGAAGCTCCTTGAGAATCCATGGCGGCCAGCCTAGCCTACGAGGCAATCCCCAAGTCACAGTGAGAGACCCTGTCTCAACAAGGTACACAGATCCTGAAGAATGACACCCATGATTGACCTTGACCTCCGTATGTGCACGCACACACACACACACACACACACACACACACACACGGGGGAGGGGAGAGTACACATGAATACTGTGTTAGTAGGGTTCTCTAAAGGAACATAACTTATAGAATAAATAGATATGTTAAAGAGAATTATTTTAAAGGTGATTGGATTATAGGATGTGGTCCAGTAGTCCAGCAAAGTCTGTCTCACACTGGAGAGGTCAAGAATTCAGTAGTTGTTTGGGTTTTTTTTTTCCCCACAAGGCTGGCAGTCCCAGCAGTTCCAATCTGGCACCAGAGACATGAGCGTTTCCTAGAGAGCTGCTGGCCTTTAGTCTATGCCAGAGTATAGTGCAAGGGGATGAGGGTAGGGATATAATCTCTGCTAAGAATGGAGAAACTCCTTCTGCATGTGACATAAGCCCTCGGGAATTTGAGGGTTCAAAGTCCTCAGCCTCATTTGGGTCTAATCACACATCTCCATGCCAAGCTGCAAGACCCCACTCCTTACCAATGATCAATGCCCTCACCTGAACTGCCAACACCCTCCCAGGAATGGATTTGAATTTTTGCTCTAGGTTAGTCAATCTTATAATGAAGACTGGGGTTTGATGTTCAGAAACGTGAGGTCTTTGGCTGCTGACGAAGAGATTCTATTCCAGAGCACATTTAGAAACCTTTAGACTATTTATGCAAGTCTTGGGCTAGTTAATGTTATCACACGGCTCGCGCTTTTTCTTTGTAAGTTTATCCAGAGCGATACTAGAAGCAACCAGCTCGTATCCTTATTTTTTTCATTTTTTGGTAAATTGTTAAAGTTTTTTGTATGGAGTCCTAAGTTTCTTGCTCCACACCAGAGGTGAATAGGGAGTATCAGAGCCATCTGTCTTGATAAGCCCTTCAAAGACATCATAACGTAGTTTTCAGTGCTCAGTATGCTAACAAGGGAGTCTTCAGCAGTGATGGATTTACTTGAGTTGAAGAGACAGCCCCAGGTACCACCAAGCCCACCATAAAAATTAATCATTACAATTCTGTGTCAGGTCTGAGAGAAACTCCGTTTCCCTGAATTCCAAAAAGCACTCTGAACATCCAGAAATTGGCTCAACCTATAGGAGGATTTCTGACAGTTAGAGAAAAGCCATCATTCCTCGGGAATTTGTGAAGCTGCCTTCCCCTCTACCAAAAGGAGCCATTCCTCTTATCACTAGCAGGAGGAACAAATGGCTGTCTATGGTGCCTATTAACATACCAAAATCATGCTGGCCTCCATGCTCCCTCAGTTTCACAAGTACCCCTTACACATTTCAAAGTCCACGCTGGCATCTTCGCCCTTCTCACCTCCTCCCGCACCCCGAGCTCATGGGCTTTTCTCATCCCACAACCCTGTTGTTTCAGCTATGCTCTCTCTGTGTCCTTCCTTACCATCTCTCTGCTCTCCCGTGTTCCCCCTCTCTGTGTGTTCCGTTCACTGCTCCACCTCTGCTTCTTTTACGGCCAGGTGCAGTCTGCTGGTCATGTTCAGTTTTTGTCTCAGTCTTCACTACTTTCTCTCTATGCTCTGTTGTTTTTTTTTTCTAATACCTCTGGCTCTCTCTCTCATATCTACAATAAAACCTTCCCCTTAACCATACCATGGAGTAGTCATATTGTCAGCTTGTATAGTTCTGGGCTTGCATTTCTCTTCCATCAACCAGCCTTCCTGTCCTATGCCAGTCACTTAGTGTTGGTATAGACAAGTCTGTCCCTATTGCATTACAATATCTTAGGGAAAATCGGGTATCATTCTTCTTGCTGATTGCTATTTCAAAGCAGGAAGACAGAATTTGTGTCTAGTTTTCTCTGTACGGCCAATGCTGTGATGAGCCACCCAGGTCTTCAACCCAGAACAAACACTTATTCCCCAGCTGCTGAGTGTACTGCCAGAATATTGCTGCAGATGGACACTTGGCTGGAGAAAAGTACCTCCCCTTGAGCAGGCCTCCTTCCAGAAGTAGCCTGCATTGGATGATTGACTGTGAATGGGGGCCCGCTACAAGACGAGCCTCTGTCCCGGCTCAGTGCAGTTCTCAAGGTCTGAGCTAGTGCCAGGACAGCCCATGAGCATACAGGAGCCCTCTTCCAATTGCTTTGCAGATCCCACTCGCCACCCCCTTTGCAATCCATGGCACTATGGACTCAAAGCCCTGCTGAGGACATGGAGAGATTCTCTTTAAGCATTCAGCCCCGTGACACCTGAAATTGGAAGCACACAGGGTGTTCTAAATGACTCTTTTAGGGACATGATCACTGAGGTTGTGTTCAGCTGTGTTCAGCTGTGTGCTGGCTCATCTTCAGTGGTCCAAGATCCCACAGGCTGGCCACAGTTGAAGCCTCACACCGTTCTGCAGTTCTGTCTCCCCATTCCTCTAGGCAGGCCCATGCAAACCACTATTCCAGTACTGGCTTTGAATAAGGCACTGCAAAGAGACAAATACACTTTTAGGGGGGAAACTCTTAATGAGGGCCATATGTTTGATCCAAAGTACATATGAGTCCTTGAAATATGAGTTAAGCTTTACCACCAGCTATGATGACCTGGAATGAACTCACAAAATAAGAGCAAGAGAAACACAGCTCTCAACAGACAGAAACTAAGGAATCTACAAAAGACTTAGCAGACTTGGTAAATGGCATCTAAAACCTCAGCCCAAATCACTACCTGTTTTCTTTATTGGTGCACAGCTGCAGACACTACACCACAAGAGCTTTTGAGTTCTAGGGAGAGTGCCGCCGCTGTCAGAGAAACTCTACGACCTGTACACCTAATCTATTGACTGACCAGCCCTTTTCAAAGGAAGAACCATCAGCCAGCTCCAAGCTCAAAAGCAAAAACAATTAAAATAATCTAATGGTTAAGACCTGGACTTGAGAATCAGACTGAACTTTGCCCTCTGAGCCTGTTTAGTTATGGTGTGATTTTAGACAACAAATATATCATTTTAGCTGCTCTCGTTCTCTCTTAACTGTTGGAAATGGGGATAATTGCAGTGTTTGGAGGTTATTTGAAGACTACAGCATGGGGCAGATTGCTTAGTACAGAGTGCACAGTCCATACTGTAATACTCAAACTCAGTTTCTGAGAGTACAGCATAGCTATTACAACCACTGTTTTAAAGTAGAACAATGTCAGTCTTCCGATTCATGTTGCTAGACCTTGAAAACACTAAACAAAAGAAAGCTGGAGGAGGCAAAAAAAAATGGCAGCTGTTCACATCGAACCATGTAAACTTCGAGTCAGGGGAAATAACAGTGATTAAAGAAAATACGTCAAACATTGATGAAAGGGTCAACTCACTCAGGCATACTAGCCCCGAGCTAATATTTCTGGATAAAGTACAAATATTAATTTGTCTAGTTATACGACGATGCTGATTATTTATCTAGGGTTTAAATATCCGTAGACATCTTCAGTGTAGTCAGGCACATCCTACCTAGGTATTCCTTCTAGAACAAAGACTTGTTCCCCAGTTGCTGGGAGTGCTGCTTACTAGGAGAATTCTATCAGAATTCTATCAGCTATTAACCTCAGCTAAAGGAAATGATCACCAGGCCTCACTTCCGGGGTAGCCTGACTTTGATGAGTGACTGCAGATAAGGGGGAGGGGGTTTGTAAAAAGCCAGCCCTGGGTCCCCCTTAGTGTAGCTCTCAAGTAGACATCTTGGGTCTGGTCAGTCACGCCCTACCTGAATATTCATCTATAAAGATAGAGCACTGGACTGCATGCAACCAAAAGAAATAGAAGGGAAATAAGAAACAGCCATTTCTACAGCTGTATTTAGAAATTTCACACTTGTATTTCAATACTTTACAGAAAAGTATTTAAATGTAAACAAGAATATATAGACGCAAACAAAATCACCTATTAATTTGGCCTAATTAACACTTATAGAAGAAACGATAGCAGGATAATACACACTGCTTATAAAGCACATGAAATATTCACCAAGAGAAAAACGTATCATACGTCATAACTTAGCAATGATCTTAAGAAGAGGAAACATATAACTATCGAATAAGTCAGTCTTTAAAGCCTTCAGAACAATCCCCAGGTCCAGATGGCTATTCACATGTAATCTCCAGCCACTCAGGAGGCTAGGCTAGGCTAGGCTGGAGTTAGAGGCCAGCCTGGAACACAGGGTGAGAGCCAGTTCAGCCTGGACTAGAGCAAGAGCCTGCCTCAAAGACAAAGCAGGGCAAAAACTCTACATAGTTGATTGAGAATAACTCAAAGCTTTTCTCCTGGTATCCTGGGTTCCCCAGAGAAACACACCAACATAAGGGAGAGAAGAAGAGAAAGAGGGAGGAAGGGAAGAAGGGAGGGAGAGGGAAGAAAGAGAGAAGGTGAGAAGGTGAGAGAAAAGAGAGGATTTTAGGCCGAATGTAAGATCCAGAAGCACTAGAGCAGATAAGTGATATCCTATTCAAGCAGTCAGGCAGAAGAAAGGTAAATCCAGTGTTCCTTAAAGGATTTGGTTTGGTTTGTTTGGTTTGGTTTGGTTTGGTTTGGTTTGGTTTGGTTTGGTTTGGTTTGGTTTAGTTTGGGTTGGGTTGGTTTGGTTTGGGTTGGGTTGGGTTGGTTTGGTTTGGGTTGGGTTGGGTTGGTTTGGTTTGGTTTGGGTTGGTTTGGTTTGGTTTAGGTTGGGTTGGGTTGGTTTGGGTTGGGTTGGGTTGGTTTGGTTTGGTTTGGTTTGGTTTAGGTTGGGTTGGTTTGGTTTGGGTTGGGTTGGTTTGGGTTGGGTTGGGTTGGTTAAGCTCTATTCCAGCTCTTGATGGATTCAATGAAATCCACCCACACTGCTGAGGGCCACCAGTTACATTTAGCCTACCAATTCAAATGCAAATCACTTGCAGAAACATTTTTAGACACACTCAGAATGGATATTTAGCCAGCTCTCTGGGTATCCCACAGTCCAGTCAAAGCTGCTTCGTAAAAACCAACCATCTCATCTCTGAAGACTCTCCTCTCTCCCCCCGACCCAGCACCACTACGCTAGAATTTCTATCCAGTTCAACGTGACAAGAATAAAAATGCAGAGAAAGAGGAAATTATAAACTGTATTCACAGATGTCATGACTCTTACCAAGAAAGTCAGGAAAGTGCCCACTTTACAAACACAGGGACCTCAGGTCACTCCCTAGTATCCATGTGGAAAAAAACAGACCTAGGGGGAGGGAGGGTACACATTTATAATCCTAGGTCTGGGGAGTCAGAGACAGGCAGCTCTGCCCACCCAGACTAGCTACTCAGTGAGCTTTGAGCCAGTGAGAGATACTGTTTAAAACAATAATGATTAGTATTATGTTGTTATTATATGTTTATTACGTGTAGATATATATTGTAAATATATCATTGTTATTTTAAAGCACCCAACAAGTGAGCTCCAAAGTTGTCCTCTGCCCAGCCCTCACCTGCACACACCTGCGCACCTGTCCACCTCTCACCTGAACACACCTGTGCATCTGCACACACACAAAGACAGCTGACTCAGAAAGGAAGCCAGAGCCTCTGGCACAGACCAGTGACAATTATTTCCAGACTTCCACACTTAGCCAAGGAATGTTTGGCTTTTTCAACTGGAGGTGAGGACAGCTGTTTCTGAGGCGTCAGTGACTTCTTGCCTTCCCTCCCTCCTTCATGGCCAGGCACGTCACAGTGGTTACTCTGTCTTCCCTGCAGTGTCCACTGTGTGCAGCAGCAGATGGAGACCTCATTTCATAGGTAGAGGTGCTGTGCTTGAGCTGCGCTGAGCTACCTTTGAGAAAGGACACAGGAGCCTCAACTTCTGGACCTGGTTTAATACAACCTGATTTTTTTATTTCGTTTATTTATTTTTTATAATCTATTCATTATATATCCCAATTGTAGCCCCCTCCCTCAACTCCTTCCAGTCCCCCCTCCCCTCCCTCTTCCCCCTATTCACTTCCATTAGTCCACTAAAAGGGGGAGTTTTCCTCCTCTGTTATCTCCCATAGCTTATCAAGTCTCATCAGGACTGCCTGGATCCTCTTCCTCTGTGGCCTCTTCCTCTGTGGAAAGGCTGCCTCACCAGGGGCAAGTGATCAAAGAGCAGCCAATCCAGTTCTTGACAGAGGCAGCCCCTGCTCCCCCTAAAGAAGCTAAACAACAAGGCCAACTCTAGGGAGGATGCTTAGATCTCATTCAGAATGGCAAACAGGCAAGCTGATTTTTTTAATGATATGAAATGCTGAGGCCTTGGACATGAATGAAAGTGTCTGGCCTGTGAGACCAATGAGATACTTAGATAGCATAAGCAGACCACCGTGCTCAGCCTCCACTGTGGCTCGGAAGGGCACACATTCTGTTATTCAGGCTCAATGTCGTTTTTCCCCCCAGGGAACTGGCAAGCTGAATGAGTGCACTACACAGAGGCACCGCTGTTCTGCTAGTACCCTCCACTTTCACAGGCCTCTGCTCACGTGGAGGAAGCTACTCATTCTGTGGGTGAGCCTGGAGAGAGGCGCCATGGCGAGAGACCAAAGCCTCCAGCCAGCATCCACGCTGGCCATCTTGGAGCATGTCTTCTGCCTCTCAGGTTGACTGCATTCCTGGGTGTCTTCTTACTTGCAGCATCCTGATACCCTAGGTCCTCTAACTCAATGACCCCACCTCCATACTCTTGGTCCATTGCAACCCAGACAATAGATGCTTGCTGCTTCAGGCAGCTAAGCGTAGGGTCATTTATTACAAAGGAATTGATAACCAAAACATTCACCCTCTGCAAAGTCAGCCCTTTGTAGGCATCTCTGAGATGAAGGCAAACATCCAAGTGCAAAGAGGAGGATGCGGGGTCAATATCAAATTAGTTGGCAACAGATAAGGAGGCTAGCAGGGACGGAAGGCTCCCTGGAAGCTGTGGATAGGAATCAGTGTTCCAGAAGAATCAAACACCTACCTTGTGTCAGTCAGGCTGGAGTTTGAAACTGTTTTCTAGGGCAAAACAGCAAGATGAAAGGTGCCAATTAGTTGATCATAAATAAGTGGATTCCTGTCCAGCCCTCAAGCTCAAGGCTAATTTAAGGCAGCAATCCGTTGTTGAGAACAGGACCTTCATCACTGTCAGAACCAGAACAGAATCCAGTTCGGTCTGCCAAGCATAGCGGCCACTGCCTCTGCAGCAGAGGGCGCTCTTAGCTAGAAAGCAAGTCGCCAGTGGTTTGCTGTAGAGTGTTGGATCACCCGCTGCTGCTCGCGCTGATAATAAACTGGTGCCTGGGCACATATGCTGTGTTATTAAACACAGAATTAAACAGACAGAGGCAGGACAACAAAAGAGTAGATGACGGAGACACGGGGAAACTCTGAAAAGGACCTGGGAGCCGGGGTTTGGGGGTGGGGAGGGGAATAAAAATAAATTGTCAAGATCCTTAACATAGTGTTTAGGTTGACTCTAATTATTTCTAAAGGAGAAAAGTCGAGACCACCACCATCATCCTTAGCGTCACTAGCATCGCCATGCTCATCACTGCCGTCACCAGCATCGCCACCGTCATCATTATTGTCGTTGCAAACGTTAAGTATCCACCTGTGTGCCAGACATTCTAAATTGTTTTTATGGACTAATTTATTTAATCCTCACAATAAGCCTGTGATAAAGCTGCTATTATTTCTTCTCATTTAAAAACCACCAGAGCGTGGAGGCTAAGTAAATTTCCTCAAGTCATAAAGCTGCTAGCAGGCCGTTAAGAGGACACAAGCCAAGACATTCTAACCCACTCTTTTCCGTTCTGCTCTCAGAGAGTCTTGTGGACCCTGCTCCCTCTCTCTGACCTCTTGTCCATCAGAGGATGAGCTTGCAACTTCACTCAACAAAGACAAAGATAGGAGAGGAAACTGGGCTTAAAAGCCCTGAGTGTATCTGGGCGCAGGGGTCTTTTCTGAGACTGTTTCTCCAGCCAAGGACCATGCGTGGAGATAACCTAGAACCCCTACTCGGATGTAGCCCATGGCAGCTCAGTATCCAATTGTGTTCCCTAGTAAGGGGAACAGGGACTGTTTCTGACATGAGCTCAATGGCTCGTCCCACCGAGGGACGAGCAGCCTTACCAGGCCACAGAGGAGGACGTTGCAGCCAGTCCTGAAGATACCTGATAAGCTAAGGTCAGATGGAAGGGGAGGAGGCCCTCCCCTATCAGTGGACTTGGAAAGGGGCAGGGAGGAGATGCTGAGGGAGGATGGGATTAGGAGGGAATGAGGGAGGCAGTACAGCTGGGATACAAGTTAATAAACTGTAACTAATATAAAAATTTTTTTTAAAAATAATTTTAAAAAAAAGCCCTGGATGTGTTACCTTCCCTGGCTTTTCTCAGCTGAATGAGGGGGAAGGGTCAGCCATGCTAGATAGAGAGCTCAGCCATTCTCACTGGCATCAGAATCCCCTCTCCCCGTCCTAGGTTTCAGGAGCAAGGGATCTCTCAGAGTGCACTCTTTCCTCTGGCTGTGCTAGGAAATCCACCATGTACACCCTCCAGAATCCTCAGCTTGATGAGCTGCTCCAAACCACAGGCCCGTGCAGATAACTGACAAAAAGCCTTTACTCTAACTCCTTGTAGGTGACTAATAAATAGCCCTTGCTCTTTAACTCCGTCTTGTGTAGGATTTCTTAACCAAACAGTGTTTTAATAACACATAGGAGACAGCAGGCAATTAGTCAGAACTTACACCTATGTGTATAAACTAGAAATAAGAACATGCTGAAACAGTATTGTTACTGCCTATAAAGTAAGTACACTACAGAAAGTTCATTTCTTTATCTTGTTCCTTCTGACTTCTGGTATAGGTCACAGCAAATAAAAAATTGTAATTCTCAAGTCTCTTACATGGACTATAATTTTTTTTTTGTTGCAGGGAGCATCAAGAAAGTGTAAACTTGAGGTAGAGTTGTTCCCAATTTTCTGAGAAAGCACCGGATTGATTTCCAAAATGGTTGTACAAGTTTGCACTCTCACCAGCAATGGAGGAGTGTTTCCCCTTCTCCACAACCTTGCCAGCATGTGCTGTCATTTGAGTTTTTGATCTTAGCCATTCTGATAGGTGTGAGATGGAATCTCATAGTCATTTTGATTTGCATTCCCCTGACAGCTAAGGATATTGAACATTTCTTTAAGTGCTTCTCCACCATTCAAGATTCCTCTATTGAGAATTCTCTGTTTAGCTCTGTACCCCATTTTTAATTGGATTATTTGGTTTATTGATGTTTAATTTTTTGAGTTCTTTATATATTCTGGATTTGAGCCCTCTGTCAGGTTGGTAAAGATCTTTTCCCAGTCTATAGGATGTTGTTTTATTCTATTGACAGTGTCCTTTTCTTTACAGAAGCTTTTCATTTTCATGAGGTCTCATTTATTAATTGTTCATCTTAGAACCTGAGCTGTTCAAGAAGTTATCTCCTGTGTCAATGAGTTCTAGACTCTTCCCCACTTTTTCTTCTAATAAATTTAGTGTGTCTGATTTTATGCTGAGGTCTTTGATCCACTTAGACTTCAGTTTTGTGCAGGGTGAAAAATATGGATCTATTTTCATTTTTCTACATGTAGACAGACATCCATTTATTGAATGTATAACTATCTTTTGCCATGGGTACGGGTTTGGCTTCTTTGTCAAAAACCAAGTGTCTGTGAGTGTGGGGTTTTATTTCTGGGTCTTCAATTTTATTCTATCAATCAACTAGTCTGTTTCTATACCAGTACCATGCAAATTTAATTCTGTTGCTCTGTAGTACAGCTTGAGATCAGGGATGAAGATACCTCCAGAAGATCTTTTATTATACAGGATTGTTTAGTTATTCTGGGGTTTTTTTGTTTTGTTTTGTTTTTTTCATATGAAGTTGAGAATTGTTCTTTCAAGGTCTGTAAGGAATTGTGTTGCTTTTTTGATGGGAATTGCATTGAATCAGATTGTTTTTGGTAAGATGCCATTTTTACTATTTTACTCCTACCTATCCATGAATATGAGAGACTTTCCATCTTCTGATAGCTTCTGATATCTTCTTGTTGTATGAAAAAAAATCAATAGTTTTTTTCATACAAGCCTTTCACTTGCTTGGTTAGAGTTACACCAAGATACATTATGGCTTTTGTGGCTATTGTAAAGTGTGTTGTTTCCCGATTTCTTTTTCAGCTTGTGTGTCATTTGTGCACAGTAGGGCTACTGAGTTTTTTTAATTAACTTTGTATCTAGTCAATTTCCTGAAGGTATTTATAAGCTTTAGGAGTTCCCTGGTAGATTTTTGGGATCACTTATGTATACTATCATATCATCAGCTGATAGTGATACTTTAACTTCTTCTTTTCCAATTTGTATCCTCTTGATCTCCTTGAGTTGTCTTATTGCTCTAGCTAGGACTTAAGTAATAGCTTGGAGAGAAACAGAGAGAGTGGGCAGCCTTGCCTTGTCCCTGATTTTAGTGGAATTGCTTTGAGTTTCTCACCATCTAATTTGATGTTGGCTATCAGTTTGCTGTATAATGCTTTTATTATGTTTAACTATGGGCCTTGTATCCCTGATCTCTCCAAGACTTTATCATGAAGGGGTGTTGGATTTTGTCAAAGGCTTTTTCTACATCTAATGAGATGATCATATGATTTTTTTCAGTTTGTTTATATAGTGAATTACATTGATTTTCATATATTGAACCAACCCTGCATCCACTCCTGGGCAATATACCCCAAAGATGCTACACAACAAGGACATTTGCTCAACTATGTTCATAGCAGCTTTATTCATAATAGCCAGAAACTACAAACAACCCAGATGTCCCTCAACCTATGAATGTATAAAGAAACTGTGGTACATCTACATGATGGAATATTATTCAGCTATTAAAAACCCAAGGACATCATGAAATTTGCAGACAAATGGATGGATCAGAAAAAGATCATCCTGAGTCAAGCAACCTAGACCCAGAAAGACAAACATGGTATATATATACTCACTTATAAGTGAATATTAGCCATAGAATACAGGATACCCATATTACAATTCATGGACCTAAAGAAGCTAAGTAACAAGGAGTACCCTAGGGAGGATGCTTCATTCTCATTCAGAAGGGCAAATGGAATAAATACCAGAAGCAGTTGAAGAGAGAGAACAAGATGGGAGCCTACCATAGATGTCTGAAAGATTCTACCCACCAAGGGATCAAAGCAGATGCTGAGACTCACAACCAAACTTTGGGCAGAATGCAGGTAGTCTTATGAAAGAAGGGGGAGATAGAAGGATATGGAGAAGACAGGAGCTACACAAGAAGACAAATAGTTCCAACAAATCTGGTCCCAGAAGGGCCTGCAAAGACTAATGCACCAACCAAGGACCATGCATGCAGAAGACCTAGATCCCCTGCTCAGATGTACCCAAAAGGCAGATCAGTCTCCATGTGGGTTCCCTAGTAAGGGGAGCAGGGCTATCTCTGACATAGACTCTAATGCTGGCTCTTCAAGTACTTCCACCAGTGGTCAGATCTTGCTAGGCCACAGAGGAAAAGGATGCAGCCAGTCCTGATGAGATTTGATAGGCTGGGGTAAGTTGGTAGGGGAGGAGGGCTCCCCCTTTCTGAGGACTAAGGGAAGGGGATTGGACGGGGAAGACAGAGGAAGGGTTGGACCAGGAACAGATGGGGTGGGAGGGCTGTGATCAGGATATAAAGTGAATAAATTTAAATATAAAAGAGGAGTGTGTAAACTGCCCTCTTCATAACCTCCCACTCTACTCCAGAAATACCCTGGGGACATCTTTACCTCCATGTTTTTGTGTAAATCTTGTACTTCTTGGCCCATGGGCATGTAGACACTTTTGCTGGCCTATCTGACATATGCAGTCTCTATTCCCAGCTCAGTCTTACCGCTGTGACCCCAAGGCAGTTGTGGACAGTAACACATGAATGAATAAACTTAGGGATCCTCCCTTAGTGGTATTTCACTTACAAATACTGAAATTCGAAGTTCACAGATTTTTCCGGTATCAGAAGTTACTATTTGGGATTTATTTTTTCTTACTCGTTTAAACATATGAAGGTTACTTTTAGTTCACAGGGTATGTGTACAAAGGAGATGTTTGGATTTGCCTCACAGGCCATATCTTCTACCGATTTCTGAAACTAGAAGCAGCTAAAAGGCTGTTGAAAGGCTGTTACTGATTTGCCCCTGGATCACATGTGCCAAACATGCCGTCCGTTTTAGAGGAATTCAGTATTAGGGTCTTGAATGGTGACCCACACATAAGCTGTAACTCTCCATCCTGAAGATCCGGATTTAGCTCACTTAGTTCCTTGTCAGTTAATATACCTTTGCCACCAAACCCCACGTTTCTAATTATTGTACCCAGACTTCAAGCTCATCTCTTTCTATGAACTGTATCAGCCTGCGATTTTTGCCTTTGTGGTTGGTTACTGGTTCGTCTTTGCATGCACTTGTGTAGAATGCTGGCTGGCTACTCCACCTTGAACTTCATACCACTTAGTTTGGACCTTGTGGTTGTATTCCCAAGCCCACTAGCCCCAAGGTCCTCAGGCATAATCTGTTTCTATCTCCAACGGACATCCACTTGCAAAGGAAAAACTGGTTTCTCCAGTGGAGTCCACACTTAAGGGAAGCGCCCATACTCAGCAGCAGGTGCCCAGCACACCACTAACTCAATGGTATTTTTGAAGATTTCCTGTGTCGGAGTATTTGTTTGGGCAGTTTTTATTTACTGATACTTTGCTTGAATATTATGCTGTCTGATTTTGTGGTTTCCGGGTGTGAGTATGTGTTTCTTGTGCTTTTATTTTTGTTTTTAGTTATGTTTTGTTTGCCTGTTTGATTTCTAAGACAGAGAAGGCATGAAGGTAGATGGGTGGAGAGAAAACATGATCAGAGTATATTATATAAAAAAGAATTATATTTTCAATTAAAAAAAAGATGCACATATGTACGCCTCAGCCCAGGGGGTGCAGATCTCAGGGGTGCTTGTAAGCGAAAAGAAGCCACTCTCCCTCACTGGAACTGGCATCCTTCGATTGTGCGAGACCACATATCATCAGCATAACAGCTGCAAGGAGAGGCTGCAGTCAGAGGAAGATAAAATAACAAATCAGCGCAACACAGTGACCCGGCCTGCTCATGGCAACAGTGTTGCCACCCCCAGGTCACATGGCCCGTTCCAGGAGCACCAACATCAAACCCAGACAGATTTCTAGCGCTGCTTCCTGGATCCCACTGGCTTGAACCTGTGGTCATATAGAGGCATCAATGGAGATGGGAGTAAATTTTCAGCCCAAATCGGCAACTTCCGTGCATTAGGACTGGAGTCCACAGCGCTCCAGCAGACACGGATAACGGTCAAGAAGGGTTGGGAGACGCACAGGAAACACCTGAGCACTCCCAGAACCACCCAGGCACAGGGCTCAGAACCGCTTGAGTCACCGTGTGCTTGCAATCACAAATGCATGGCTGTGAAGTGACCGAACATCAGCCAGAGCCTACGCTTGGTGTGTGGGAGCCACATGATAAACTCGTGTTGGCAAAGTGGTTGGCAAAGTTAAAGAGAGACATTCTCTCTCCAGGCATTTACTCTGTGAGATCTGTATCTTGTTGACCACTAAAACCACACCTGACATTAAAGCACTGGCGAACAGTATTTGTTGGATAAAAGTTTTTGTGCTCTTTTTCTTTATTTTTGATGTTTTCTATTATATGATTTATTAACCGAGGATACCGTTTAAGAGGTAAGTTAACAAATCTGGGGGGTTCTTTTGTTCTACTTCCTGATTTACATTTTAAAACATGCGATCACTCTTCTTAATGTCATTCCTATGAGCTACGTCCCTTTGAACCTACAGCTACGATTATCCTCTTGACCAGGAGCTTATAAATTAGAGAAGCATTCTGTGGATAACAGCACTGGTGATGTTTGAATATCCATTTAATAGCAACTAGCACCGGCATTTTCTAATGTGTTTTCTCTTGTAATCCTGACAGCTTTATGAATGCCCCGGTAACTTTCAACTAAATCATCACAGAGTTTGAATTTTCACCGTCAAGCCCTGCAGATAAATAACTACATCTCACGTGGATGCTGGAAAATGATATAAACGAATGTGCCAGGCAATAATGCAGGCTCCCAAGCTCAAACCAAACCTCATTTACTCATCTCTCCTTCAGTGATCAGCGGTACACTAGCCAATTAAAAATGAAATTAGTAAATGGTGCTGACCTGATTTCATTCTTGCTGTTTACTCTAGAAACGGGAACCCTGCTATTTCACGGGCCCTGTCTCAAACACTGCAGAGAGTGAGCAGAACGTGTGAGTGGCTGCCTCTTAGATAGTGGAAGAAAACAGAGGCAGTTTGCAGTTATTTTTGAAGGAGCTGATTTTTCATTTATGATATTAGCCACTCTAGGATTTAATGTCCCCATAAGAAAAAAATAAAAAATAACTCTCACTTTCATAGAACCCCTTTAAGAATGACATACACAATATTTATTAGGATGTCTTTATTTAGAAAAACTTGCTTCAAAAGGTACTTCTTTATTCCATAATACTTGAGTATTTTAGAGATTCCATGGTTTCAAATGTCCATCTGGACTAGCTCAACGTGTTCTACATTTAAGAAGAAAACAAGAATAACAAAGGCTGTTTTCTATGACTGGATGTATTGTGCAAATCACTTTCTCTTGGTCGATCTAATTCTCAGCCTTGAAGTCTGTCGGCAAAGTTGCTGATAAGATTTCAGAATACACCGTGATAAATTTACAATCTCTGCCCAGAAAATTACTTTTGTTGGAAGGACTCTCAGGGACTCCAGAACTTCATCTACTCACGTGGAATCCAAGAGACTGTTCTACTGTCTATCGGACAAGTCCATCAACAAAGACGTGCTGAGGGTCTGAGGGTATATGCTGTGCCCAAAGATGGTGTACCCTCAGTGTTGTGTCCCAGTCCTAATTCATGGAGTCTGTGAATGACTGTTTACTTGGGAAAAGTTTTGTTTTCCCGTGCAAGTACCCTGTGGGTGGGGCTACGGATCGCAGAGAGATGACCAAGATTTGACCTTGAATCCTACAAGTCGACCTCTAAGAAAAGGAGGTTCCAAATATGGAGCCATGAGGAGAGGATAGCCGAGCTCTACAGTGTTGACCAGCAGAGCTCCTGGAGCCAGCAGCGAGCGAGAGGCGAGGGAAGATTGTCCCCCAGAGATTCCGGCAGGAATGCAGCCCTGGAAACACCTGAGTTTGAACTTTGCTTTCCAATATTATAGAAAGTAGATTTCTGTTGTATAAAAAAAAAAAAAAAAAAAAAAAAAAAACCTTCAGTCTGTGGTGAGTTGCTACATTGGCCCTGAGAGAACTAGCAGAGCCAGATATCAGGTTCACTTTCTGCTTAGAGAGTCCGTTCCTGTGGCTTTATTAGAATCCTTTTTGTTCTGACAAGAGGCTTCCCAACTCTAGCCACCCTCCCCCAACCATTCCCTGCCAGAAAGAAAGAAAGAAAAAAAAAGAATCTTTTCTTGTACTCATTTTAAACTTACTAGCACATAATGTTACCAGGAGAACATAGTTGAGAATTATTGGCAATTTACTGTTGATAATTAAAATGGCTAATTGTTCCCTTTCCACTTGGGTGGTCTTTCTTGTCTTCTTATTGAAAATGAAAATCATACTATTTTGTTATGATACTTCCGCTGGTGCTTTGATGGATAAACAGCTCTGAAGGAGAAGGAAGATCCAGAATGATGGAGTAAAAAACTACAGAGGACTAATTTTGTCCAGGTCCTGGCCTTGAGCATTTGAGTTCCCGTAAATGTTTTTATAAAACTGGATGATTTCCATCTGGTTCCTTATATGTCCTGTCACCCACACATTTCAACATCCCTAAAGAGACACCATAAAGACAGTGATGTGATTTCCACCTCTGAGACCATGCATGATCGACATACTATCCCAAGGATATATTCTTACCAAAAATCAAAGCCCAACACACACCCTTCCTGGCTGCAATGGGGCAATCACTTAATCAAAGGCCTTGGAACAACTGTTTAACGCGCCAGTACGTCTTCTAATCCCAGGAAGGGGCTGAGAACATTGCACAACTGAAAAACGACTAAACCACAACTTCCAAAGCACTTAATTAGATTTCCAACTGTTATTCTAAAATTCATTAACAAGACAAAACAAAGCACGAGCTGTAAACAAGGCTGTGCCCAGCCCACACTCTCAACACAATGCTGTAACGTCTCCCATGATGCTCCACAGTTCTGTATTCCTCTCGGTATCCCCCGCCCTTCCTATCTCCTTCATCTGGAGCATGGACTATGGTTTGTTAAATTGTTCCTAGATGGCTTGTTCTTACACAAGATACACATTAGGCACAATAATGAAAGTGAGCATTGGACAGAGCTGCTTCCTAGCAACAGAAATCAGCATACAGACAGCCTCTTTTTACTTCACGGATTTTAAATAGTCTTCACTGACTCCAGTAAAGGTCGCCAATCCTATACTACCTATTTTCCTAGGGACTTCTCAGTTACCACCTCTTCCCTAAGCTGCTGTGTTGAGGTCTTCCAGAGCTAGGTAAGACTCAGCTTCCAAACATGATTTGGCTCAGTGTGTGACTTGATCACATCAAAAATTATCGTGTGTGTGTGTGTGTGTGTGTGTGTGTGTGCGTGTGCGCGCACGCGCGCGTGTTTGTGTGTGAGTGTGACATGAAGCTGCCTTCCCTGAGCTTCACAGGCTTTCTCGTTCACTTCCCTTCTCAGAAAGCCTAGGCTTCACCCAAAGGAAACACTGTCCATTTCTCAAGTATGCCAGAACCTGTCCATATCCTACCACGTACACTGACTCCACCTAGAGAACCCGAATCACCTGTCTGGTTATAAGTCTATCTGACCCTCGAGGCCAACTACGGGTCTTCCTCTGCCATGACAGTTCTCTTAGGTGCGACAGCCAAGAAGGATTTACGGGCCTTTTAAGTCTGATTTGTAGTTTGTGCATTGCCTTTAATTCTAGAGGTTGCCTAATTCTACTGAAGATCCATTCCCAGAGGTCTGCACTCCCGCAGGCTTTGTGTAAGTCACAGACTTGCCTCTGTCTTTCTCCTGCCCATCCATCCATTCTTCTTGCCAGCCCCCCTCCCGCCCCAAGGCACCAGGCAGAGTATATTCCAAGTAGGAATATATTGAATGGAAGAGTACATGGAGACAAGCCAATATGTCTGGCCTTGCAGAATCTGTTGGCTTTGATGATCAGAGAGGAATTAAACCGAACAAAAAAGGAGATAATAAATTTCCCCTGGGACAGCGTGTCGCTGGTGACGTCTCGCTGCACCCTCTCTTCCTTTACGAACAAAGCAATGTGGGAAGATAGAAGACTTCCTCTTAGTGCTAGCTCCAAGCCTGTGTGCTTTCTATGCTCTGACCGTCACACCCCACCCCCACTCCTGCCACTATCCCTCTCACCCTCAACCCTTGCAGCAAAGGACAGAACAAGGAAAGGGCTGGAAGAGAAGGAAAATAATGAGGAGACTCAAATAAGCCTAGAACGTGGAAGAGATGGCTGCAGAAGCCCAAGAGTGTGGCACTTGGCTGCCTTTGGCCAAGTTCCACATCCCCCGGAAAGGTTTATCATTAAAGACTGGGCTGTGTCCCCAGTCTTATCTCTGACCTCCTTGCCCCCAAAGGGTTTCCCTGTTCAGACTATGAATGCTCTTTCACCAGTAGCCAGGACCACAACGTTCATGTAAAGCCATGAGGTCAGCAGTCCTGGCTAAGCAGCCAGACCACAAACAGATCATTTGAGCCATTTTCGACCAAGGGGAGAGCCGTAGGGGAAAGACTCGCATCCTGTGTGGGCAGCAATGTGGAAAGCATGAAGTGGCAACATAGTTGTTGGTCGGAAAAGGACCAAACACAGGGCAAAGGTCTGGAGCCAGATGTGGGCATGAACTGGTATAGAAGAGAGAAAGTTGACCCAAGAGTGAGTCATATGTATGAAGGCAGAAGGGCCAATGGAGAACCAACTGCTGAAGGACTAAGACGGTCTCCCCATCAACATCCCAGCCATGGCTAACAACCATACTAAAGGGGAAAAGTCTTCAGAGAGAAAAAAAAAAAAGAAGTGTTTGCTGGGCACACAGTCAGACTTCAGAGAGCCTACAGTAGAAGGGGAAGAAAGAGCTGGGGTGGAGGGTTATGATTCAGTATAGCCAAGGTTCAGGGAAAGCAAGATGTGCTTGGAGGAGATAACAGTTTCTCCTAGGAAATGGGAAATAGACCTCGGCGGCCCCAGTGCATAGTGTGGCCAGAGAACAGAGTAGCTGAATAGGGTATAGTCTGGCCAAGGGATGGAATGTTAGCCTAAACTGGCTCCAGGGAAGGTTTGAGAATTGGCTCCTTCAACTGGTTTGCAGACTAGCCCAGAGCATTTATTAAATGCAAGTTCCCTGTCTCCAACCAGGGGCTATGATTAAGTAGCTCTTGCATAGGGCCCAGGGTCCATAAACAAAAGATGCTGGATAAAAAAGCAGGCTAGAAAGCTAACATGGTGAACTCAGCTGTAGTGGAAATTCTGATAACGCTCCCACTGACAGGGCCAAACACTGTTGTAAACATGACTGATATTCTTTCCGCACACACCCCCATTAGTGACAAGGCGAAGGCCCTTATTAAGATAGACTGGCAGCATCAGGAATAATGTCTGCACCCACTACATCCCCCAAAGATCTCTCTCCAAAGCCCATACTTGGAGCCAATCTGCTTCTTGGGGTCTTTGACCCAAGCATCATCGCCTTCACTTGTGTCTGTGGTCACAGTGCCTTGTATATCAGTCCATATCATTCTCTCATCCACCTAATGTACTGGGAGACAGCAGGACACCCTGGATAGGAATTGAGTGATATGTCCAGGTAGAAGGTGATAGAGCTGCCCAGCCCTGTGTCTACTTACTGAAAAAACCTTATGCTTCCACCAGACAATGCCCTGGGTTTTCCTTCTGAAGCTTTCAGGTTCCTGATCTCTCTGGGCTACTCCGTTATGGACCTGGCTGCCAAAAGTCATGGACTTAAGTAACTAGAATCTAGAGGTAAAGCCAGACCCCACTTCCTGGTCAGATGCTTCTGCTGTTTTGTCAGCTACCATTCATAGTCTCCCCCCAATGCCGAGGGTTTCCTTAGGGCATCTTCCCATTTAATTTTTTTTTCTGATGGGGGTCTTTGATTTCCCCCTGGCTTCCTTCTTTCCAATCTGGATGTTCTCTGGAGTCTTACCTGCAGCTGACCATGCCTAACTGTTTTTTTTTCTTTGATACAGCATCTTACTATGTGTTCCTAGTTAGCCTGGAACTGGAGATCCATTTGCCTCTGTCTCCCATGCAGTCGGTTTAGAGGCATGAACCACCATTCCCAGCTGTGCTGAATTTCAAATGTGCTGGTGATTGACCAGGAATTCACGATGCTTCTCAGTTTATCTCCAACACAGCTGTGGAATGTGGTGGCAGTTCTACAGTCAGGAACAAAAGACAACACTGGCCCCTATAAAGTGGAAAAGTTGCTTCTCAGTTCTTAAGAGTGACGTGGGAATGGCATTGTGAGGACTGAATGGCCTGGCTAGGCGTGTGCATTCCTCCCAAGAACTGAAGCAATATGTAGATATAAACTATCATTGCCTATAACCCAGCAACCCTCACAGTGACTGAACCACTGCCAGCTCTGGATGGTGTGCACATCATCTAGACACCTTGTACCTGTTCAGGGAAGGACACTGTAGTCTCAGTGCATAGCTTCTCATGAGGGGTCTGCTGTCAGACAGCGGAGCAAACAGCGAGCGGAGCACAGCAGATGCTGGAGTGCCTTCAGTTCACCTGTCCTTGGACAGCCAAGGAGGGCTGGGATAGGATAGGTGTCATTCTGAGTGCAAACACACGAAACTAGATGTATTACTAGGAGGATCTTAACCTTGTCTCTGAGACACACATAGAAAAATCGGCTGCCTTTGATACCAGCAGCATTCAGGATGCCAGCCACAGCATGAGTTGCAAAACAGGCTAGCTTGTCCACTGAACATCAGCAAGACGGCAAATAAGACAAATGAGAAGTACCTATGCTGAAGGTGGATAAGGTTTTGAATGAATATTAGGCCGGTCTAGGGCTGTCATTTGTTTACAACAAGAGCAATGTCTCATGAAGTCCCCCACAATTGCACACGGGTTCAGAATATATGAAGGGATACAATGATACCCTTCCTCTAAAACTCGATTTGTATATTTTGTTTTTCTGCTCATAGGAACATTGATGTTAGCACTAGGTCTTTTCTGCATACAAAGTGTCTCTTTAAAATTCTCATTTGGAGCAAACAGTCCATTAGCAGTTTGTAATATTTGGCTTTGTTCCTTGGTGCCTGGGTTGTTTGCCTCCCGACTTTAAGGAAGAGGTGGGGAAAGGGAAAGATGAAAGCCACATCTAGCTATGGGGAAGCAATCCTCCTGGGCAGTAAAAGAGGATGGCATGGGATGCAACAAGGTATACATTCTTCTTATGTCGAAGACAAGCCTTGTGGGAGTCTCATTGTTCCCGTGGTCCCTCACCACCATTAACTAATTTGAGACAGCTTCAGCATTATTTCAGTTACTTTGAGTAGTGGAGAAAACACCTGTTAGCAGTTGCACATCTCTGACCAAACTACTCAAGTGTCTGGGGACCTGGGGAGGTTGTGGGCTCAAATCAGTGCTGAGAAATAATGTCAAACGTGATCAGGTTTCCTACAAACCAACCAGGCAATGGAACTAGCCTTTCCAAGAGCTCAGGTGCGATGCCATATCAAGAGTGTCTTAGTTGCCGTTCTGTTACTGTGAAGTGACACCATGATCAGGGCACCTCCTGCTAAAAAGAGCATTTCACTGGGGGCTTGCTTACAGTTTTACAGGGTTAACCATTCTAATCATGGCAGAAAGCAGACATGCATGGTGCTGGAGCAACAACTGAGATCTACATTCTGATCTGCAGGAAGAGAGAGACCCTAAGCCTAGCCCAGGCTTTTGAGATTTCAAAGCAGATCCCCACTGACACACCGCCTCTAACAAGGCCACAACTCCTAATCATTCTCAAACAGTCCCACTCCCCGGTGACTAGGCATTCAAATAGAGGAGCCTAGGGGGGTCATTCTTACTCAAACCACCACAGAAGACAACCCAGTCTCTTACTCTGTCTGTTCTTCCAGGGCTTTTGGGAGATTGGGTGGTATCTCAAGAATATCCCAAAATGCAAAGACAGCAAGCCAAAAGGGGGTCATATCTTCCCCAAAAGCAAGGAGCCATGCTGAAGAGGACAAGAGTTCTCAGATCCATGAGGTGTAACTTAACCCTTGCTTTATCGCTGACCCTGAGCCCTCAGGAACATAGGATCCCCATGAACATGGCTAAACTCTGTTATGTCACAACAGACCACATTACACGGCTTTTCTAGACAGACATCCAGGCTGCCAGATTTGTACCAGAGTATATTTTGGGGTCACAGCAGTAGAACATTATCCTCAAGGTTCAACGGAAGCATTTTCAGTCAGCATCGAAGTTACTCTACTTGTATCACATTTAGATTTTATACTGGGAACCAGGAGAGAAATGAAGCAGTCATAGGTCAGGAGGCAGCCATGACATAAGCAGCTTCCCTATGTGTCCACCTGAAAAGCCAATACCATCCTCTGGCTACCAGAGACACAATGGTCCTAGGAAC
This sequence comes from Meriones unguiculatus, assembly GCF_030254825.1. Taxonomy (NCBI): domain Eukaryota; kingdom Metazoa; phylum Chordata; class Mammalia; order Rodentia; family Muridae; genus Meriones; species Meriones unguiculatus. The sequence goes on along the minus strand of NC_083365.1, from coordinate 16,999,092 downwards.
CATATAAGCACAATATGAACAAGCCAAGGCTCTTGAAGATGTGACCTCTGGAAAGTCACTTGGGCCTTCCAAACATGTGACTGAGTTGAGTCCTACTGCAAATCCTGGCCCAGAATTGTGTGGTGTTCACCAGGAAGACCTTCTCCCTGGCACTGGTGAACAATTTCCTCAAAAAGAAGGACTTGTCTGTGGTACTTTTGGTCACTTTCCCAGTAACAGCAGAATGTCTGCCACTTGGTGGAAGGATCAATGAGGATGAAGTCCAATCTCAGAAGAAACCTAAAAATCTACTCCTGTGAACCCTGGGTGGAGTTGTTTGTGATTTGTAAAGGAAAACTCCAAGAATTGGCTGATAGAAATCAAAAGATCCCTAAGTCTCTAGGAGCTAAAATAAATTCCATAAGCTAGCCCAGTCAGGTGACCAGACGATGCTGGCAATGGAGGAAAACCAGATGCTGTCATTGCAGAAGCACTCGTGAGCTCACAGCTGGTATGTTCTCAGAGTGGGGTTACTTGCATGTTAGTTAAATTCAACAAATCCTCATTGAGTCTAAGAAGTCTGAACACGAGTCTGGACCAAGTCTGAATGCTAGGTCCAGGACCAAGGCATTGCTAGCTTTGGAAAGGTCTTTACAGTTTTCAAAGCACTTTTATTTTATTTTAGCATCTGAACACATTGAAAACTGCTGACATGGTTGAATGTACTTCTGAGGCAGGGGTAGGAAAAGGTTAGTCTCTCCTGGGTTCCTAACTCCAGCCACTCACTGGACCTCATTCCCAACATTCCCAACCACTGGGCTGTAGTCATTAATCAAGTTCCCAAGTCTCTTCTTTGTGTCATAATTCTCCAGCTCAATACTATAATACTGCTCTAGTTTGAAAGTCTTGAATTTTCTATTATTCATGTTGATTGACAGTCGATTTTTAAAGTTTATTTTTAACACTGATTTTTGTAGAAAGATTTTTCTGGTTCATTAGAGATGTTTAGTTTTATGGTAGATTTAAAGAAACAAGAGACTATAATTTTATTCAATTTTCTTCACTGATTTGCCAGTTGTCTTATTTACTGGTCTATTGCCATGAAGAGACACCATGACCAAGGCAACTCTCATAAAAGAAAGCATTTAATTGAGGGCGTGTTTACACTTTCAGTCCATTATCACCATGGTGAGGAGCATGCCAGCGTACAGGCAGACATGGTGGAGAAGTGGTAGAGAGCTTTAAGTCCTGATATGCAGGCAGCAGGCAGAGAGAGATGCTAGGCCTGGCATGAACTTTTGATACCCACTCTCTCCTGAGCTCTGCAGAACCTCTCCCTGCCTGCCTCTCCCCCGACACTCCTCTCTACTTCTGAACTGTTCCATATTGACTCTAGCAACCTTAGCAGACAGCCTTCATCAGCTGTAACCGTATCTGCATCGCTTAGCTCTTCAGCTTCCAAGGTCTCACCTCTGTCCTATCTTAGGAGAGTACCTAATTCAAAAAGTTACCCCTTTGGACAGGTAGAGTCTTGGCAAAGAGGACACGAATCTGTACTTGAAGTTCTATGTATACCAGAGTGGACATTTGACCACGGCAACCCCAAGCATGACCGTGAAGTCTGAATGAGAAAGACAGTAAAAAGCGGAGTTATTTTCCCGCAGTCATTCCTAAGGGGCCCAGGAAGAACAAAAACCCGTGCTCACAAATCTCAGGACTCTGTGCCGCCCTTGCAGACACAGAGGACCATTCTCCCCTTACATGGTCACGACACTAGACTTACTGTCTCTGCGGCAGCCAGGTAAGTCAACAGGGAGAATTTCCAGGATTCCCAAGAGGAGGTTCCATCCATCACGTCAGTGGGTCAGCCCACCTTGAACCTTTTGGAGAGGTATAGGTTTGTATTGAAGAGCCATTTTTATATTGAAGAAAGAAAAGGAAAGGAAGAAAGTGGGAAGCTTCGAAATAGAGAGATTTGAGGTTTATTTCTTTGAGGGGGTCAATTTTTCTATAAAAGGTCTTTTTTTTTTAAACCAGTTAAGTATTCATTTTTGCTGTTATTCTGTCAAATTTCTGAATTGATACCTTTCATGCTTCTTTTCTAAGACAAAACATCTGCCTCTGTTTGGGAATTTGGGATATTTTTTCCTTATTTCACTTTCTCTATCTCTTTTTTATCACCCTCAAGACAGCCACACCAACACCACAGCATCATTAACCCAGCTGCAGCCCTGATCTGCTGGCTCTTTACTGTGGACCACAGATGTTGTCTGCCATTGTCCCACCCTGCAGAGAGGTCAGCGGAAGCTGTAACTCACAGGCTGAAGCATTTGAAGAGATACCAGGGAGCCATCATCCAGGCTTTCAAAACAGCAAGGAATCTACATTCTGCGAACTTTACTGTGGCAAGAAATCAGGACAAAGTCTGCCTTTTGTTGTCCTTGATGCTCAAGGAATCTTCCCGTCAATAGCCCAAGAGAGACAGGAAGCCTGAAGTGGCTTGACAGCTGGGAAAATATGTTCTTTTAATACAAATCATGGGAGTAGCTATTGGACATCTGGACTGGTTGCTCTACTCACAGAATCTGGACCTCTTTTTTGTGCTGTTTTCAGGTAAGGAAACAGGTTCAAAACAGCTTGCTCCTTGCAAACAAAACAGTTCAAATGACTTTGCCTGGTGCTGCACACCATCTCAATTCCCTGTGTCCTTTTGCTCAAAGAAGAGGTAAACTTCCACATGGGAGCTGAAGGGTTTCAGCGGAAAGCTTCTCTCCAAGTAAGCCAGGACCTGTCTGGCCACCCAGGCTAAACAGGAGTTGAAAAAGGAGATTGTAATTACAACTAAGTTCTGTGTAGGCGGGTGTCAGCAGAGGCTTTCCACCCAATTCCTAGATTCTACTGGCACTGACTGACTGTACTCTACCCAGAAATCCACAATAAAACATCAAGGATGCAACCATGATGAACGCAAATGCTTAAGGGAAATCTGAAGAAAATCACCATCCCCATTATCGGTATTTCTCAGGGAGGGGGCTGTATTTTGTTGCATAGACGTTTTAATCTCTTTGGAGAGAGTTTAGAGGAAAGGAGAGAAAGCAATCAGAAATACTACTCTGCCCATGTTACTCTGTTTGCCATACCATCTGGCTTCTGATGAGAGATAATTCTCCCTATCAGCTTCATACCACTGAGGAACGCTGTACCTCCTCACTGTGCTGATAAATTGTGCTATCTTCACGAAAACAGTGCATTGAAACATTGTGCTGGCTGAGGCTGTTAATGAGGCCCAGCCACACATGCACCAAAAAAAATAAATTTTTGTTTTCTGCCTTGAGAAAACTTATGATCTGGTAGCCCCTTGGCCCATCTATGCTAACCTAGGAAGTCCCTGATCTGTATCCATGTTAGCTGCAAAAGTCAAAGCCAACGAGAGCAGCAAAGGCTGACAAAGGGCAGGTTTTACATTGCTGGTTTTATATTCACAGCACCATCACAACACTATTTTTTATTGTCCATCTGGTAAACCTGGGGTGGATAGAGATGTCTGCTTTGCATGTTCTTTGATATAACCTAAAAACAAATGGTTGTAAAAGTGACAACGGTTACTTGCTTGCAGATGAAGGAGACTTTTAAGTATCATACCAAACTAGAAATAATGAAGGAAAAGACTGTCTCATTGGGCTCGTCTACAATCACACACACACACATACACACCAAATTAGACAACATATATCATGTATCTTATTGACTGTCAGTTATTCATTAGGTATTTTAAGTTGTTTTAACTTTGCCTTGATTTTGTAGTTGGATTCTTAGTAAGCTCTAGTGTACTTAGTAAGTTCTAGTGTACTTCTGCCTTGACCATGCTGGTCTGATTAGCTTAAGCTATTTTCATTTGTCTCTTGGATTCCTGCAATGACTGACTTCCTAACTTATCAACCCATCTTTCATCTTGCTTCTGCTATGCATCCAAAACTCTCTCTACTCATCCAAAGTTCTCTCTACTCATCCAAAACTCTCCTTTCAAGATATGTAGATGATTTTCAGATCCTACATAATACCCCTTTCTTCCAATTAAAAATAAAGGAGGATCATTGTCCTGACCTCCCAGCCCACTTGTGCTTGGCTCTTTATCCATCCTTCCAGCCTTGTCAGCCCCACCCCATTTCCAAGCAAGCTTTCTTCACTTCCTGTCCAGCTGAGTTTTCCTGAGTCACCTGCACAGCACTTACCTCCTGCATTCGTCAGAAAACCCACTGCTTGACCCTCAAGTGTCACCTTTTAATCCCCCTTCCTTTGGGAAGTCGTCCTGGAACTTGCAGCTGCATCCATTCATCTCTACCAATTCAACAACGCTATGACCCTTTCCTGGACAACACACTAGACTCCATAAAGACACAGCGCACGGTTCTTGGCACATACCGAGGTCTTAGTCACTATAATTGAATAAATTATGAGTCTTCCCAGACATCATTTTAATAACGCATCGCAACTTTTGTAGCAAGTATATTCTTTGCCTGAAAATTCTACTCAAAGAAACTTATTTTCCTTTTATCTATTACATGCTCCCATGCACATCACAAATATGGACATATATTTGTTGTGTCTGAGGTCTGAGGTTTTCCATTTTTTAAATATGTGCAAATTACTTATGCAACCAAAAGAAAAACGAAGATATTTTTGTCTTGGGTAGAAACTGTAAGATAATTTTTCTAATGTAGGCTGTGTTGCATCAAAGGGGGAGCTTCAAGATGTCATTGTTGCTATAGGGGCCATCCCAAATTCCTGTGGCAAAAGGATGATGTCAAATGTGAGAGCAAGGGCCAGTGAAATGGCTCACCAGCTGAAGGCACTTGCCACCAAGTCTGATGACAATGGATTCACAAGGTGGAAGAAGAAAATGGATTCCTGCAAGGAAGTTGTCTTCTGACCTCCACATGCAGGCCATGGTATGTTTGTGGCCCCTCTTCTCCCCACAATAAATAAATAAATAAATAAGTTTCTTATTTTAAAAAAAAGTGAGAGCAGGGATGGGCAGCCGAGGAGGACCCAGGAGGATGCACGAAGGTCTGAAGAGGACTCAGCAGATGAAGAGCTGTGGAAGGGGGCTTGTCAGCAACAGGACCAGCACAGACAGCAGCAAGTTCAGGTTGGAACAGGCAGGCAAACCACAAAACCAGGGTGTAAGGAGTGTAGAGAGCACGAAAGACAGGCTGACCAGACTGCAAACGTCTCCATCCTGACGTGAGACCAAGACAAGTAGAATGGAGCACAATGGGCTCTGTGCTTTGTTTTCCTCTTTCCTTTCGCTTTTATATTTTGAGTGGTGAAACATACTACCGTGTTCAATAGTACGGGAACTATCTTTTTATGTTTCTTCGGCACAGGTTTCTTTAGTCGTGAGAGTCTACACAATGGTCGGGGGCATTTCCCCATATGCAGTCGATATGTAAAGGGTTCCACCTGTTCTAAATTTTGAAAGAGATTCTAAAGCTGTGCTCTTTAGAGTTCTTCCACTTTCCGCCCTGGTATGTAGCTGCCTACACACTTGTCCAAAGGAGCTGGTCAAACACATTTAGAAAATCTTGGACTAGTGGGTGGAAATGCTGTTGTAATTATAAAAACTCAGGTATTTTTCTAATATAGTATCAATCTTTTTTCTATGGATCTCTAGAAGTTTCTTCTATTTTAACAGGTTTGGCCGCTCATTTGGTTGCTGTGAATATTTTTTACCTGTACATGATCTGCCTGTTGACTTTATTTAGTGTTTCCTACCATGGAGAAATGTTTGCTTTTTATGGCCGAATATATTAATCTTTCCTTTTATGGCTCTGAAATTTTATCATGCTTCAAAAGGCCTTCTCAACTCCAAGGCCATTAAATAGTTTTTCAATGTTTTTCTAGACCCTTGATAGTTAAACTTCCATGTTGATAGTCCATCTGGTGCTCATTTTGTTAGAAAGAGTTGGGAGAAATACAACTTTATTATTTTCCAGATGGCTACTCAATTGTCCCAGCATTATTTATTGAATTGTGAAACTATTCTGCACTGATGAAGATATTCAACCTTTATTAAGCACTAAATCCTCACCAGTGTCAAGGACAGATCCAATTCTGTTGTTCTGACAGTTCTGCGTATTCATGCACAGATATGAATCTATATTACTGGCCATTGCTTTAAAATGTGATCAGCTGAAGGGATTGCTTCTCCCTTTTCATTCCTCTTTTTCTGAATTTTCCTGGATACTTTGGTATGGTTGTTTTTCCACTAAAACTCTTGTCTCTAAAACTCAGTGTCTCTAGTTTCATGAAAATATTTAATGGCTCTTGATATTTTTATCTGGACTCTGTTGGGTTTATTAATTCACGGAAAATTGGCAGCTATATAGTAACTTGCACTTTCATTTACGAAGTTTCATTTGTTTTAAAAACCCTTGTTGGCATTTGAGAGTACTGACACTGATCTCACAGGCATGGTGCTATATGAGGGTTACTTACTGTTGAAGAGAAGCGAGACTAAGGCTGGAAGGGGCATCACAGCTCATGAGGACTAAGGCAGGAACATTAACAGTTCGGTAGGCCTGCCTGTGATAAACAATGGGTTCAAATCTGTCCCTTTTTTTCTTTCTTAACTTAAAAGGGGAAATAATTGGAGCTGGACATCAGTGGTAGGGCACTGGGTTCCATATTTCAGTGTTGAAGGGAAGGAAAGAGGGAGGGAGGAAAGAAGAGTCAAGAGGAGGAAGAAGACTTTTTGCTTTTTTGCCTGCTAGTCCTTCATTCCAAGTTCATCTACCCTGCTGCTTCTGATTCATTCACTGATATTAGAACTAGCTTCTTTAAGCTTCCAATGTAGACTAGAAGTTTTTATTATTTTGGGTGTGTAGATGTACAGGTGAGCTGTACCTTGGATTTCAACAAGATGAAATTACTAACATACAGATGTAAATGAATGTCTGAACGTATGGGCAGAGGCATGGAAGGTAAACCCATTGAATGAGTCAGAACTCTTCTGAGAAGATGGGAGGTAGGTTCTAAGGAGATGAGGATGAAGGCAGGACCTTGGATACACTCTTGCTTGAGAAGAAAACAGAGACAGTAAAGATGCATGCAGACGGAGACTATGGTAGAAACATGCCAATACAGAGTTGAGAAAGACAGCAGAAGGGATGGGAAAGTGTTACTGTTGTGGCCCACACCTAAAACATCATGATGAACTCTCACTGGAGACAAGTCATGTGGCACCAACAGCTCCTTCTCATATAAATCAAGACAAGATCACTTCTCTGGGCCTCCAGGCTTTCATTTGGAAACTAGAGATGATTGTAGTGCCTCTCCCACATGGTCACTGCAATACCCATGCAAAGCAAGCAATTGGTGAGAGAGCTTAGCTCTGCCTCCAGCACAGGGGGCTACCTGTGAGCAGCAGACTTTTGGACTGTAGCGGTTTGGAGTTGCCTTGTGCTGAAGGAACATGTGGTCAGCAGTGAACAAAGAAGTCAAGGAAGCTGCGGAGGTTGGCATTTAGAATGTCCAGAGGTGAGCAAGAGGAGAGACATTTCTTCGGAGCAGAGGGTACAAACAGCAGGTTCCAAGAGGTTAATACACCACTGGCTTGCTGCCTCCTCCACCCTCCTTTCTTGTCCACTTCTCAGCCTACTCCCTTATATATCCTTCCAAAGAGTCTTTTTCTTAGAATAAACAAATGTTGCCTTGCTGTGTATGCTCTGTTCTGTGCCGGGCTTCCACCGGCACATGTCTGGAAGCTCAGTCCTCTGTGTATGGAGACCATCACTCTTCTACACAGCTGCACTCTACTATGGGGCTCTGCAGTACCTCTGCACTCCAGCGATGAGCGCTCGGGTGGTTTCCAGTCTTCCTCCTGTGAAAAGATGCTGTACTGGCTAGCCATGCACACCTGTCAGCTCCCACAGCATTTCTATCCATTCTGTAAATTCCCCAAAGTAAAGTTGCTTCAGGACAAAAAAAAAAAAAAAAAAAAAAAACTTGATCAGACCTACAAGGACAGTCCTGCAGAGACAGAAACCAAAGCTCCAGTTCTTTGTGAGGTATCCAAGGCAGCACAGGAACAGATAATTGAAGATCCCCACAGGAAAGATGTTTCTACTTCCTCTTTTTATAAAAACAGAAAACAAATGCAAGCATCCATGATGAATGTGAATTTTATTACTCCAGATGTTACAGAAATCACTGCCTTTGACACACTCTGCTGTAGTTTTATTCACATTGCCGCTCTAAGACTTTTGAATAACATTGGGAGATGGCTGAGTTTTGTGAGAATTAATGTGTAGAAGTGTGGGTTGGCGATGGTTAAGACGTCAACTCTAAAGTCTTTCCGTGATCAGACAACTATAGCGATGACACACTCCTGACTGTATTGTTGAGTTGGTGATTGACAGGCCTGTGAGCATAAATTCTCGTGGCTCCCTTTCCTTACCCGGCTGTTCCCAAGGTTAAGCTCAGAAACAAGTGCAAAACCCACAAAGGGAATCTCTTCTTCCAGGAGGCCACAAGCACAAAGCCAGTCAGTCTGTCTGTGGCAGCTGGGGGTGGAGACTTGGCACTCCATATGTGGGACAGAAGAGCCAAAAAGTATAAAGAGCCAGAAGGTGGCCCAGTCTCTTTATTCTTGACATCCATCATTTTTTTCCTAGATAATTCTGACAGTAAAAGGGTGGCACTTTTCCAAGAGTGTTCCCTCCCAGCTCACATCCCCATAAATCAGAATGTGCTTTCCCCTCCACAAGTCCAAGCCGGGGTTGAACAGGAAGTCATCCCAGGCACCTGGGAGGTATGTCAGGAGCCTGGCATTGAGGGAGGCATCTGAGAAGACAAAAGAGTCTGTCCAGCAGGCAAAAGTTCAGAAACATTGATGCATTATTTCTTTATAACATTTCCTATCAAGTTGAAAAGTCTGACACTTTAGCCTTCAGTAAAGAAGCAGGAGAGAAATGGCCAGGCTGGACATGGCTCAGGCATGAGGTTGTGGAGATGTGGCCAACTGAGGATGCTACAGTAAGACAGTACAAGGTTAAAGAAAAGCATCCAGGAACTCTGGTGAGCTAAGGAAGCCTGGAAGAGCGGTCTCAAGAATCATAGCACGGTTGCTCTTTTTTTTTTTTTTTTTTTCTGCTTAAATCATTATATATTAGCTACAAATTTAGTTTGTTGGCCAACACTCAAAAGTGACATATGGCCAATAAAAGGTTTGGAGTTTTCCATCTGCTGCTCAACTTCATCATGGCTTCCACACAGGCAGCACCACGTCAAGGCGGCCACACATCAGAATCCTTTCCCGAGCCCGCACAGCCTGTTAAACGGGCACTATTCTAAGTCAGCATATGCCACCAATGCAGCAGACTGCTTCCCAGGTTGCTCTGCACGTTCTTCGAAATCTGTTCCCCTCTCAGATCCAACTGCCTTCCAGGAGCTACAGAGCAAAAATGGCTGAGCAGAACCTTCGGCAATGTCCTGGGCAGTTGTGCAATGGCGGCCACAGCACAGCACCCCAGTGGCATCGTCTAGATGCTCATCAAAAGGCCTGTGAGACGACTCTCTGGGTAGTCATTAAAACCCAAAGCTAAACGCAAAGGAATTGGCAAGAGCCGTGGCTGGGATTTGGAAACTGTATCCGTTGGCATTAAAATGCAAAGAGAATTCGTCTATTTTCCTGGCTCTGAATCTCTCATTTTCCCCTACCTTGAAACTAGAATAGTCTGCAGCTGAGCACACCAAGGATAGGAGGCCCCATTTGTGATGTGTCCACACACCAGTCAGCCTGTTTGCTCCTCCTTAACATTGTCCCTCTGCCACATATCTGGGGACAGAGCGCTGGTCCTGCGTGCTTTTGCTTCCCTAACCGCACTGCAACAAGGACATTTTTTTTCCCTAATGCAAAAGCTTGTGATGAGAAAGATCCAGATACTCCAAATCATTCTAACCATTTTCTAACTGTTGAGTTCTCAAAGGCCCGGCACTGGAGAGGGAATGATAGCCAAGGCGGTTTCTTTGTTCAAGCAGAAGGAAGAAAAGACAATGGGGGAATGGCGATTTCGCCGCTGTACCCACAGGGTGGTGGCAGGAGGGCCGATTCCATAATGCTGTTTCCTCCCATCCTCCGTGACCATGCCACCTCACCTTGCCTGCTCTGCACCTGCCAGAACTAGATTGCCAGAGGCAGAGAGAGAGAGATTAGGGTGAGACCCAAAGCAAGCCTGTGGCTCCTGTTTCCAACATATTGGCAAAGGTAGGGTAGAGAGATGGACAGGAGAGGAAGAAAGACTCATTGAAACACTACACAGGAACTGACTTTTAAAAAAAGAAAGAAAGAAAAAGTCCCTGAGACTGTGAGAAGGTGGCACAAATCCTAACAGTGAATCATTTGCACCGAAATGGGCTCTCAGTTCTGACAGGCAGCGAGGATTTAGGAAGATGGATTCCTCCTGAGTTCAGCATGAAGCTATGGCAAAGAGACCAGCAGAGCTTGGGGTTTGGCTGCGACTCAGCCTTTGCCAATGTGCTGACTTGGTGGAAACTGTCCACAGGAGCCAGCCTCTCTGGAGACTATAACTTTTTAACTCATGTGTATGTGAGGGCAACTTTAATCTCTCTGCCTGACTCATTTATGCTTAACTCATGCAAGAGCTGCTTTGTTCTATGTTACTAGATGGCTAATTAGTTAGAGTTTAATTTAGAAACAGCCCCTGGGCCTGGAAAAAAACACCCAAACTGAGAACCAGTACCGCTATTTCTGCTTGCAAAATTAGGAGGCTTCTCTCTGTGTGTCTTTCTGACTCTCTGTCTCTCTGTCTCTGTCTCCTCTGTCTCTCTCTGGGAGCCAATTCAAGGAAATGGTCTATGTCTTCACATTTTCCCCCAACTCTCATATTCCCTACATACTTTCTACTCACTGACACTCATTTAAGGGACGGGCTCTGGCAGATATCAGTGGAACTGGCTTGACTGGCTGACTCCATTTGCCATCAACAGCCTGCCTGGCCAGCTATGATGGCCACGCACACCTGCATAGCTGTGACTAAGACAAATCAGTTTGGACCAAAAGCACAGAAGTACCGCCTTAAGAGATACATGGGCTCAGTTCCCTCTGTTGTCCTTTCCTCAGCATTCCCTTTGGCAGGAAAGGGACTTGAGCTTAATATATATATTAAGATATATATTAATATATATGCATACCCGGTGCCTGTGGAGGCCAGAAGAGGGTGTTGGATCCCCTGGAACTGGTGTTATAGATGTTTGTGAGCCACCATGTGGGTGCTGGGAATGGTATCCTCTTTAAGGGCAGTTGGCGTGCTTAAATGCTGAGTCATTTCTTCAGCATCACCCCCCCCTGCCTCCCAGTGACTTAATCGGTGGGGATTTTATGATCCCATTACACAGATGGTGAGGCTGAAGGCATTGGTCACAAGTCATGGTGTGTGTAGCATGGTCACTACAAAGGTAAATACTTGAGCTCCTGAGCTAGGATTCCTTTCGCTGGGTGTGTATGACATGCCTTGGCTTTAATCCTCTCAGCCTCACTGACCGCCGCCTCAAGCGGTCTCTGTAGCGAGCAGCTCTCCTGCTCTCAAGCAACTCTACACAGGTGTAAGACGGCACTCTCCACTGGTCTGAACTGCAACCCTCTCACCTTCACAACAGCCTCTCTTTGTTGCCCTAAGGTTGGGCTCTCCCTGGACTGGATGCTGAGGTGAGTTTTTGGTTCCAAATCAAGTCTCGGTACCCAGGTACCTGGGCTGCCCTCAACTCATTATGCTGCCAAGCGTAACCTTGAGCTCCTGATCTTCCTGCTCCACTTTCCAAGTGTTAGGATTACAGGTGTGTACCACAACGCCTACATTTTAAATTTAGCTTACCTAAATTTTCAATTATATTGCTCTCTGTCTCCCCCTCCACCCCACTTTCCTTCCATAGCCACAGTGTGTGAGAGAGAGAGAGAGAGAGAGAGAGAGTGAGAGACAGAGAGAAAGAGAGATTGAATCTCTCACATCTTCTAGGCAGTGATCTATCACCTTTACCACTGAATTACTTCTCCAGAGATCCTGGGAACACTGATAAAGGAATGGCAAGATGAGAGAGGAACCAGAAGGGAGTAGATGAAGGATGTATTGATGGAAAAGTTGTTTCAGTAAATAATTAGACTCAGCTCTACCTCGAGCCTCAGAAGACACACAACACACACTTCACAATGGGCTTATCCGGTGAACAAAGGAAGCAAAGTATTTGCCCATCACTTCTCAGCTCCCAGAAATGCTAACATCCTGGCACATGGACTTTATTGAACTTCTTTACCCAGAGAGCTGCAGGTGCTGGCTGGACAGTCGGAATATGGGGTTCTGATGGTCAGAAACAGACAGATGCAGCAGTGGTGCCTGCCATTCAGCTCGGGGACTTTGAAGGACTCTGGGGCTATGCATATAGCTAAGAATCCACAGGCAGTGAAGAACACTGGGACAGACAAAAAAAAAAAAAAAAAACAGGAAGTGGTAGGTAAGCCCCCATTTATCTCTTCAGCATGGACCATCCCGAAATCAAGTTGATACATTTTCTTGGAAAATTATCTCATGAAATCAAGCAAAATATTTCACTTAGAGTATGTTAGTTCTGCAAACATCCTTCTCAACCCCTCTCCTCTCTGCCTCACTCCCATAGCCCTCAGCCCTGCTCCCTAAAACTAAGCTGTACTGACAAGCTTGAGCCCCAACTTTTGCTTTCTAGGGAACCCAGGCTAATACGAGTTAACATCTTCTTGGTTGAACATTTCCAGATCTTCACTGCCTTACCAACGTCACAGAGACCGGAGGAAGAATGTGGGGTGTGAAGGCACATGAGCACCTATTGAGTAGAGGAGACACTGAAGGCAGAAAACAGGAAATCCCAGTACTTGAGAAGGCCCCAGCTGGGGAAACTCTGACCCTGTGGATTATGTTCCACCATAGCTGAGGATTTACCTTTCAGGCCTCCAGGAATAGAACTAGAAGCAGCATCTTTACATTCTATTGTTGTCTGCACTTGCCCATCCCTGCCTTTAAACAGCAGAAGACAAGGCTTTTATCAAGAATGAAATAAAAACACAGACACTGTGGCTAACTTTAAGTGTTCTCGGTCAACGTCAGATTTTGCTGTTTTGAACACGGAGACCTTAAGTGCCTTCTTTGATGCAAAATCCATTTGCAATAAAGAAAACAAAGCTTGCAGCCCAAATGCCCTATTCTTTGCCATGTCAGCACCATCCTAACCTGTCCCCTCATGTGTCCTGGCACAAAGATATCAGCCCCACATATCATCTGGAGCTGCCCTGATTCTTGCACGTGGGAAAAACTCAGTACATAATATATCACTGGTCTCTAGGAGGACGATGCTGTCCCTTCCACTGCCAAAGCACCACTTATTCAGTGAAGACTGCCACCCTCCCTGCCCCTGCTGTGTCTCCTCATGTGTTAGCAGAGTCAGTAATGACCTGAGTAATACAATTTCCGAAAGACTCTCCTGTCTCACAGTCACCCACAGGAAGGGCCTGAAATGCACAGAAGAAGAAACTGGCTCTGTAGAGCATATCATCAGCTCTGCACTGAACCCACCATGGGTTAGACACACAGTGGCCAGAGTCTTTCCCTGAGGCCAGCCAGTCAAGATATTAGCCACAGTCCATGTGGCCTCGGTTGTAATTACTCCACCAGTGAGTGCTAAAGCAGCAAGCGGTCAATAAATACAGAAATGGATGTGTCTGTATCACCATGGAACTTACCCAGACAGTTTGTGTTCTGATGGCCCTAGATTAGTCCACGTTCTCCTCAAGCCCAGTTATTCTGAAAAGAAATCACACAGCAAGTTCTAGGAATCCTAGCATATAGTTTAACTTACCATCTACTCTTCTAGAAATGAGAAGTGGGGGAAGCAGAAGAGTAATCTCTCCAACGAACTGTGACTATCAGAAGACAAGAAAGAAAAGTAGAAAGACAGGCAGGTAGAAGGAAGGAAAGAAAGACAGGAAGGAAGGAAGGAAGGAAGGAAGGAAGGAAGGAAGGAAGGAAGGAAGGAAGGAAGGAAGGAAGAATGAGCAAAGTGACAAGGTATGTAACTTAGGAGAAGGTGGATGGAGAGGTGGGAATGGAGAAGAGGGGTCAAACCATGCTAAGGGGAATCATTCCTTTAAAAGTAGTGACCAATCACAGGAAAGACCTGTGCTGTAGAACTCAGCCCTTCAACACAGCCATGTGCTTCTCATGGCTGCTGGGACCTTGAGAGGTTAATCATTCTGAGCATCAACACCCTCATCTGTAAAGCAGGATTTATAGGATGGAAGTAGGATTTATAGGACAATTTGTAGAAAATAACTGGTATGATCTGGCTACTTGGCAAGGGTCAGTGTCATCAGTATCGGTGTGTTAGAATCCAGGATGAGACCAGGGAATGAAAGGTATGAGCATGAAAACGCAACCATAAACCCACCCATGCTTGTGGTGGTTTGTTGATAGTAGAAAGCCCACTGGGGAGTCCACCGAACTGTCCACTGAACTGTCTGGACAAGAAAGGAAAGCTGTGGCTCAGCGTACACACGTGCACAAAACACAACCCTTCCAAAAGTCCAGAATCGGTTCGTACTTGCCACTAGGAGGGCTCCCTTTCCCGAATGCCTACAGTTGAATATACTACATGCCAGAAGTTTTCTTCCACATTCGAAGGGGGTGCTTCTCCTGCCAGTCACCTCACCAGTGCTTTCCTGAAACCTCAAGTAGAAGGTTTCAAGGAAGAACAAGTTAGATAAAGTTTGACTTTTAGGGTGCACGAGACCAATTGCTCTCTGATTCTCTATTTGTGGGTCTCTATTCCCGAGACCTTGTGCACAGCTCTTGCGTCCCATGGGCCTACATTTAAGACTGAAAATTAAATTCCAGGGTCGAAGCGTAGACACCGCCAGAAAAACAGAAACTGAGAATTGGAGGTGAATGCTTCCTTGGCTGAAATTGCACATTTATTGTCGAGTCCTGCTTGCCTCAGTCAAGAGCTTTGAGTGCTATCTCTTGAGAGAGACTTTTGGATGCGTCATGCTGGTGTCTGGCTCCTCAGTCTTCAGGACAAACAGCAGCGGCAGACAAGCCAAGCTGGGACACAGTAAAAATTACTAACGCCTAGGACCTTCGCCCACATTCCAATTTAGCCCTGACAGCACCAGAAAGTAAAAGAGCATTTAGCTTTCTTGACATGAAATATAGGCACAGAAAAAAACGCTCAATACATGTTCACAAAATTATAGAGCTATGTGACTAGCACAGATCAATAGATGGACCATCACAACAAAAGCTCCCTTGAAGGCCCATTCAGGCTACCATTCCTCCAATGGTAACTAGCCCGACTTCTAATAACAAACTAATTCTGTCCCTCTCGGTGGATGCTGTAAATTAAATCATACAGTACACTATGGTATGGCTGTTCTAGTTGTCCACTTGATACAATCTAGAACCACCAGGGAAGAGTCTCAGTGAGGCATTACCTAGATCAGGTGGGCCTGTGGGCGTGTCTGCTGAGGGATTAGCTTAAACACACGAAGCTGGATAGACCTGCCCATGGTGGGTAGCACCATTCCTTAGGCACAGGATTCTGAGCTGTAAGGGTGGAGAATACCAGCTGATAATTAGTTGCACGCATTAATTCATTGCTCGTGGATGTTGACCATGATCAAGTCTTCAGAGTGCTGATAGACTGTGACCTGCAATTGTGAGCTATAATAAGCCCTTTTTCTCCTAATTCACTTTTGTCTGGGTATTTTTATCACAGCAACAGGAAACGGAACCAAGACAGCTGTTTAACACGTAAGCTTCTGCTTTACACTTCTGGGGATCAAATGCTAGGAAAGCACCCTGCCCCTGAACTATGTCCAGATCCCTCATGGAAAAGTTTTGATTTTTAGAATGGTTTATAAAGGAAAAATATGAAATACTGATAGTACAAAGAGTATTTGTGCATATCTCCTGAACTCAGTACCTCTTGTCATTGTCACTTTGCCTAACTACAAAAATTTAAGGGAGGCTTTTTCTCTCTGTTTACTTTCACTCAACATTTGACTTCAGAGATTTACCTCCTCCTGTTGGTAGTGGTCTATTTTCGGACCTCATTCCTGAATGGTGCTTCGTTAAGGGAATCTTCTCAAATTATTTCTCCATACTATTATGGATGTACACTTGGATAGCTCCTAGTTTGGAGTCTTTATAAATGCTGCTGCTGTGAACATTCTGGCATGGTGTATTTAAAAGGCTCCTTGGGGATTCTAATGTTCAGCCCCAAGTGGAAAGCACTGATATAAGCTGAACCAAACAGTTCTTCCCAGCTTGAACTCTTTTTCTTAGCCTCTGGTCTTTCCTCCTCCCTTGAATTCTTGCAATCTTCTAATACATGCCTCCATGCTGAAGGTGACATAGGCTTCCACAGGCCCCCGGGTTTGGGCTGCTTGATTGATTGTTTCCATTTTCCAAGTAACTCTGCTCTTGGCTTGCACTAGCTTCCCCCACGGAGGGAATGAGCCGCACAGTGCCTACTTTGCTGAATCCGGCTTCGTGAAGGCTTGGCCTCTGATCCTTTGGTGATAGGTCTTAATAGGGGTCTTTGGGATGCATTTGAAAGAGTAAATCCTGAGTGTGGTTCTAAGCAGCCAACATCACAATGACCTGGATCAGCCACATGTCTGTTTACTGGTCATTTGTTTCATTGTTCTGGTTTTTTGTTTGTTTGTTTGTTTTGTTTTTGTTTTGTATACTGGCTGTTTCTCAACTAGGCCTTTCAATGGTATATTTTTCTAATTGACTGTTTGAAACAGGGCTCCCAACTTAAGGAAGTTGGCCCTGTTTTCCTGGGGTCATATGCTCACTGCCATTCCTTTCAGCATGACTTGCCTTTGGATTTAGTGTGTGGCGGGGCCTGAGAAGCCTACCTCTAAGCTAATCTTTGGCCTCCCCGGTTCTTCCCACTTCTACGCTAAGCTTTGTGCCTGGCATTGTGAACCTTCCAGCCCATTCTCAGCCGCACCCTAGACTCTGATTCTGACAGAGGAAGCACCTACGCCTCTGCTGAGTTTATCTACATACTTTTTTCCTAGGTTTTATAGCAACAAACTGCCAGCAACCTGGTAGATCACATTAGACACACATTTGTTCGAAGTTCTGGATGCCAGCTCTTCAAATCGGACACACTGAGGGTGGATTTCTCTGCCTCTCAGGTCTTCCTTGGCATCCACCATTCCAGTCTCTGTGTCAGTCCTCACATCGCCTTCATCTCTGTGTGTCTCCGCAGTGGCTAACTTTTTGTATTAACTTGACTGACCCATGTTTCCCAGACGTTCAGTCAAGTGTATTCTTGAATGGTTCTATGAGAGTTTTGGAGAGAAGACCAGTGTCTGTGCTGGTGAACCTTGAGTAAAGCAGGTTGCCCACTCTGATGTGGGTGGACCACATCGAATTAGCAGGAAGCTTGCATAGGACAAAAGACTAATTCCCAAAGGATGAAGGGAACTGTGCCGCACAAGCCTTCCAGCATGAGCCATCACACTCGATCCTCTCTGGGTCTGAAGCTTGCTCCTTGGACTGCAAATTTAAGCCTTGCCAGCCTCCATAGCTACATGAGCCTCTTGTCTATGCTAACGTGCAGCCTGTTAGTTCTATTTCTCTGAAGTACTCAGGCTGAAGATTGTCTCTTGTCAGAAGTATGCCATCCATTAGATACAGAACTACCCACATCCATTACGGCCCTCTCCTAACTATGACATCCGAAAAGTCATGGCTCCTCTCTGTCTTTAGCTTCCAACAATCTCAGTCCAAAAACATCAAACAGAAAATTCTAGGAATAAAAACTTGATATGTTAAGTAAATGTTATTATATTATAACAATATAATTATTTCATGATAGTGTTAGATATTGCGGTCAGTCACTTTGATGTGCCTATTTATATATGTGTGTATGTATATACATACACTATATATATATATAGTTATGGTAAGTTATATATCTGTTATGGTAAGAAGTTTCCACCATTCTTGAAGAGCCTTGGAAAGCCCATTGCGCTAAGCAAGGACTGTTGTAGTTCTGAATAAGCCCAGATTCTAGCTTCTGGGTGGACATAAACTTGAGAAGTGGGCACCATCCCATGTAATATTCTGGATATTGACTTGGAGTTACTGCACGCTAGACCTGTAGACAAGATCTGGGAGACTCCCACTCTGCCTCCCATCAAAGAGTGGAGGCTCTACACACCTCAGACCTCTAGCACCCAGCCCCAAGGTCTCCTTCTTCAGCTCTTTCAGGCTGAACAAGTAGATCTCAGATATGACTGTGGCAGTTGATGCTGGAGCCCCATCACTCTCTGCCTAAGCCAAGGATGGGTCCACTCATTCAAGTGTTTATTAATTCAACGAACTTTTGCTGGGCTCAACATTGAATTCCCAGTGATAAGGGCTTGGTTTCTAGAAAGGATGGTCTGGGTATAGCTTCTGGTTCTACCCTTATGTTTACTATGGATCTCACAGTCCTGGAATGCTCCATTGCTGCCTCCAGGTCTGGCCTGCTCAGTTTAGCAAAGAAAGTACTTGCGAGTTGAGCCCTCCACACCCCGCTGGGGAGGATAGCCACGATTCCTAATCAATGGCAGCATGCGCGACAGGACGCTAGGATTCTGTTTGTTCCCTTTGCTTTGCCTAGAAACACCCTCTTTCACTCCAATTATTCATATATACTTTTTTTCTAAGACTTAATCTCAATTAATGATGACATTATAATATACTTCTAATTCTCCCAACACTCCTATTAACTTTTAATCCACGATTCTATATCACTTTATTTATACTTGGCACTTACTTTATCTCAGCAGATCTTCTATCTGGCTTTCCCACAGAAGCAACTATACGTGAAGACATAGCTTGTGTTGTATTTTTCCCATTTCTGCTTGGCTTGCATGGGGACTGTAACCAGAGACTGGGAAATGCTTACAGACAGTTGGCCAGGCTGCAGAGCTCTCGTCGCTGCAAGCCAGCTTGATATCTGCTCTTACAGCTTCTTGCCCAGCCCCTTGTTTTCCTTTCTATATTGCATTGTTTGAAATTCTTAAAATTCAAATGCTTTTCTTTTTCCTCCTCAAACTCTGGTACCCACCCTCCTTCACCAAACGGAGTCAGCACCTTTCTGTTGCTCCATCCCTTGTAAACCTGGCTGGGGGCTAGGGTCACGTGGAGGTGCTGAGAAGGCTCTGGGAATGGGATTCTCCCCTTGGCTTGTGACACTGCTGAACAAGTACATTTCTATCCTACTTAGGCTATGGCAAGCTTGCCTATAAATGCATTTTTTAATTGTCTGGTGGCAAAATGAACTAAGTTCTGGCCTGGAGGAGCTTAAATGGGCATCCAAGAAGTGATAGGGAGTCCCAAAGTGTCTCTACGTTAGCACCTCCAAACAAATGGTAATATGCGAGGTCATAGCTCCAAATGCACTTCTTAAGCTTAACATACATTGACAGACAAGCTGTATTAAAATTCCTCACCTCTCTGGCAAACGATAATAAGTGATTTACTCAAGTTAAATTCCTGGACCTCAGTGCAGTGACATTAGGAGTTCCTAGTCAATAAACGCAGTGAAGCCTCACTACTCTCTCTAAACCGCCTTCTGCATTATGACTAAGGATGCCATTCTGAACTGTCATAGCACTCCAGCACCAAGGCAAAGGGCCAGCACACCCTAGTTTTTACAAGGGCCACATTTCCTCCATAGAAATGGTCACTCACGTTCCTTACCCACAGTCAAGTGTAGTCCTCATCCCTGATCAAGGAAATGTCTCTTTGCAACAGGAGACCATTACAGAAAACCACACCAACCAAAATGCAGAGTTGTGGACCCCAATACCAACAGAAACATCTACAAAACAGCCTCCACACCCAAGGCTCAGGGAACACTGCAAAGAGGTATTGTAAGAGCCAGAGGACCAGGGTGTTTGCTATGAGACAGTGTCTTCTAACAATATCAGAAGCTACACCCATAAAGTTTCACCAATGTGACCACATAAACATGAGCAGAACAAGGAAAACAGCAATAGACATGCAAAAAGCCAGGCACAGTGGTGCACACCTGTAATCCCAGCACTCAGGAAGGCAGAGGCCAGCCTGGTCTACAAATCAAGTCCAAGACAGGGTAACAAACAAACAAACAAACAAACAAACAAAAAAGCAATAGACGTGCTAAAGTGGACTGAAGGAAAGACCATAAGGCCTTAAGCCTACAGAAAGAACTACAGGCAACTAAGGAATAAAAAAAGTGGGAGAAATAGTCTTCCCTGGAAAGCACACACCAATTGGTTATACAATACCAAATGGCCAGCCCTGAAAAAAATGCATGTAGTTAACCTTATACAAATGGAGCAGGCTATATTTAGAAATACATATGTGTATACATATTTTTATATTTATATATGCAAGAGTAACAATTAGTGAAAAAAGAATTTGAAAGAGAGCAAGGAGGGTATATGAAAAAATTTAGAGGGAGGAAAGGAAAATAGGAGATGATGTAATCCTATTATAATGTCAAAAATAAAAGAAAAATATGTTGTGAAATAATAATAAAGCAAAAATCAAGAAATAAAACAATCAGCTGGCACATTGCACAACATGGATTTCGCCCCCATCCGTGACTCCGTCTTAGCACTGCTGTGCTTGTGTGTGAGCTTCAGGGTACCTCCTCTTTAAGTGGGCAGGAAGCCAATAGATTGATATCCGGTCAGGTCTAAGTACTGCAACATCAAGTCCTCTGAACAAGATATCAGGTAACATCAAGAAAGAAAGACTGATTTCTACTGCTTGGAGGTGACGTGGTCAAGGTTGGATGAAAGCATTACTCCTCAATTAAGACCTTTAGGGCTCTGGACTGTTGTGCAGGCACCGCTTCTTATCAAAATATAAGCATGTTTTCCTTAAAGCCAAGAACGTTCCCAGCAGATCCATTTCACTGGCGTCCCAGGGAGTCCTAGGTAGTGATTAATGACACCACATTTGATCATAGCTTCTCTGTTAAAAAGTGTTTCTCCTTCTAGTAGCTGTGAACTTGTAAGTGACAACTGAACACAGGATGTGGAGCCAGCATTATTCTTCCCATGATAAGTGAAAGAATCATCAGAAGATGTGCCTGGAAAGCAAAGGCGTATTGGGAATGTGAGCTTGTGTTTCTTGACTGCCAAACAACACGCCTGACACATACGTAATAATCTTGCACCAGGAGTTCACTGGCTTATTTATTTTCAGATACCAGGCCAACGAAAGACCCCCCCCTTGCTAAAAATTTTGTTTCATTTGCTCTTTCGATTCAACTCCAGGCAAGGTATATGGGTTTTTTTTTTTTAAGGATATCAATAATTTTTCCATCATAAAGCAATTTTTTATTCACTTTGTATCCCCCCTGTGGTTCCCTCCCTCCTCCTGTCCCAATCCCTCCCTTCCTCCACCCTCTGCATGCATGCCCCTCCCCAAGTCCACTGATAGGGGAGGACTTCTTTCCTTCCTTCTGATCCTAGTCAATTAGGTCTCATCAGGAGTGGCTGCATTGTATTCTTCTGTGGCCTGGTAATGCTGCTTCCCCCTCAGGGGGAGGTGATTAAAGAGCAGGCCAATCAGTTCATGTCAGAGACAGTCCCTGTTCCTATTACAATGGAACCCACTTGGATACTGAACGGCCATGGGCTACATCTGTGCAGGGGTCTTAGGTTATCTCCATGCATAGTCCTTAGTTGGAGTATCAGTTTCAGGAAAGACCCCTGTGCTCAGATTTTTTGGTTCTGTTGCTCTCATTGTGGAGTTCCTGTCCTCTCCAGATCTTACTGTTTCCCACTTCTTTCCTAAGATTCCCTGCACTCTGCCCAAAGGTTGCCCATAAGTCTCAGCATCTGCATTGATAGTCTGCAGGGCAGAGCCTTTCAGAGGTCCTCTGTGTCAGGCTCCTGACTTGTTCCTTCTTTTCTCCTTCTGATGTCCATCCTCTTTGCCTTTCTGGATAGGAACTGAGCATTTTAGCAAGAGTCCTCTCTCTTGATTAGTTTCTTTAAGTGTACAGATTTTTAAATGCCACTATGTAATCAACACACCGCTGATGACAAACAACCAAAGGAAGTGTCTTGGGAAATGCAAGGCTCGAATCCTTTGAATATATCCATTGCTTCATCCTAAGGTCAGTCACTAAATTATCAAGAGTAAACAAAGCAATGCTGACAGACATTCCCTGCAAACATTCCTCCCTTTTTCTCCTAACAGGGTTAGGTTTGGTGTAAGAATGACTCTTGTGGTTCCGGACTGAGACCTTTAACATTATACTGATGAAAAGTTAACAACCTTGACCAATTTCCTTAACCCCCCACCCCCAAGTTTCTCTTTGGAAAACCCAGACTATCAGGTGTACCTTTTTCCTAGGACAGGTACATGGAGTAACAGAATAATGTGTCACAAAAAATCCTGCCAGCAGATGAGCAATGGAGCATCAGCTGTCGTGTTCTATGGTATTGTAACAGCCTGGCTAGTCGGCAGGCACCTTCTCTGTTTAGCCATGGTTTTATTGCTGATCCACGCATGGACAGCAAGTTCCTGTTGATTTCCATTGCTCTTCAGATTTCATGGCCTAATATTAATCTATTCACCCTGGCTTTAAAAAGCCTACCTGGCACTGGGAAACTTTTAAGAACAATAATTTACTCCTTATAGTTTAGAAGGGTAGAGAGGCCAAGATCAAGTTGCTGGCAGAACTCAGCATCTGGTAGGACCTGTTCTCCACTTTCAAGATGGAGCTTTGGGTGCAAGGGAGGAACACTGACTGTCCTCGTGCCGCAGAAAGTAGAAGAAAGCCCTTTTATGAGTGACTAACCTGTTTGTGATGCCAATGGTGATGTAACGTCCTCATTGAAGACTCCATCTCTAGATGCCATCACATTGCAAGTATCCAGGATCTTACCGCAGACAACCTGGACCATGGCTGTAAGGTATGTCCCACATTCCCTACTGGCATGGCTCTATGCTGTGTCCTCCCCTTCCTGGCATTGCTCTCCTGCACAGGCAGACTAGGAGGACCAGTGCTGTCTGTGGGGTGAGCTAATTCCGTATATCTGGAGAAGCCTCAGACTTTTAGCCCTGGGTCAGTTAACTCTTCCCTTAAAGGGAATGAAAAAAAAAAAGAAAAGAAAAGAAAAGAAAATGAAACTATATTTCTCCTTTAAAAAAAAAATGACAACTGACCCTAGCCTATCAGGTCTCATCAGGACTGGCTGTACTGTGTTCCTCTGTGGCCTGGTAAGGCTGAAGACCTTATAGACTAGGGTCAGACGGAAAGAGAGGAGGACCTCCCCTCTCAGTGGACAGGAGGAGGGACATGGGAGGAGAAGAAGGAGAGAGGGAAGGATTGGGAGGGGACAAGGGAGGAGGCTACAACGTGGATAAATTGTAATAAATTAAAAAATAAAATAAGGAAATCATGGGAAAAAAAAGACAAGATTTTACCTTGCCCCCAGTGCCTTGAACTCAGACTTAAAGTGTGATGAAAAATTATTATGAACTTCATTATGTGTGTGATATCTTAAAGAAACAAATTAACTGGCTTTCAATTAAAACTAATGACCCGTGCTTTCCCCTCCTCTCTCTGCTCAAGTACCACTCATTGTTCTAGACCATGCTATAAATACTCCATCCAAGAAGGATCATACATGATGATGCCCTGTGCTTCCCATTAGCCCTTGTAAACTCCCACCTGAACTGAGGTTACTCAGGTACTCTGAAAGTTGCCGGTCATGTTCTACCTTATCCAAAATGAAGCCAGAGCCTCTGTTTTCATTTCTTATCCGTGATGCATTAGCCTTGTTCCTTTCCGCACTGTGCCATCCTTGTGACTCCAGCCCACCCTGAAAGCGCCATTTGCCGTACGAGCAACAACTACTGAGAGAGACCAGAGACATCAACCGAGGAATAAGCAATGGCAGTGTTTTTAATAAAGCAGCTAAGCATAAGGAAACAGTTCACGCAGGAGCTGTTGTGGCGGCATGCACACAGGGTGGAGGGTGCTTTTGATAATGTGATACGGGAGATCTCCTGGTACCTCAAAATGGATTATCCATTCTTAGTTCCAACCTGAAGGTGACTTTTCTCACACGTAAGAATTTCAGACCTCGTCAATAACCACAATCCTTTAAATTTTTTGCTTCTGGCTCCCAAATTACTAATCCTCACAGAGGGAATACGGCTGTCCAAATCAATCTCTCTTTGGAATCACAAAAGCTGGAAATCTATATGACCACAGGCAGCATATTGGGGCAATATTGATGAGAAAAAAGTCTAAAAAGTGTATTTGAAGAACTTGGAGCTAGTGACACTGGAGCCAAAAAGATAATTTTGTTTTCATCAATTTAAATTAACTCAACACTCAAGTCCTTCAGGCTGGCTATATATGCCCTCTCAGATTTTATTCCATTGGCCTCCACCTCCTGGAGTTACAAAATTTACAAAGCATCCTGACAGGAGAGCCAGATACACACCCCATATTCTCTCTCTCTCTCTCTCTCTCTCTCTCTCTTTCTCTCTCCCTTCCTCATTCCCCTCTCCCCTCTCCCCTCTCCCTTTCTCTAGCTCTTTCCCTCTCCCCTGATGCTTCTTACATCTATAAGCTCTAACTCAAAGTCTACTGTCCACCAACAGAACACTCAGCCCATCTCCCAGCTGCCCTGGTAGCCTTTTCCTCAGAAGTACCTCACCCCTGAGAGCGGGGTCCCAGTGTGTCTAGACTGCGTATTCCTCAAACACTTCTGGGACTCTGCCACTCTCCTCCAACAGCCATCTCCAGTCAACACTGTCTTTGATTACTCCATAATTTTCTAAAACACTAGGGGGCTTTGGCCTTCCCACAGCTTCTTCTGTTTCCCTTGCAAAACTTTCCATAAAAGAAATATATTTCTAGGAAATACAAATAATCTTGTATCCCATGAAACTTGGAGACTTGACAAAATGGGGAAATTTGCACACCGACTTCTATCATCAATGTCTTATTTCGAAATGAAGTTATAAATAGGATGCGGGTATCTAAGGGCAGATTAGATCTTTTCAGATGAGAGCAATCTGAGACACACAGAGAAGAAATCAATGTGGGCCAGAATTAGTCTAGCAAAAGATGATCTCTAAGTTGTTTGGGTTTTTTTTATTTTATTTTGTTTTGTTTTTGTTTTTGTTTTTCAGGAGGAGTGGAGATAAGGAGGGCAGAGGGCTGTACAGCATTTCTACTTAGCCTGAGGTCTGCACACAAGAGCGATGAAGGGGGAGTGGACAACGCCCCAGATTGCATTTAGGATTGTCCTACAACTCAAGTTAGAGTGCTTACCACACATTAGAGATTAGGTCTGTGTTGCTAAGTGTTAGGCATGGGGTCTGTGTGACGCCCACTCGATCATAAAGTCAAACGGGAGGTTAGCCAGACACACAGCCCCCTCCCCCGAGAGGACTGTCTCACAAGACCATTGCCATCTGCACGAACAGAACTCGAAAACCACATCATTTCCAAAGGACATCCAGATGTTGAGTACAACTTTTACACGGATGATTTGAGAATTCATTCTCCCTCTGTCCAATTTATTACAGCGCTCAGTTACTTGAGAGATGGGAATTTCGGAAATCAGTCATCTATATTTAAGGCAAAGATTAGCACTTGCCAGAAAGAAGAGGAGATAAGCCTGGTTTGTTGTGCCCATCACATACCCAGCCAGCACAAGGCACAAATCTTTCAACGAGAGTGTGTGGTCTCAGGACTTTAATATTTTCCCCATGTGGTTGTTTGCAAAATGGTCCTGAGTAGAACAAGGGAAGAATCTTAAATAGGTTTAGTGACTAGGCAGCCAGAAAGATCACACACATGTGGGAAACTGTGCAGCGGAATGGCATACCACACAAACAATATATTAGTACATGCTTGTTGTTAAACAAAGAAGCCTAGAAATGATGCAGATTAGCTAATAGTAGAAGTGAAGGACTGCCAATTATCCTATCACCTGCTAAGAACTGATTAATAACTTGGTATCTAACTTTTCCACGGGCATAGAACACATTTCTAATTTTACAGGAATAGCACCATTGTGTATATTGTTCCTTTAGCTTACTTTTAAATGTAGGAGTATATTTTCACATAAGCAAACTCTCGTCTAATCACCTTCCTAACTACAAGGCACTTGGTTGTGCCATAATTTCAGAAAACACAGATGCTCTCCAGTTTATTGACATTGTTAGCAACCACTACAATGAATGAATACACGGTAGATGTATTTATAGTCACTCTTGAAACAAATTCTTTCAAAAGGAAGCTAAGGTGAAAGCTATTCAGATTTCAAAAGCTGTTTTGATCCAGGCTGCAAAATTGCCCTTCGGAAGAGTCACTCCAATTTACACCCCCACCTGTGATGTCTGGGTGAGGGTCCAAAGCATAAATCTTAATGCTGTGTAGCCAACTCACTGACAGACTGGACTTCTCATGATTTAGGTATCCGGAGCCCTTACAATACACTGTCCATCACGCACATGAGCACACCCGTGAATAAAATGACAGCATTAATAAACCATATACACACATACCTGTGCATACATACGTCAACCCAAACGAAAATCCTCAGCATTTGGTATTTGGCATTAACTGCAAAACTCATAGTCTGCTTCCTAAAATCTTGTTTAATCAAGCTATTGTCTGAGCCTCAGGCTCTTTATCAAGTGGATCTGCTCCGACACCCCTCTGTTAAAAGATCTATAGCTCCATCCTCCAAAGGGAGACAGGGGGCCCAGCCTCCATCTGGGCCCAGCCTCTTCTTTTGCTGCACTCTATGGTTCTCTTTGGGGGTTCTTGAAGCACTGTGTTGCTTCCTGAGTGAGCTTGGTCCGTTCTGACTTCTAAGTCCTGGGTATGTTCCACGTCTGAATGTTGCTGTCTTGCCAGCTCCTCTGACAGTTCTACTCACCCATGAAAGCCCACTTGTCAAGACATTATATCTGTGAACCTTTTTTTATTTTTCATTCCTCAGCAGTCACTCTGTTCCCTGCCACACACATCATTCTGTTTATGCCTATTTTACAATATGTTTCACACCAAAAAGGAAAACATCATTCATGCCCATCTCTTCCGTGCTGCAATGAACTCTCAGAATTTTCTGGATTTAGAATTTTACTATGCTATAAAAGATACTGCATAATAGTTGGTAAGGCTGCAACAAGCAATTGAATGAACAGGCTATATGTTTTCTCACTTCATCTTTGACATCTCTATAAACTTCAGAAACTTGCTCAAAATCACTTACCTCTAATGGTCAGAGACTTTGGGGGCAACTCATCAAAATCTAGTCACAACTCAATAGTATGTTCTTCTCTTCTTGGGAGCAGGCGCTTGCTGCCAGTTCCAACAAGGAGAACAGTTAACAAAAGTCCATCGACTTTATCCTGTAGAACTGAGAAGTAACACAAAATGGCCCCGTGCAACGTGATCAGGTTGAAGCTTCAGTGATGGCTCAGATGTGCCGACACCGCAAGGCACCACTTCCCAAGGTATGCCCCTCACACATAACCCCTGCTCCTTTTCAAGGAAGTGCATCATAGACATAGGCACCAAATTTTCATGAAATTACTGCTGAGCACCCTGCAGCAGCCACAGCAGTCCTGCCACCGAGCACCTGCAGGCAGCAAGGAGATGGGATTCGGGGATGGAGTGCTGCATTCCGAACTGCGCTCTGGGCCAGTGGTCGAATTAGCCCGGAATATAGGCGCGGGAATGATTCCAGAGTCTAATATCCAGGCACTTAAACTTCAGCTCTGCCATCTTCTATTTTGTAACCCTGGGCAAGCTATTTATCTCTTTTGTGAAATGCTAACTGCACAAATCTGTTCATTCAATAAACAGTTTCCAAGCGAACGTCAGTGGTACCTAGGTTATCTCACTGGAAAAAAAAAAATGCTATGTTGTTCTGGATATTGGTTAAAGCTTAATCTGGAGTATACAGCTGATTCTAGAGCAAAAAAAGAAAATTCATTTAAAAGACTCACAAAAAAAAAAAGTAACAGCTTACAAGATGGGGAGTTGACTTAGTGGTGATGAACACTTGCTGCTCTTCCAGAGGAGCTGAGAGCACCGGTGTCAGGCAGCATACAACTGTCTGCAACTTTAGCTCCTCGGATCCAAAACTTCCTTCTGTCCTATGCTTCTGGAACCCAAATGCATGATGCATGTTTGTACACACGTGTACACACACTAAATAAATTTAAAAATAAACAAACTTTTAAAGGATATTTCAGCTTTGTAGGAGAAGCGCGGGTCTTCCCCCCACAACCCCCCGTCAGAATCCTGGAGTAGTGCTCCACCCCTAGCTGGGGAACGGTTGGCAGGTGATGGCTGCTAGGGGAAGGAGAGCCAATTTTCTTGAGTGTTGTGGTCCCTAGGACGTACGGTAATGGGTAAGCACACCCAAGCGCATATGGGCCCCCTGATAGGATCCAGTGTTATACAGAACAAACACAAAAAGATAACAGGAAGTTGGGAAGGAGAAATGAAAGGGATCTAGGAGGAGTTGGGGAGGATGTGACTGAAATGTTGTTTGTATCATAAATTATATGTTATGTGTGCAATTTTAAAATTATTATATATTTCTAAAATAAATGATATTTGCCCTAGAAAACCTTTGCCTTGCTCTATGGAAGGTGCAAATGATTTTCTGACAGTTTTTTGGGGGGAAAAACAAAAAACATGAGTCTTTGGGGTATAAGGCTCCTAAGATGTGTCTAGAAACCTTTGGTTTTACTTTGCTCTTCCCCACTAACAATGGCAAAAGACCCCCCCTCCTCCCTGCTTCCTGGCAGCCCTGCTTGTGACCTCCCAAAGCAGACGGAGCTTGCTCAGAGTTACTGGCTGTGTGAATGCTAGATGAGGTGCAGTTAAGCCGCTCTGCTCCAATAGGGAATCCAAGCGATGGTGGCTGGAGGTTCCCCGCCAGCTACACGTGAAGGTGACATGAGCAGGCTGGCTGAGCTGTCACACTCAAAAGCAAGAACAGAGCGGGCTTTAGGAGAGGCTGCCTTTGAACTCCAACCTCTTGCTCTTTCTGTATCCCACTGGACAATCTGCCAGGCTCAGGATTAGAAGGATCCCCCAGAGCCACAAAAACAACCGAGAGAGTTGAAGGGAGGATAGGAAGAACTAGACGAGAGAGAGAAAGAGAGAGGCTGAAACAAGACTGTGAACATACTACAGCCACCATCATGGCTCCTGATTCTTCCTAGCCACACATAGCAGCTTTCCACGAAACCTAGGACAATACAGACAAGAAACACTGAGGGCACCTAGGACTCTTAAGATACAACCTGGCCAAAGAGCAGCTCCCATTGGTTCCAACAACCAGAGCTGGCCTAGCCTGCTACTCAAGAGTTCGTAAGGCTCTTCAACAGAGGCACGTTGGGAATAATGTTTTTAGAGACTGTCTGACTTTGTCTTCATTTCCTTTTGCCCTATGGTTACCGCCCATCCAATCAATGGCATCTATGGCTTCTGAGGAGCAAAAGCATCATTGCTTATGCGGCACAAGAGGAGTCTGCAGTTTTGAGCCCTGACCTCTAAGAACCCAGGAAGGCTAGGGTCCATCACTGACTCTTCAGAAGCTGTCACTGAAGTATACTGGGAGAAGGGTACCAGAGGAGGTCTTAGGGAAGTCTCAGCCTTGGCTGAGCCAGCAGGGGATTTGCATGTCCAGACTCTGGGTCCCTGCCCTGGCCACAGCTGCCTGTACTTAGCATGACCTCAGGTGGAGTAGCCTTCTGCAGCTAAGGCCTTCTCTGAAGGATGCTGGAGTCCATATGTTGCCTGCACATCCAGATGCTGAGATAGCATTCCCTCGAGGGCTCTTGTTTATGAATATACTATTCAAAACCCTCCAAGTTTGGAGAACAGGAAGACAAGGGAGGAGGGGCAAAGGGAAGGTATGTATGTCTGCAAGTTCTGAAAACAGGAATTTGGTTCTAGTGTGGATTGCCAGGTGATATGCCAGCAGCATGGAAATCAAGGTCTCTTCTTATAGGCTTTTTCAGACAATGCATTCAAGAGGTTGATTTTTTTTTTTCTTTTAATCTATAGTGCCATTGTGAGAATAGTGGTGCCACACAGGGCCCAGTGTCCTGGGCATGGAGTCGGTGTTTCCAATCAATTCCCTTCTCCTCCAGCTCCATGCCCGCTACCCCAAAACAACAGTTGCAAGGCTGACCTGCATCTGATTGTAAAGGAAGGCCTTTAGAGAGTATTAAGAACCCGCAGAGCCTTAGCAGCATGGATAGAATCACGAAGCCTGTATTTAGGGTTCTCTTTTCAGGACCACAATTTCTTCTTTTCAGTCTCGATGAGCTTTATGACTTTTGATTTTCAAGCCTAGGGGAGAACTTCCAAGCCCAGAAAATTCTGGAGGATCCCTGCTGAACTCCTGCATCCTGAGCAGAGGGAGCAATCAATCTCCCGTCATAGGGATGGCAGCCTTCACACAGCCGCTGGAGGAAAACGATTATGCTAACTTGGACCCTGAGGGAGTTATTGTATTAAAGCAAAGAAAATAAATCTCCACACCCCAGAATGCTCAGCTCAGGGTCCTCGGCTCCTTTGTGTCCTCTCCTCCCTTCTCTGGACTCACAACGAAGTAGAGGTGGAGAAGAAAATGATAAAGCCAGACTGGAGACAGGCCATTTTCCAGATCACTCATTAAACCACCAAACATTGAAACCCTGGGAGGGTAAAGACTGAGTGAGATGAGCGCAGATGAACTGAGAGTAACAAGTATCAAAAATGTCAAGTTTCACTCAGTTTAAATACAACTAACAACAACAAAAAATAAATCTGTTGTATTTTCCCCTAGCTGAAGTTTTCTGCCCAGTACATTCAGTTTCATTAAGAGCTGGCTGGGCTACCAGCTAACTTCCAATAATCTCCCAGAAAAAAAAAAAAAACAAACATACTGAGCCCCTTCACTGCCTCAGAAACGGTGGGAGAGGGAACATTGAGCCTGGTTCTGCCAATTCTGAAATTACTTCAGCTCAAAAAAAAAAATGTTTAATTTTTAAATGTGTGTGTGTGTGTGTGTGTGCGTGTGCATGCGCGTGTGTTATATCTGCACTACCAGTGTTCACCATGTGTGTGCAGTGCTGACAGAGTCCACAAGGGGGCATCAGGACCCCCGGAACTATGCCACCTGGGGGCTTGGCATTGAACCCTGGTCCTCTGGAAAAGCAGGCAACGCTTTTAACCACTGGACCATCTCTCCAGCACAATGTTGTTTATTGTAGATAATACTGGATGTACAAAACTGGAATGGTTCCCAGTAATTCAGGGATATGCCCTACTGTGGAAGAGAAAGGAAAAAGGCACAAGATTTAAGGAGGCCTGGAAGCCTACGTGTGGATGGTTTGATTTGCTTGACATCTGCTGTTGGTGGTGCTGTTGCTAACCTTTTTCGAAATTTAGACAATTTCATCCATGTATGCAGTGCATTCTGGTTACTATGCCTCCACCACCCTTTGGCTCCCTAATTTTATTAATCCTTCCTTTCCCTCCAATTCCCTTTTTGTTAATTTTTGAGAATTTTATACAGTGCATTTTGATCAAATTCACCCTCCTCACTGCTCCCCTAACTCCTGCCCTAGGTACCCTTACCTCCTCATCTTCGTGCCCCCTCTTTTTGCTTCAACCATCCACTGAGTCCACTTTCTGCCGCCCATTCACTGTTGAGTGTAAAGCTACCCACTGGAGTATGACTGACCTCACTGCGGCACCCTTAAAGAAAACTGACTCTCCTTCCCCCCCATAAGTCGCCAGCTGTCTACAACTCCTGAAAGGTGGGGGTCTCAAGAACCTCTCCCAACTGCATGCTAGAATGTCAACGGATTTGTCTTGTGCAGGAAACCACAGCTACTGGGAGTTCATGAGTGCAGCATCCCTGTCATGCCGTCATGCCCAAAGATGAAGTTTTGTGTCAATCCTCCCTGGCAACTGGCTCTTACAGTTCTGTTTCCTCCTGTGTGATGGCCCCTAAGCCTTGGGGGTGGTACAGATGTCCCATTTATGGCCGAGCAGTCCACCCAACACTGGCAGTCTCTGCATTAACCACCACCCACACACAAAGACGCAACAATGAGCCCATTTAAACTGACTTGCAAACTGCAGGCACTCACTCCTGGCCAAGGTCAGGGCCCAGTCTTGGTTCTGATGCTCAGTGTTAGTGGGTTAGCGGGTTAGCTCACTAAGCATGAGGGGTCTGAGGAAAGCAACAGGGCTCACATAAATACGTAAAACGCTGAGTAGAATGCTGCCCCCACTTCCAGCTTTGTCTGTAGCTCAAGTTAGCAATGGCACAAAAATCAAAGACCCTGAGATATCCAGTCCCAAGCTCCTATTCATGCTTCACAGTAAAGAACACGAGAGAAAGTTCAGGAAGGTGGCAGTGGACACACTGAAGACTCCAGGGAGCGATGCTCTTACACTCTGCTCACCCACATCCGTCATGGTGACAACCAGTCACACCACATTAAATGCTGCCAGCGGGACTTGAATCTATGTGTTTAAGTAGCAAATGACAATTGGAAAGGACACGGGCCCTTTTACATAAACATACTAGCCATACTAACCAGGACTGAGGAATTGATGTTGACAAGCCAAGTCACGCATAGGCCCAGCCATAGCCTCCGCTCCCTTTTTCCTCCCCGGCCCTCACTGTGACAGGGCAGCCTATGACAGCCTTCATTTCAGAAACTGGTGTGCAGGCAATGAAAGCAGGGGTGACCAACGTCCTGACACCCCTTGCATGAGTCCGCTCTCCCTCCATCACAAACCCCAGCATCTACTTGATTCATCAGCAGGTGGAGCTGAAGAGCTGTCAGAGCCACCGAGCGAGGGGACATCTCAGACAACTGTTTGGAGACTGTGCTGATGGCATTTTATATCAGATGAATGACAGGAAAGACCTGACGCGTTCCTACAGGTCCTGTGGGTGTTGTCTAGAGACACCCAGTGAGAAATGAGCACACCAGTTGTGTCACTCATTTGTCCCTTCATTTGCTCACCCACCAGTGCAGGACACCATGCTGAACACTGAGGAGCTGTAAGAATTCAAGCGGATAGAGCCCTGCCCTGGCGAGACTCATCCCTAAGGAGATCAACATGGCTTTCTTTCACGCACTGTGGCATCACACAGGCCTTGTTCAAGCCACATCTTGACTATCACGTGGGAAGTGTGGACCTTCACATTTTAGGCATATAAAGGATTGGTAAATCCGCCCCAGTGATTCTCCATCTTCCTGATGTTACCTGAAGATTTCATCTTAACCGTCATGCCTGGGCCCCTTACAAATTTTGGTTCAGACGGCCTAATGAAACACCAAATCACCAGTAATTTTCAAAGCCACAGGTCCTTCTACTGAGGAGCCAGTGAGAACTCAGTTCTACCTTAAGAATTGGGGGTTGAGCAATACACACTAACACCCCCCACCCCCGTGTGATGAACATGCAACCACAGGCTTTGATGCCCAAGTACAAACACTGGTTGCCTGCATTAGTAAGTGTGAGGTACCCAGAGCTTTTATCTGAAATGAACAGAGAGCACCGAATTCTGATGGCTTTGTTTCTTCCAAAAAAAAAAAAAAAAGCCTCCCCTTTACAATTTGATCAAAATGCAGCAACCTTCTGCATCGTTCGTTTCCGTTGCTGTGGTCAAATACCCTAACAAACAAAAGTGACTTTAAGAGGAAGGGGGTTCGTTCTGAGTTACAGTCACTGGGGAGGGGCGGCAGGAACAGACGCCCGTGGATCACACTGCATGCACACACAGGAAGCAGAGAGGGAGGACAGGCTATAAAACTCAAAGCTCATCCCCAGGGACACGCATCCTCCAGCAAGCCTCTGCCGCCTGGAGATTGCGTAACCTTCCCAAGCAGTGCCTCCAGCTGAGGAAAGAGTATCCGAACAGACGTCAGGGCGGTGGTTCACGCCTATGATCCTAGCACTTGGGAGGTGGGAGGCAGAGGGAGCAAAAGCCCAAAGTCATCCTCCTCCGCTGCACAGCAAGTTCATGGAGAGCTGGGCTCAGAAGACTCAAGTGAGAGAAACGTGCTAAGAAAACAATGAAAGAAGGAATTCCACGAATTAAGAAAATCCAGGCTGAACAAAGACATTCTTTTATAGGCTCAGGAAAAAGTAATTTTGCGAACAAATCAGAATAGGGGAAATCCCTCAAAATGTTATTAGACTAGGAACTAAGCAATATCCCTCCCAAGAAGCTAGAGACACTCCCTGGACAGGTACAGCTGTGGAGTCCATACTCCAAGACATGAAGGAAATCAGAAGACATGAAGAAAAGAAACCAAAAGAGTAGAGGGAACCTCCAAAATTAGGTGTTACAAAAAAGGGGGAACTTCAAAAAAATGAATCTTAAAGCACAAGGAACTAAAGAGCAGTGGACACAACAGATGATATCATAAGACATCTTAAGAAAAGTGGAGAGGAAAAATTAAGCAAACAAAATGAGTGAAGAGAGATAATACAGGCTACAACAGTGGGGAGACGGAGGCAGGAGGGGAGCGAGTGTGGTTATCCTATGCTACACGACAGAACTTATCTGAAAGCATGGAAAGGAGTGTAGGAAAAAGGAAAAGAGGTAAGAAACATCTACAGACAAGTTTAAAAAATTTGAAGAGACTCAAAGAATACCTACTATAGGAACTTACAGAAATTGTAAATGCCTGTGAAAGAAAAAAAATCCAAAGAAAGGAGAACAACAACAACAAAAACCACTAAAAACACTTCAAATGAAACTCTTGAAATACTCTCAAAAATGATAAAGAAAAGGAACACATTGCACATTGAAGAACAGGAGCCAAGAACATCCAATACTTTAAAGGTCAAGAAAATAGTCCTTCGGGTATGAAAAAAAAAAGCACATGGCTCAAAAATGAGAGAAAGTTAAATATTATCAGCATCTCAACAACAATGCTTTATGAAGAAAGAAAACATATTTAAGGTAACCAAGGGACTAAGCTGAGCGAATGGTTTCTCTCTTGCAGCACTATTCCTGAGACTGTTTTCCTCCTATCGAGTTGCCTTTGTGCAGTCTCAATATGAGAGCTTTTTCCTTGTCCTGTATCTTGTTTTGCCTCTTGGAGGCCTGCTCTTTTCTGAAGAGGATATGGAGTGTGAGTGGACCTGTCTCTACCAGTTGATGAGGGAGCTACCAAACAGTTAAGACCACGTCAGACTCCCACAAGGCCTGTTAAAGAGGTTCCCCTTAGCTGAGACAACTTGGCCTTCAAGTGAAATAACCAGTGCAGTTGATCAGAGCCCATGCAATATAAATTAGCTAATTCAAGCCATTTTTAATCTAACTGGCTAGTTTGGAGGAAGATAAAGACCTGGGGATCTAGTGTCTGGTGGGAAAGAATCACGAATGCTTCATCTTTAACCGCTTGACTTTGAGTACAAAGAGTGGGTGGGAGAAAGCAGGTCTGAAAATGCGCCGAGAAGCAAACACCTGAGCACTCGAAAGCCTCCTCCAAGCATCTAACTAATGAGCCTGAGGAGACTGCTCACACTACAGAGAGACAGACAGCAAGCCCACACCAGCCCCACTCTGCCTGGGCAATGGGACTGAGCTTAAGGAGGCTTGCTCACGCAGCTGCAGCAATATTGAAAACACAGTGAGAGCCTGCAGGATTCTACAAGGATATAGGAATCAGGACAGTGGGAGACCGATAGGAAAGCTGTAAGAAAAAGGAAAGAGGAAGCCAGCAGCCCAAACAGCACATGAAGGGCATCAGTGGAAACAAGACTATGGCTTCCTGAAGATGTCTCCAGTAAGGGGCGTTATACTGCTGAACACACACACACATACACTCCAGTAAGCAGTGTGCAGGGAGGGAGGGTGGTTTCCTCAGCAAAACACAAGTTGAGGTTCCTAAAGCGGCACCTGGTGTGGCTGCCAAGTTCTAATTCTTAACCTAGGGTGTTTACAAGGATCTCTGTCATATACCATACTGTAACAAAAACTGTATGCTTACCGTAAGTGGCTTTATCTGCATTTTCTTTCACAGCTTTTTAAGACTGATGCAAGGGAATTATAAAAAGTTAGTACATCTAGCCACTCATGTAAGCTGGTCTTTTACAATACTTGGTGGGTTCTTCTCTCTTCCACCCTTCTCCACCCCTTTTCTTCTTCCCTTTCAACCCCTTAACACCAGATATGAGAGAGAAAAAAAAAGGGATAGAGAGGAAAGGAAAAGGATCCCTGAAAAAAGCCGGGGGTTGCAAAGGAGGTGACATTAGGACCATCACGCTCCTTAGGGCAAGTTTGATCTTCATCAGCAGGAGATCTAATTCCTTGTTGTTCTTTCTTCTCTGAACATGACTACTTAACAAGCCATGACCAACAGCAACCAACAACCCACCCTGCCTCTCAGGGCCCTATCATTTATACACCCTCTGAAAAGTACCCAGAATTCCAAATACCACACAATCGCAGAAACCGTCTGTAGCTGGCCAAATCATGCCTCTGCTAGAGCACGAGGCAAATCATTGTCAGCCACAGCAAAGCAGTCCCAGATCCCCTGGGACCTGGGATTAAAACAAAAAACATGATCTTATGTAATACATATGTGTTTCCTAAAGAATCCAAAATTTAGAATTCTCACTACACACCCATGCCTTTTTTTCCTGGTAAACTCATGTTTAATAGCTTTATTTAGACTTTATTTAGATTGAACACATGAATGTTTCCGGGACTGTTTCCAAGAATCCTTGCTCTCTACTCAATCACAGTAGTTCCCTGCGGGCCTACTGTGTGTAGTGAATTTCTGTTCTGTGTCATGCACGCACAGACTTGTACCTTCTGGCACTTGCTTCCTTTCTTAGCTTGTTCAACATGTATCGAAAATTCTTGTGTTTGGACTTCTGCCATTGCTGACCCTCCAACTTCGAGTGATGCTTTATTGCATGAACTGGTTTGTGGATTGTGTTTTGAGGAGGCGACCATGAAGGACATCCCCTCAGCACCCAGTGTCACCCTTCCCTGTCTCTGCCCCAGCATTACCTGGTGCTGCTTCTTTGAGTGCGTGGGCAGCTGCTGCTCCACTTGCTGAGTCTGTGTTTGGATGACTCAGCATCCCAGCCACAGCACCACACAGCATATCCGGGCAGCTGAGTGTCAGAGACGTTCTCCGCAAAGCCTCAGTGTGCTGGGGCGTTTTTTTAAACAGCACAAGTTCACAAACAGTGGGGAAGCATCTTACTCTTTTTTTACCGAATGAGCCAGTTTCTACATCAAAGGCTTGGCACACTGATTTCTAAAGTTTATCAGTTACTTTATTATTTGATAATTGCATACTTGTATAAAACATACGTTCCCATCACACTGATTCTATGAACAGGAGAAAAGGAGCCCTAACAAAGCTACAGAATTTCTCTACGGCAGTTTTTATCTTAATCCAAGAAATAAATAAGTATAGTGGGACAGGTGACAGGAGGACAGAATGGCCACAAAGAAGAGGCTTTCCTCACTGGATTACGTGCATCTCTTATCTATTACTCACCAAACCCAAATAGAGGTGATCCTGCTTTACAGATAGCGGGAGGGGGGAACAGAGAGAGGTTGAGTACCTTGTCCAGGGCCACACAGCTACTAAACGCAGCTGGAAGTCAACCCTTGTGGTCTCCTCCAGACCGTGTGCCATCAGCCACAGGTTTTCGGAATCTTGACAAGCTACGGAAAGGATCCGAATGCTGTCCGCCTCGTCCAATTAGCATTTTATACAGCTCCTTCTGGCTAAAAGCACGGCTGATCTATGATCAAAAAGCATCCATTCTGTCTCCTTAATAGCTTGTGGCGCTGTGGGCATCTCTCAATCCCCATCGCTGCTGCCTTCACTCACGCCGCCCTCGTTTCCCAGCTCAGCCGTTACAGTCACCTCCTAATTGACCTTCCTGCCACTAGCTCTAACTACAGATGAAGATGAGTGATCCAAATAAAAACAGAAAAGGTGCCATGGTAGCCGGAGAGTACATCTACACCAGCCCGAACAATTCCTAGAAACAAGGGCTGGAGAGAAGGGGGGGGGGCAGGGCCCAGCAAACCTGGGTCCTCACAGATCTAGAGGGTGTCAGAGGCAGTGGCGGTCTGAAGACATTAAATAGATCCTGCCCGAGCACAGACACAGGCTGCCTGGGCCTGACCTCAGAGACCCTGCATGGAAACAGCTCTACACGGTACTTATCTGCGCCCCTCCTTAACTCCCCCAAACCTCCCCGGGGCTTGGGTCTCCTGATCAGAGAAGAGCCAGGCAAGCTCCTGTGCTGGCCTCCTAAGCTGTGCCCCCCGGCAGGCACTGGGCAGGAAGGAGAGTCCTCACATGATTCAGCATAAGTCTCCCTCGCTCCCTTCCTGAACCACACACTGCCAAGAGCACTCTGGAAATGCAGACAAGATGGGGCCCCGGTTGGACAAGAAGGGTCCTGCAGCTCGGGGTCATCTGGGTCTCTGCACACCTGCCTGTCCGTGGTGTCTCCCTGCCCCAGCGCCTTCCGGGAGACACAGGTAGGTGGGAAGTGGGTTCAGACACCCCGGCCTCACATCTAGATATGGGCCCGAGAGAGGGGAATGCCTGTGTCCCTCCCCACCCCCGGCCCTGCTGTTTCTGCTCTGTCTGCCTCATGGCGCCACGGAGGATGGAAAACACTCTTCATCAGCCAGTGTGTTCCCAGGAATGTTCTGCAGTAGTTCAGGGACCGAGGGGTGGACAGGGCTGCGATTCTTGTTGGAGAAATTATCATTCTAACATTCTTCCCGTTTCAAAATGCCATTTAGAAGCAGGCGTGGGGAGGCGCTGTAATAAATTTCTCCCTCTAATTCTCCCCTATCTGCTTACTTCATGAAATAATCTCTTCCAAGGACTATCTAAGGCTTTGCATCAAATTAATACTTCACATTTCTGCCGACTTCTCCATATTCCAGCAAATAGCCCACGTTTTGGCTTTCTGGGCTTGGGGTGTGTGACGCCTGCATCTAGCCATCTTTTTTCCCTTTTCCTCGGCAGGAAACGGCACGCAATGCGCTGTCTCTCCAGCGTCGGAGTTTCCGGAAGGGTTCTTCACCAAGCAGCAGAGCACGGATGGAGGCATCGTGATCTACTTCCTCATTATCCTCTACATGCTCATGGCTGTGTCCATCGTCTGTGACAAGTACTTCTTGCCCTCCCTGGAAATCATCAGTGACTGTAAGTTGCTTGGGAGGCTCTCCTGTGGGACCTTCCCGAGGGGCTGTCATGCAGATCTGCTTATAACAGTTCCGGGGCAGCTCCGGCCAGTCTTAGCTGGTGGCAGAGCATGGATGTCCATCCCGGAGTCCTGGGTGGTTCATGAGTACGTCTTTCAGTTGTTACTATGCACTGCTTGCTTCCGGAAGCGTCCTGTCCCTTCCAGTCCTCCGCAGGGAGGCCCTCTGATTTTGTACCTGTTCCCTTGATGTGTTCCTAATACACTGCATGCCTGGTCCTCACTGCTTCCCAATTCAAAACCTTTTTCACTTTTACTCAGAGAGTGGGTGATAAACAGGTGTGGCTGAGGCCCTCCGTCCTTTCTTTCTACTCCGTTTCTGGCTTCCTGCCGTTAAGAAAACTGATATTCGTGAGCCAATAAATAAGTAAATCCTAAACTCCATGGAAAGGGATCTCAGCTATCAGATAATAATCAGTTTAGATATTAAGTGTTAGTAGTTTGTGAAAATAAGATCAGATAGTCAAAGCCTGCTGCACTGTAGATTTCCCAGAACTCTGAGTACAGGCCTTGTGGGTGCCGGAGCTCCTAAGACAAGGGAAGATGAGAGCTATCAGAGTCGGCAGCCTCTCTCAAAGTTCATTAAATTGCTGAGTTATCTTCATGTCACCGCAAAATCAAAGTTAAGGGCTGTGACCTATTACAAGACCACAGAGAACAGCAACATCCTTAACTCCATCCCGCACACCTACCAAGGATCTTTACTTTTCCCATATATTTAATTGTAGATATTTTCCCATATTGCTAGTCTCTTTAAAACCATGATTTTTAATGATAGCCTAAGAGCTCATGATCCTGTGAGGAATTTGAGAAACTTACGCTGTACTTTACGTATTATACTGCCCAGAGAAAATTTATCATTTTAAGCTATTCATCTCATAGTACTACTGTGTCCATATAGTATAAATTCTTTGCACACTTCTCTAACTATTTTCTGATTGAAGGACAAGGTCATACATACTTAAGCTTTATGAGAGATATGGTCAAAAATATTCCATAAAGGGTGTGCCAATTCCAACCTCCATGGTATCAGCAGTGTTCATTTCTGGAAATGAATATCACTTTTAATATCTTTGTTAATTATGTTAAACTAAAACTTCATGCTATAAAATCCGTATTGAAATTGTAGCCTTACTTACTTACTGTTGTGATTTCTTGCCTGCATTTGGTTGGGGGGGGGTGACTCATTTTTCTTAATAACCTTTTCAAGACTTTAAAAAGTATGTACAGATAGTAACCCTAATAGAATGTTTCATGGCTGGTCTTTTCCTTATCTATTGTGGGCATTAGTGGTGTTGAAGCTGAAACATCTTAAAGCTAAGTCTTCTTTGGCTTTTGTTTGATTTTATATTTGGAAAGATCTCTTTAAGTGTAGCCTTCAAAAACCACTGTTTCTTATTGCTTAATTTTCCTTCAACACTTATTCCTCCCAACCCAAAATCATCTTCACAGAATACATTGTTTTTCAATCTTGATCAGTTCTCAAATGCTAAGTACATACACACATCTGCTTCCATAATCCTAAATCTAATAATCTTTTCATTCCTATGTCAGCACTACACACTTAATTAGAAAATGTGAAAAACAGAAAATATAAAATATTGTGCACATCCCACTAAAAACTGTAAGCTTCACTGACTTGGCTGAGCTGACAGAATGAATCTAGCAAGAATCTTGTTTATAAGAGTTGCCTGTAAGCTGGGGCTCAGTGGTGCATGCCTTTAGTCCCAGCACTGGAGGAGGGCAGAGACAGAGGAGGTGGATCTCTATGGATGTGAGACCAGCCTGTTCTACAAAACCGGACTGCCAGGGCTACCAGTCTGGCAGAAGGCATGGCTCCCTGCATTACGAGGCAGGCCATGTCCTTCACATATTCCTCTCAAGTGATTTTCCTCCTGCTGTCATGATGACTCCCACCATACTGCTTGTGGAACTTCCTTGAAACATCAATGACGAACATGCATTTCTCAAGAAAGCCACTGTTGTCAACATAACATAGGAGACATAAGGAATGTGTGATCAATAGATGAGTGCATGACGCCAGTCTTCCCCAGCTGTACGATTTGACTCAGCTCTTGAATATTAAAACGACAGCCAATAACATGAGATAGAAATAGTGTTTGTTCAACTCACTTGTTAAAGTCTTATAATCCTTCTTCAAGGCCTGGCATAGTCGTATTCGAATGACAGCATCAGCAGTAACAAACCATCCCCACAGTTGGTTTCCATCGACAGGAACTGGCTTCCAGAGTCTGCATGCCTTTCCCCCATGCTCCTCAATAAGCACAGAGGTTGACAGTTTCAGTCAGTTAATTACAATGAGTAATAAAATGATCCTCAGAACATCCCAGGATATTCCACATTCTACTAGAGCAGGCCCTTACTCACAGCTATCATGATACAGTAATGCACATCATGCTTGCGTGTGCATGACATATATAACATACATGCATAACTATGTACATATACATACATACATGGCTTCATCTATATTTTAAAAAAAGCTTACAAAACAGGGATTAATACATAGGTTTTTACTGAGGAGGAAAGTGAAGCTGAGACCACCCAGCCAGTACAGAGCAGAATCCTGCTCTCCCTGGTGTTCCACAGCCCGAGCATGTAGTCACCTGCTATCTGCTGTGATTTTACACATCCTCGTGCGAGATGTCATCATATGGTTGTTTCAGGAGGCCAGTTCTATCTGAACAGTCTTACAGCAGCAATTTTCTGCCCAAGGGCACTGACAATTTTGACAAAAGCATATGTGAGACATTCACTGTAACTATGAAGTATACTACAAAACTAAGAGTTGTTTACTGAAAGAGGTTTAGACTTATAGAAATCTACCAAGGCTTATAAATTAAATTCATTAACGTTTTCCAAGATGAGTAGGCTCTCAGGCTAACATTTTGCCTAAAATGCCCGTGGGATTACTGTGCAGTACAATGAAATTCAATGGTCCCATATAATTCCTATTGGCTTATGTGCTCTAGCTCAAGCGAGACTAATGGAAGATCTGATGGGCCCTGTCCCAGCACAGCACCAGCACCCTACTGCTCTCTCCTACACTCACCACAGTGGCTCATTGGGTTAGCAGTGGAACCTTCAGCAAGCTGAAAAGTTTAAGGGCCTCGAGACTACTCCTCATGCGAGGGAAGGGTTAGAAGTGGAAAACAGAGCCTCTCGCTGATAACATGACAGGACCCCAGCCTGGTCAACAGGTGCTCTTGCTCATTCTAACTATCATGTGCTGGCAACCTCTCCCAGAGTAGGGGCCACTAGAGGCTTCCAGCAAGGATTTTCCACTTCTCTTTGCTCTGTGCTCTATTGAGGGTGATCAAAGCCACTCAGCCTCCCTATGCCCTTCAACTCTGGAAAAGTGTGCATTTATCTCTACTGGACAGCCAGAGACATTCTGCCATTATCTCAGCTGTGTGAAATCAGTACAGGAAGATAACACTGGAAATAATCCTTTCTTCTGATTTTTGTCATCATCACCGTCTTCCTCCTCTTTCTGACTTGGATTCCAATTCTGTTTCTTCTCCCTTCTGTTTAGGGTGGGGTGCAAGAAGAGTTACAGGAAATTCTTTAAATGCAGGGGTCTAAGGTGAAATTAATCTATACCATACCAGGGGAATAGTCCTCCACAACAGTTTACCTGGAGAAAAGATCCGACTTCTGTGGTGAGACACAGAGCTTGGACTCTGGAAAGTTGGGTAAAAGATCAGTTCAGCTTAGAGCCAAGGGAACTGACGGATATGAGGTCATAAACCCAGACTCTCCTCACCCCTGCCAGTTGTCCTCACTAGATCCTGACTTGGAGGATGCTGAGGAATGGGTGTGGGTGCAAGGAGCAGAGAAGAGGTAAAGGGTTCTAAATGGCGAGAAGGATGGGGCCTCGGTGGCATCTGGTCCCAGTCTTACTGAAGACTGTCTCAAAAAGCTGTGTCAGCGACTGTCACGCTTGGTTTGTGGCATCGCCTACATTCCCATTGCTGTGTCTTACTCGCTCGGGGCTCTTTCCTCCTGTGTCTTTTCCTCTTGTGTGTTCATGTGCTTCATGAAAGGTCTAGGGCATTGCTGAGCCTAGAGCAGGGCTGCAGTCACGGGACACAGTGAACGCATGCTGGGGTGGCATAATTGTTAGAAGAAAATCCAAAGTGTCTGGTCTAGAGGCAGACAAATCTGGGTCCAGCTTCCAACTCTGCAAGCTGCTAACTCTTGGGCAAGTGCTGAACGTTTGTCTGTCTCGGGTGTGTCAGCTATGAAACAGGTTACTATAGTTTAGTTCCAAGAACTCTGTTCTGGGTACGTGAGAAAAGATCAGAAAATTGCACACAGGAAACAGCCACTGAACGTTCACTATTACAGAATATACTGAGAAGGCTGTTAAGACTCCTTCCCCCCCCAAAAAA
The DNA here is from genome assembly GCF_030254825.1 of Meriones unguiculatus. Classification (NCBI taxonomy): domain Eukaryota; kingdom Metazoa; phylum Chordata; class Mammalia; order Rodentia; family Muridae; genus Meriones; species Meriones unguiculatus. Next base: position 16,955,305 of record NC_083365.1, on the reverse strand, counting down.
AAAAAGAAAAGAAAAGACTCCTTTCCCCAGGAAAAATCAAAGCATAGAAGGGAAATAAGTCAATAAAAATGTGCGTGAAGCAAATACCAAATCTATGGTGCATTATGACAGTTTGAAGCCCATTTTAGGGTAAAAACAAATCACACAATCTCATAAGACAAGATGTAAGCTTATAAAACCTTTACTTAATAACCTATATGGCAACTTTACCCTAATTTTTAGAGTTCCTTTGTGTTCTTTCCTGAATCGTCTCTATTGTACTATTGCATTTTAATAGTCTTTATTCAAAGAGCTATCTTAATATAAATGTACATGTTTATAGTACACAAACACACAGCCCAGCTAAGAGTCCCTCTTCTGTCTACACACAGAGATGCGACGCACATCTCTACAGGAACAGAATATAGTATAAAAGTAGCATCCTCTTGCTGCACCGCAGATATCTCAGCTGTACTGAATCACTCTTGAAAAACTGTAATATCTATAAGAATAACTCTTATTCACCTGAGGAACTGTCATCTCGGAGGCTTACTGCCTCTGTCTGCCAACCTAGACCTAGTCCTGGAATCTTCTAGCCTCCGTACAATCTAACCAAAGCTTAGAATGTTTTCAGCCTCTGACTTACTGCGAATAAATTCACCCTTTCCAGCTCTTTCTGAACTCTTTCTGAGTTCAACTCAGTCATTCTGGCTCAAACTCCTCTCCTAGCTGACTGATTCAATCTGGCTTGTCTCAGCTTCTTGGGTTTTGCTCTGCTTGACCTCAAACTAACACTAGCAATCTATTCTAATCTTTTCGCTCCTTCTTGTTCTGTGGCTTATTCTGTCTTCACCTGTGTCTAGCTTGTTCTCTCTACAACCTGCCTCTGTAAAACTGTCCAAGTCAAACTGCCTTCTCTCTCCCTCTTCACTGCTCTCCTGAGTCCTCTTTCTCCAGTCTCTTCTGCTGAGAGTTGGGCATATCCTGTTCTGTCAAATCTTTCTCTGATTCGTCATTTTGTCTGCCTCTCAATTACTTTCAAACATAGGTGCTTCCTTCTACAGACTAACTTTATTGTTTGGGATTAAAGGTGTGTGCTGAGGATGTGTGTGTGTGTGTGTGTGTTCCAGCCAGAGTAGCCATGTTGCTAGATTAAAATCCCTCTACAAATATCAATAAAGTACAGAGAAGCTCTTAAGAATAGTCACTTGTGCCTTTAATCCTAGCACTCAGGAGGCAAAGGCAGGCAGATCTCTGAGTGGGTTTCAGAACAGCCAGGACTACACAGAGAAACCCTATCTCAAACACACACACACACACACACACACACACAGAGAGAGAGAGAGAGAGAGAGAGAGAGAGAGAGAGAGAAAGAATAGTTACTTGATTCAACCAGATTCCAGTGAGCTAACTATAGAACCGTTCATTTAAATGTTACTCCAATATGCTCTTCATTCCAACATCTAATCTCTCCACCTTGCTAACAGCTTCGTGTTATACCACCTTTAAGTTAAAAAAAAAAACAAAACACCTTAGGTACATTTTTTTGAAAAACATTTTAAATATTTACTTTTTATCTTTAAAAATTACTTTACCTCTTTAAAAATTTACTATACCTCTGCCTTGAACCAATGTTTGCCTATGATCTATACTATGTTTCAGAGATAGATGGTTGAAAAAAAAAAAAAGGTAAGTTTTAATTCCAGGTAGAGCTGACTCTAACTTGTAAAGTTAGGAATCTTAGTAATTCTGAGTCTGACATTTGGATAGCCTACAGTTTGTGGGGATTATCCGACTCTTAAGCCTCATGAAATTTACAGAGGCAAAAGCGTCCTCAAAGAACAAAGACTCAGAACAGCGCCTCTTCCCCGCTGTGCAAGCAGAGCCTCCCGAGAGCCTGGCAGCCAAGCTACTGGTGCTTCTTTCCTCTGGCCTGAACTGTGATCCTCTGAGCTGCGTCTGCATCTGTGGTAGGAGCTGTGCACTCTCAACACACGGGGCAGGAGCAGGCAGTAATGCCAAAAATCGGGCTGTCTACTAATCGTGTTCTCTGTGGCTGACCAAAAGGACTGCTGCTTTGGCAGCAGAAGGATAGAGGTCCTAGCCCACCTCCGGCCTAGCGCAGCGGTAACCAAGAGGTTCAGAGGACAGGTGAATCCACTGTATTAATACACCCAGTGAATTGGGGGCAGTCCCTTTTCAGCAGAATCAGAACCTGTAAAAGCACTGCAGAAATGTTTCAGCGTTTACTCAGTTTAAAATCCGAGGTGGTGAGTATGAGGCTCTTCTAGGCAACCTCTCAAGCCTCACATCAAATTATGTAGCAGAGCCAGAATTTGGGTCTCTGTTTTCGCTTAGTTCTCTTTGCTACATGGTAGGGAGTGGGACTTCCAAAGACTCACAAACTTTCAATGGCGCACAACAGAAAAGAACTCACTTAGGAGAAAGTCTGGTGAACTTTAAAACCATCTCGTTGTCATAACATTATGCAAGCAATATGTTGGCACCTGAACCTCTAAAGAGAGTGTAACTTAGACATCTCTCCTATAACCTGAAGTAAATGTGGTTGTTCTTTCAGAATAATAGAGAAAAGGAATAATAGAAATAAGGGGAAACAGAACAATTTATCTTTAATAATAAACTACAGCACAGGAAAATGTTATCCAAAGGTCAAGAAAGAGAAGGCCAATCTACTGTAAAGTTCAGAGGTATAAACCATTTTACAAAATATTCTCACAACCATACAATAGAGCTTGTGAAAATATCCTTGAGGTGTTATTCAGCCATCTAAAAGAATCTTTCCTTTCATAACCACAATTAGAGCTCAGAAAATAGCAACAATGCCTTTTGAGACCGAAAGAATTTCAAAGGACTGATGCTTTTCCCACCTTAATGTAGCCCGAGCCACATCTTTTCTCCCTGGAAACTGAGTTCGTCTAATGTCTTCAGACAGCACTGAGGCAAAACTGGCCAGTCTTCAGCACCCTGAATGTACTCCATCACTGTAAGACAAAAACACTTTCTTCCAATGTCTTCCCACCCTGGCTTTGGAAGGAAGGTGCAGCCTAAGAATTCGTAAGAATTTGAACACTAACTGTTAATCTCTTGGAAACGTGCTAGAAAACTGTCAAGGATTCTTGGTTCCCCACAACTAATTTCTCCTACTTGAGAACAGAATAGGGGGCCACGATCTGGATCAGTGGGTGGAGAGTCTGCCTCACCTGCACAAAACCCTAGGTTCAGTCCCCAGCACTGCGCAATCCAGAAGTGCTGGCACAGCCACAGTCCCAGCATTTGGGAGGCAGAGGTAAGTGGATTAGAGGTTAAAGGTCATCTTTAGCTATTCAGTGAATTCAAGGCCAACTTGGGTTACATGAGACCATTTCAAAAAATATTGTCAAAAAGCATCAAATAGACATAGTTATGGTACCAATAGCATGAAGCCATGGAAATGCTGTTGCCCCCATAGGTCTGAACCTGATTCCCACATTTAAAATCTTTACAATCCCTAGGACTTGACTTTGTTTCTTTATTCCCAGGTCCTGATTTGTTTGTATGGGTGTGCTGGGTGTTAAAGCCAGTGCCTCATGCATAGCAGGCAATTGCTGTTTCTTTGTAAAATGTAAATTCCAAAACTCATATTTAAAGAGTTGACATTATAAATATAAAAGTAAGTGGAATGCCATGTTTTAAGATAGAGCCTTCATTTCTAAAATGAAAAATTATAGAACAATCTGCTTTGCCTCTTGTTCAATTTTAAAATTCTGTGGCATTACTAATATATGTACATATATGTGTATGCAGCTATATGTGTACATATTGGTTACATTGTATACATTAAGACAAATAAGCATTTCTAAATCATTTATAAGAACATAACAGTATGCAGAGCAGTGTGCAAATAGCTTTACACTGTATTGTTCAGGGAAAAAGGAAGAAAAAGCCTTGCCCATATCCAAAATGAAAGTAAGTTCTCTTTGAGTATTTTTGATGCACAGGTGGTTGAATCTGAGGCTATGGAACCCACAGGGACAGGGCTGAGCGTGTCTGTCACTCTCAAGCGGTAAAAGAAACACTGTGAAATGAAAGCCACAGCCATTAGTTTTGTTTTCGTTTTTTGTTTTGTTTTGTTTTGTTTTGTTTTGTTTTTCTCCCTTCATTGTCCACTGGAGTCAAATATTTAAGTGATATAGTCAAGGCAAACAGGAATGGATGAGAGATCCTGGAATGAATTACCTCATTCCGACTGTTCTGAACCCTGCTCACCATGAAGTTACCAGGTGGCAGAAGGCCTCAGAGTGGAGCTGTTTGATGCCTCACACAAAATAGCTCCAAATAGTAGCTGGGCCTTTCCACCAACTTTTTCTGTGTGTCAGGAAAAAAAGCAAAGTCTTTAGTTTTTAGGGACGCGACACCATACATGATGTTCCTTCCATCTTGCCACCTGTTATTCTCTTTGCCCTGGTGCTCCTCATTCCATTTCAAATGCTGGAAATCTGTAACCGCTTAACCTGCCTGTACTCCTCTTCCCTACATGCCTGGGGTAACACCATGATTTTGAGACCTCCCCTCCAAAGCCACTCCTTATCCCACATTTCAGAGCTTCTCCATTTTCACTTCCTGCTGCTTCTAAAACTCCCCTATTCTGCTTGTCTATCCCTCCACCCACACTATGAAGGGACAAAAGCAGCTTTTGTCTGTTGGCTGCCAAATCCTGACACACGGAGAAGCATCTGCATAGTTGTGGTTGGTACTCAGCAGTGAAAAGTCAGATGATTACAGCTGCTTATCAAATTGCCTCCAAAAGTAGGCACTTACGATAAAGAAGCATCATTTTTATTGTTCGTCATAGTCTGGGGTCCTTACAGAGCTCAGCCGGCTGGTTAGGTTCCTGCTGTGGTTATAAGTGAGAGGCTGGACTGCATCACTGAAGGTTTGTTCTTCTGCATGCCCAGTACCTGAGCCCGTAACACTCAAAAGGATGAGAAAGCATGGCTGTTGGGTTCATGAGGTCTCTCCTAGGTGGAGGTTTCAAGTTAGCAGGACTTCCATGATATCTGCGGCACTAAAGCAAATGTCCCAAGAGAGGACGCTTGAGAAAACACTATCATTTTTTTAATGTCCTGGCCTTGAAAACACTATTACACGCCATAGCACTCAATTAGTCAAAGCAGTCACAAGGCTCATCTGTGTTCATGAATGCTAGCCATCTACCACCAACCCATATGCCTACTTCCCTTCTTTAATAAGAGACAAAAAAAGTTATTGGAAAGGATGTGGAATACAAATATTGTAGTGAGTTTTGTAAAATTCAAATGGCTACACCCCAAAACAAGGAAATTATAAGGCCAAAAGTCAAAGTTTCAGCAGAGAAGAAATGTGTACTTGTGGATTATTAATATTTATTATTGATTTATCTTTTAGTTAATCAGCAGTTATTCCTAAACCAGCTGTATACCCAAATCACCACACAGACACTAGGATGTATTTAGTTAACCTAGAGCACAATGCTGGGCAATAGTTACTCCATCCTAAACCTCCAAGCCCATATAGTTTACTACCATTCAGATTTTACCCATTATACTTGCTTTTAGCCATATCTTGGGGGGTCCGGTTCATCTCTCCTCATGGTTCCAAGATCTCTCTGGCCAATCTCTGCTCTCCTACTCCTCCCACTCACTTCCTTCTCCTCCCTTCTGGACCAGGAAGTCCCACTCTATTCTCTCCATTGCTCAACGTTTTGTCTGGTTATTTTATTGACAATACAGAGAACAAATGGTGGCATGTTTACACAAACTTATTCTAAGCATCACAATGCAATGTCCAGATTGAAACCAGATAGTGGGGTTGAGAATTCAGTATTTGAATGAACAAAGGTAAATTGTATACATTCCAAAAGAACATGATACCAGCATGTACTTACTCGTAAGCAAGAACAGCCAGTCAGGAGATGGAGAGATAGATGGCTCAGTGGTTAAAAGCACTGGCTGCTCTTCTAAAGGATCTTGGTTCATTTCCCAGCACCCACAATGCAACTTATAACTGTCTGTAACTCCAGGGGATCTGACACACCCACACCAATGCACATTAAAACAAACAAACAAAACAGCCAGTCTTCACAAACAAGCCCAAGGAAACACTGCCATGCATGACAGAGACCAAATCAAGTATACCAGGGTTTGAGGACCAAAAAACTTAAAAGAGTCAAGAAGCTGTAAGTATAGTAAAAGTAATTGACATTAAAAAAGAAAAAAGGGGTGGGGGTGCTGTCATCAAGTCTTAGAAATCTGAACTCTACTGGCTGGAAAGATGGTATGCTTGGCACCCAAGCCTGAGGATAAATTCCGACCCCCAGGACCAAATGAAAAGCCAGGGGCAGTGATTCTTAACCGTAATCCCAACCCTGGGGAGGTGGAAACAGGAGGATCCCTAATGATCCTCAACCTGATGACCAACTGACGAGAGACACCTGATGCTGACACTGGAGAGAGATTGGCGTTCTAGCTGAGGTAATTTACCATCTACCGTGCTGGCAAGCTTGACCCATGCCTGGAGATTTCTGAAAGCAGTGACTGACCTGTTCCTTCAACATGGCCTTCTTTTTCTTCCTGAAGTAGGTCTCTCAGCTCTAACACTGAAAGAGCCACATAAAGACTCTTCCTAATGTCAGTTATCATCGGATGCTTCTAAGTCTGGAAGATACCCACAAATAATAGCACAGTACTTAACATTTTTGTGTAATTTGCCGAATGCTAGATTTGTTGGGCTTTTTGCCTACTGACTTCCTCTGGTTTTCCATTAGATAAGGTTGGTGTTGTAAATCTGTTGAAGAACTCAATCAAGCTTCATTGTAGAGCTTCAGAACCAGAAACCTTTCTTCTTCCAAGTTAGCTTAGGAATCCTGAACTACTGTGATGTTTCCAAAGGAGCTGTCTTTGAAGCTCACCTACAGATGGAAGCCATCTTCTCTGAGTTGTTAACAGCCCCAAATTTTCTGTCTCCCCTCCTTCATTTTACAGTTGTTTATTTGGGAGTGGAGACATGCTGTGACACAGGCTGAGATTAGGGGACAACTTTTGCACTGTCAGTTATCTCCTGTCCTGTGGGTTCTGGGAATATAACTCAAGCCATTGGGCTAAGTGACAAGCACCCGTAACCGGTGAGCCCTTAGTATCTTGTATCCTGGCTGGTTTTGTCAACTTGACACAAGCAAGATTCATCCTTGACACAAGCAAGATTCATCCGAGTAAGAGCCTCAGTTCAGAAAGTGCCTCCATGAGATCCAGCTCGACATCATTTTTCAACTAGTGACCAATGGGGGAGGGCCCAGCCGATTGTGGGTGGTTCCATCCCTGGACTGGTAGTCCTGGGTTCTATAAGCAGGCAGGCTGAACAAGCCATAGGAAGCAAGCCAGTAAGCAACATTCCTCCATGGCCTCTGCATCAACTCCAGCATCCAGGTTCCAGTCCTGATTTCCTTCGATGACAAACAGCAATGTGGAAGTGTAGGCCAAATAAACCCGTTCCTCACCAATTTCCTTTTTTGGTGGGGGGAGGGGGTCATGGTGTTTTGTGCAGCAACAGAAACTCTTGAGACATCTTGTGTGTGTATGGGAGCGTGCACACGTCATGGTGCACCTGTGGAGGCCAAAAGAAAAGTCCACCAAGTCAGATTTCTCTTTTCATACTTTCATGGGTTCTGGGAACTGAATTTAGGTTGCCTGACTTGAATGGTGTCATGGTCAGAATAAGTTTAGCCCCCATAGATTCATGTGTTTGAATGCTTGGCCCATAGAGAGTGGCACCATTAGGTGTGACCCTGTTGGAAAAGGTACTTTTTGGAGAAAATGTGTCACTTGCAGGGAGGGGAGCTTTGAGATCTCCTATGCTCAGGCTCTACCCATCGTAGAAGACACTCTCCTCCTTGCTTTTTGATCAAGATGTACAACTCCTGGATCCTTCAGCACCAGGTCTATTTCCATGTTGCCATGCTTCCCGCTATGATGACATAGACTAACCCTCTGAAACTGTAAGCCAGCCCCATAAGTGTTGGCCTTTTATCAGTTACTTTGGTTATGGTGTCTCTTCACAGCAATGGAAACCCTAACTAAGCCACATGGCAAGCATTTTTACCAGCTGAGCCACCTCGCCTGCCCTCTCTGCAAAAATGTTGAGTAACGAATTCACGAAAAAGCTACAAACATAGGGGATGCCTGGATTTTCTAACCTAAACCTTTAACTTTCCAGCTTCAGTCAGTATTGGTGTGATGTAGCGGCATAATTTCTTAGTATCTTTTTACATAGCTCTATTGTGTACTCCTGTCACTTTGTCAATCATAGTAATCATTTCCTTTATTTTTAGCCCTTGGACTGTCACAGGATGTTGCAGGTGCAACTTTCATGGCCGCAGGTAGCTCCGCCCCTGAACTAGTAACTGCCTTTTTAGGTAAATATTGTTCCTTTGACTTGCTGCTTATTCAGTGTGTTTTTAGTTTCAAGTCAGCTTTAACTTAGCTATTACTATCTTGCTCCCAGGTGTATTTCTCACAAAGGGAGATATTGGTATCAGCACCATACTAGGATCTGCAATTTATAATCTCCTTGGCATCTGTGCCGCCTGTGGCCTGCTAGCCAACATGGTAAGAAAACCATTCAATAAGATATATTGTCTTGATAAGTTCTAAACCTGCCTGGGATGAACAACATGACACGACAAATTCTTTCAGACAAATTTAATAACCACTAGAAAAACATTTACTCAATTTATTTAACTCACAAATACAAATTTATAAAAGTCAGTACATGTATAGAAACAATTTTCCTTTAAGATTGTTTCTCTATGTAACATGCAAAACTTATTATTTTACCACAAATATACAAGTGATTTCAATATTATACTAAGTATTGTTCTTGAACGACTTATACTGTAATGCACACAGTAAATCAAACCACCGTTTTCCAGGTTTCAACACTCTCATGCTGGCCCCTGTTCCGAGACTGTGCAGTGTACGCAGTTAGTGTAGGAGCAGTTTTTGCCATAATATTTGACAACCGAGTTTACTGGTAAGCTTTAAATAATTCTCACTTATGTAAAACATAATTACAGGCAGAATTTTTGAAGTCTGATGGCTTAGTAGTGTTTCAAAAATGTTACTTCAACTCACTTCTCCAGGACCTGTCACTTGAGCAGCTACTCCAGTCTCAGCTGATGGCTTCACACAACTGCTGGTGGCTGCTTTTCTCTACTGTGCCATTTCCTTTCCATCAGTCTGCTTCCCTCTCCTAGTCACTGGAGACAGCCACTCTTCCTTTGTTCAGGACTTTCCAAGTTGCTGTTGTCACTTAAAGCTCCAACTGCTGGCGCTCTCTTCTATTAGGCTGTTGCTCACCTGGCCTTGGTTAGAAATGGTAATAGTCAAAAAAGCTTGGAGAGCAAGCAGGCGCACCTCCATTTCTGCAGTTTCTCCCATCCTCCCAGAAAAGAAGGAACTGCAGCCTTTTTAAACAACCAAGATTGTTTATATGTCACTATCAAAAAAAAAAAAAAAAACACTTGCTGCTTTCCCGTAATTTCCCTGTACCTAGCATGCCCAAGAAAATAAAAAAAGAAGCTAACTTGGTGGACAGTCATAAACTTCCCAAATAGGCCCAAGCATCTCCGAGACCAGTGGTTCTCAACCTTCCTGATGCTGCGACCCTTTAATACAGTGCCTCATGCTGTGATGATCCCAACCATAAAACTATTTTCATTGCTACTTCATAACTGTAGTTAGCTACTCTTAAGAATCCTTATGCACACATCTGATATGTAGATGCTTTTGGACAACCCCTGTCACAAGAGCACTCAAGCCCCAGAAGGTCATGACCCACAGGTTGAGAAACATTGTCCTAGGTGTTTGTCATTATGCTGGGCACCATGAAAGAAATATAAAAACACATGGCCACACATGTACATGTGTCCAGAGAACCCCCCAAACAGGGAAAAACAAGAGAAATGAAAAATTGGGCTGCTTATACAGCAAAGAACCCTGGGATTCAGCTGTCGCCTATAAGTGACAAGGACCATAAAAATATCCAAGTACCTAAACACATTCCCTCATTAGAAAAATCAGGAATTCATTTTTATTTGTATTTTTTAGCTGCAGCAGAGAAGTGATTCATTGGCTGTGAAATAAAATAACAATATTCACATGTGATAAAATTAGTAAAGTGGGAAACCAAAGCATAGGCATGCTGTATGCTAGAATTTCATTTTTTTAGAATATCTTTGATTTCTTATAAGCCAAATCAGCTAAACTAAATCATCAAAAGGGGGCCAGGCATAGCATGCAGCTCTAAAATCCCAAAACTGAAGTAGAAGAGATAGGAGGATTGTGAATTTGAGTATTTGAGGCCAATCAAGGGTATATAGTATTCAAGGCCAGTCTGGGCTATACACTGAGACTGTCTCATAAGCCAACAATACCCCACCTCCAACTTTCAAACTGCAAAGCTCCAGGCAACATCTAACTTATCCTAAATATTTCAAAAAGTCCATGCACCAGAAGATCTGACAGACACTTATTCTTTCCCAATTATTAGATATTTGGAAAGATGTAGTATGTCAAAGAAATAAAATTTAAAATGTCTATTATTAGTTTTACTTTGAAAACTTTCCAACTATTTTCAAGGCATTTTTATGCCTAGTATTTGAAAGGAATCTATAAAAATAGACAATGGACTTTATAATCCTTAAATAAAATATCAGGTTTTTAATCAATGAGTTTGTAATAGTACTATAACCAGAACTGGGCCAACAAAAGTATTTAGGAATGGTTCCTTGACTTTTCTAATGCTGCTTTTGTTAGAAGATAATGTTTAAAAAATATTCTAGACAGTTAAACACCAACTTCCTCCACTTATAGGTATGAAAGCACACTGTTGCTGCTGATATATGGGCTGTATGTTTTGCTGTTGTGTTTTGACACTAAGATCAGCCGATGTGTCATGAAGAAATGCAGTAGCTGCTGTCCCTGCTTTGCCAAAGCTATGGAGGAGAGAAGTGAACAGCAGACACTGCTGGGGTGGGAAGACGAGAGCCAGCTCTTCATTCGTCGCCAATCAAGGACAGACAGTGGAATATTTCAGGAAGATTCTGGTTACTCCCAGCTTTCTCTAAGCTTACATGGTCTTGGTCAGGTTTCTGAAGGTAATGACTACATCCTACTCACTCTTCCATCTAGCCACTAAAGTTCTCATGCCAGTTAGTAATCAGCTCCTACTTAGGCAGCACACTATGGAGTCAGAGCTGAAGTGCAAGTTCTAGCCTTTAAGGAGCTTCCAATAAACACTTCACAATCAGCTAAGAGTGGGGGAGGGGGAATCTACACAGACGTGGAGGCCAGGTCTCCACCTCATGTTTCTGAGGCCAGAGTCTTCCATGGAGTCTGTAGCCCATTAATTAGTAGACAAGCTGGCCAGTGAGCTCTAGAGGTGTCTGTGTCTGCCTTTCATAGCACCAGAATTACACATTGCTGCCATGCCGTTTCACATGGCTGCTGGGAAATCTGAACTCAGACCCACACGCCTGTGCACCAAGCACTTTACCTACTGAGCCATCTCCCCAGACCCCAATCGGCTAAAATAAAAACATCAACGGTTACTACCATTACATTATGTTGTATTAGGCAGACCGCATGGACTTCGATGACACTCAGATGGGAGATGCACAAAGGGAAAAGAGCACTTGAACTGGGCCTTGTGGAACTGGAAAGGCTGTACCTCAGTAATCTGACACTGCAGTCAGGAAGCAACAACCGACACCTTCATTGTTTAAGATGATGCAGCTGCAAGCACCCTACGAGACTGAGACCAGGGGACACCAGCAAAGGCCTGTACACATGCGTGCATAGAAAGAGCTAAGACAGCACATTCAAGTGAAGGAGCAGAGGAGTGGACAAGAAGGAAGTGCAGTAGTCTTGCAAGGAACTGCGAGGAGCTTGGAAGGTTTATGAGGAAAAAGTCATGGAGCTGCTTTAGGGACCTTGCCCTCACTCAGTGCTCACAGGATACTGAAAGAAGACACAGGACATGAACAAAGCAGAGACAGGGCAGTGGAGGTGAAAGTGAGCACGCTGTGAGACAATGTAGAAGCATCAGCAAACTGTGCCAGCAGGGGAACCGTGCAGAGGCAGAGAGGGACCATAGATAACGCTGGGGCTTGGGTCTTCATGGGCTAAGAAAAAAAGGGACAACTTTTAACAACTTTTGAGGTAAATGGAATGGTTTGGAAGAATAGAATACAGAAAAAGGTGAGATTTGAACACTATGAAGGAGAAGCTAAACAGGAGGTTGGTATGTTCAATATGTCATTTCTAACCAGAAAACTTTATAAAATTGATTCAATTTCAGCTAAATGATTAAGAAGTAAGCTTCTAATTTACTACTTTAAAAAAATTAAACATGACATTGTTACAAAACATACTTTTTAGTCTTTAAGGTAGAAGAGATTTTTAACAACCTCAAAAGAACAAGTCAAAATGATGTGAATTTATGGTGCATTGTTTATGAGTTATAATATTTGTGATTTGATCCAACCTTCGCATAAGTGACATATAAGTTAGTTTACAGCCCAGTCCCACTTTTATCCAATCTACTCATCCCTGGCCCCAGATCACACACCCCAGAGTTATGCCAAGGGGCTCCTAGGTCCAATCTTCTCTAAATTCCTTCTAGCAACTGTGAACCTGAATTATTAAGTGATGAGACACAATGAAAATGATGGAACATTCCCCAACCATGTATTAGTATACAACAAGGCATAAGCATCAACAAATTTTGGGAAAGGGCGGGGGAGTGAAATAGCTGGGAGAAAAGCCAAGTTAATTCTAAAAGCACAAAGTCCCTAGTGACACCAGACAGTCCTACTTCCTATTTTGTAAACACTGTCAACAGCACATTCAGTAGATAGTTCAAGCCCTTGGTGAAGGGATGTTGAACACCACAGCTTATATTGTCTGCCTCGTTTCAGTTAAGTCACTTTTGACCAGCAAGAACAGTAATGAAGTTAATTCAAATGTTCTAGACCAGCAGTCTTCAAAACTCCCTAAATGCTACAACTCTTTGATACTCAATCGTTCCTCAAGTTGTGGTGACCCCCAACCATAAAATCATTTTTGTTGCTATTTCATAACTATAATTTCACTGTTATGAATTGTAATGTAAGTGTCTCTGTTTTCTGGTGGCGTTAGGTGATCCTGTGAAACAGTTGTTCAACCCTGTCGCAACCCACGGGTTGAGAACCACTGTTCTAGACAAGTCTTTCAAAAATGTATACAGCTAATTTACTCCAAAACAGCCTTCTACATGGGCCTAACATAAACTGTATTGTTTATTTTTTCCCACAACAGATCCACCAAGTGTTTTCAGCATGCCTGAAGCAGACTTAAAGAGAATTTTTTGGGTACTCTCTCTTCCTATTATTACATTACTTTTTCTGACAACACCAGACTGCAGAAGAAAGTTTTGGAAAAATTATTTTGTGATAACCTTTTTTATGTCTGCACTATGGATATCTGCATTCACATACATCCTGGTTTGGATGGTCACAATAACAGGTATGTAAACTAAGCATAATAGAACAAGAAAAGTATTTCATGTAAGAACAAGGTGCAAATATTCACTGGAAGCATACATCTTTTTCGGCAAAACTTAAAAACTAGTGCTGTTTACAAAGCATGAAAACTTAGTATCATGACCAACAAACTTATTTAGGTTTTGCGAGTTATATACCAAAGGCATTTCCCACTATTATACAGCCTGGGGTATAATTCATAAGCTACCTTTCTAATGACACAGGGTTCATGAGAGTTCTTCATAAAAATGAATTCTAATCCACAATTTAAAGCGGAGAAACAAACTGACTCGGGTTTGGGGTCAGCAGTTTAAGCAGATGGTGAGGTTTTCTTTTGCTTTACAATGTGGCAACACAAATACAAAGAAGATGACTAAATGGCAACGAAAGTTTTCTTTTTAGGTTTCTAAGTTTTATTGCTTAGTCATAATATACTCTAGTCCCCAATGAAATACTGATTATAAATCGAAATGAAAAGTTAGAAAATTCTCTCAAAAAGATTAACCTGAACTAACTTACATTAGAAATAAACAATCTTCCTCCATGTCTAAGTTATCCAACCTAACTGTATCAATGAAGCTTCACTGACCACAGTTGGGCCCATTGTATACACTGTTCTCTTTATACTGGTGGGACTAAAGAGTTACACTAGAAACCCAAAGACTATAATGTACACTTGAAACAATTACTACCTAGCTAGTTCTCCAAACTGGCTTCCCCCAACTTCTCCCAGACAACTAACTGTATTATGATTGTACCCTAACAAACAAACAAAAATAAAAGTTTTCCTTTTCATGAAAATGGTAAGAATGTCCAGGTACCTTGAATATTCATTGTACCCAATTTTTTCCCAGTCAGAGTATATGTGACCTTAGGAAAACAGAAAGAATCACATACAAGATCACAGATGAGTCAGCCCCTAAAATAACAAATGGCACTATCCTTACTCTAAACCATGTTTGCTTCAATTAAGAAAGCAGTTACATGTCTCCACCCTTTTAAAGTGACCTCTGGTTTTATTTCTCAGAATGAACCTGTATCTGCTATCAATTTGACACAAATATTAAGAAATTGGGGTCATATGTCAGACGCAGGCAGGATAAAAAGTGCTGCCTACCTCAGAGGTCTATGTACTTCCCTAAAGAAAAAGAGAGTAAGTGAAGTAGGACTTTCAAATTTCAATATAATAATGGATAACTAGCTGTAAGGTGTTTGATTCTCAACTCTTAAGAAACTTCTAGAAAAGAGAAAGCAAGTAACAGCCCAAAAGAATCAACAGTGACACCTACAGCTTCCTCTGAATGGCAAATGAGGTCTTCTCATTGCAAGGAAGTTGGTCACTCATTATCTTCAGATATTGGTCATTAAAAATGTGTGCTGCCCTGGTTACCTAAAATATCAACATGTTCCAAATACTTTGCCATCTAAAAACCACGTAAGCATATGTTCTATTATCTAACATACGTAAATATTTTTCTTGACTAGGAAAGAAGTATTCAACCTGTCTTTAGCAAATGGTTCGTCTAAGGTTTGTGATTTGTAACCTAGAGTCTCTGCCCATCACAGGGGAAACACTAGCAATTCCAGACACAGTAATGGGCCTTACTTTATTGGCGGCAGGTACAAGCATACCAGACACAGTCGCAAGTGTGTTAGTTGCAAGAAAAGGTAAGACTGGAGGCCTTCCAGATGCACTGGGTATTCTTTAAGTTTGATTACAATAAAGCAAGTCAAAGTAAATGAAATAATACTTCCTCTGTAACATACTTTAAGGGAAAAAGAAGGTGACTCAGGGAAGCATTTAGTTTTTAATAGCAGGTTAATTCCACCGACCTAATCCCCCACAAACTATTGACCTGAAATGTGCATTAGATGATAATTCACTGTCATATGAGAATAAAAAGCAACAAGTAAGCTGCAGACCTTATTAAAATGGTTTAATAAATAAAGATATTAAATAAATGTTAAGACTTTAAATACTAACTCAAGGAAATACAATAAGGCTCTTGCTCTAACAAAAACAGTTTTCTAAAACCAACCAACAAAAGTATCCAGTGTTTTTCTTATGAAGATTATTAGAATATAGATCGGTGTGCACATTCTGACAACATGCTGTTCTTCTGCAGGTAAAGGAGACATGGCTGTATCTAACATCGTGGGATCCAATGTGTTTGATATGCTCTGCCTCGGTCTTCCCTGGTTTATTAAGACTGCATTTACGAATGCGTCTGCTCCTGTAGAAGTGAATAGCAAGGGACTCACGTACATAACCATTTCTCTCAGCATTTCAATTATTTTTCTGTTCTTAGCAGTTCATTTTAATAGCTGGAAACTAGACCGAAAGTTGGGGATGGTATGCCTAGTGTTATACTTAGGACTTGTTACCTTATCAATTCTATATGAACTTGGAATTATTGGAAATAACAGAATAATGGGCTGTGGATTTTGATATTTTTAATAGTGTTATGTGGAAAAGGTGGAAGTGGTAGAGGGGCAAAAAAGAAAAAAAAAAGCCATGTCTTCATTTAGATCAAATAAAAAACATCCTCAACTTTAGAATGTAACACTTAATTACTATCCTTTATATGTAAAGTAATTTAAACCAAACCAAAATCACATCCTAATTTCTGTGAGCCCTTTCATTTCATTAACAATTACATACAAAGCAGATATTTTAAAAGAAAAAAAAAAGTATCTGTTAACTTACAACACGGTTGGGGAAACTAGAACAAACAAGCTCCACTACTAAAAACAACAAAATGGCTTATTTCATAAAAAAATGGTGTGTCCATCCATTGAAACTGAATGACCAGACTTGCTGTCTTTAGAAACTCAAACTTGAGATAACGAAAATCACAGTATATTTTTCAACATTATACTGTTAAAAGCTGGTGGGAGTTTTGAAAGTTCATTTTTACAGCATCTGTAAGCATACAACATTACTAAAAAAATGACTTTTACTAGGAGATTCAATAAACAGATGAAGGAATGTTCCAACCATGCTTGAAATTATGCATTACGATCCAAGCGAACATCGATTTCCCTGCCACTGATTTTGATGCCATTCATTATTCTGCAGGCCTTTTCAGCTGACTCTGGGGATTCGAACCTAACTGTCCCACAGCCTTTTGACTTGCCATTCTCCATCTTTATTTCTGCAAACATTACATGACCTGTAAAAGGAGAGTTACACAATTACTAGTCCATTTAAATGGGTTCCATTTCACTAGACAAGTTTTGAACTCCTCATATCAGTGGAGATAGAGCACAGGTAATCTGGTTAAACATATTAATAATATAAGATGCATATATATGAGCATTATCATTATATAGTCTGGGTACATTTCTATATAATGAATATGTATACATACATATTAAGTTATATGAAACTGGAACTGGACACTGAGCTAGGTTTTTAAATCCCTAATTTCTGAAGTAGATGTTATAGCAATAAGGCTAGGTAGCATAAATGCCACCAATTCACCATGACCCCTAAACAGGATTAAACTCTTAATCAAAATAACACAGTTGTTCACTGTCCAATCTCCTGAACCTTTCTTCCATCTCCTTTATCTTTACTTCACTCTTTAATCCTTAAAAGAGCAACTGTCCATAAACCTAGTTTCTGCCAGATCATAAAAGAGCCCACCAATTCTGCTTTTAAGCTACTGTTGACAAAGCCATCTATTCAATTTGGCTTAGAAATCTTAAGGATGGCATCAAATATGTAAATGGTTATTAAAAAAAAACAGCAGATTTAAAACAGTAAAGATAAAAACAATGATGTTAAAAGTTAATCTCAGAGTAGCTTCTGGAAAGGACAACAAAACCTAACAACTGTTTTTATACAATTGTCACTGTTAACTCTTTAGTAAATCTATAGTTACTGTGTGATCAGTAACACCGAAAAACAAAATAGCCTTAAAATCCATCAGTTAAAAAAAAAGAGGCTGAGAGTAAAGAAGAGTAATAATCACATGTAAACAAGACAGACTAGTAAGATTACAGCTCAGACTAGCCAACATGCACAATAGCCCAATCCAAACAGGCTGTAACTTAAGGGTACGAATACTTAGGTAATGCTTTCCCCACAGTGGATGCACCTGTCCTCAAATCATGCTAGACTCTGAGTATTACAGTAGACAGATCACTGTGCGCCAATTCTAGTCTGTCAACCAGAGCAGTTGGACACGTTTAGTTTTACAAAGGGACAAAAGAGGAAGACAAAGAAAAGGAAAAGGTGGGGGTCTGTCAAGAAAAGGAAATTAATACCACTCTTGATGAGTAAGCAAGACTGTTTTCCTGTGAAGTGCTTGAGCTGAATGACCTCTTATCTATAACATCCTAGGCTACTTTTGTTTTCTCATATACTTTGTTGTATTTCTCAAAGCAAACTGATAATCAATCCTTCACCTTCTCAGCACTAATGAAATACTCAAAAGGCAATGTCAGACTGCCTCAAAACCATGTAAAGTAAGCCAAGAAATTGTGTCCCTAAGAGTTGTAAAACAGACTAATCCCAGAAAAATTTCATGATTAAAATAAACTAAAACAATATTTAGCTCACAACTAGTAAAATGAAAACACATGTTAAAAAACAATCATCTTATTTTCTCCTGGGAAGGTGGGGATCACAAGAGATAAATACTTAAAAAAAAAAATCAGTGGTTGTCTTGTTCAGAGTTACTATTTTTATGAGGGGTTACGATTTTTATGGCGAAACACACGACCAAAAGCAGGTTGGGGAGGAAAAGGTTCATTCAGTTTACTCTTCCAAACCATCATCAAAGGAAGCTAGGACTGGAACTCACATAGGTCAGGGATTGGAGGCAAGAGCTGATGCAGTGGCTATGAAAGAGTGCTGGCATACTACTCTTGGTTTGCTCAACCTGCATTTTTATAGAACCCAGGATCATCAGCTCAGGGATGCCGCCATCCACAATGGACTGGACACTCCCACATCAATCACTAATTAAGAAAATGCCCAACAGGCTTGCCTACAGCTCTATTTTATAAAGGCATTTTTCAATTGAGGATTCCTCCTCTCAAGACAACTCTAGCTTGTCAACTTGACAGAAAATGAGCCAGGACAGTGGTAGACAGTGCAATTTCTAAAATCCCCCAGCATACTGGGAACTGGCAGCCAGAAAGGAGCAACTCCATGAAGGCAGCATGCTTTGCTGCACGGAGAAACTTACAGTAATCTCCAAGGACTGTGGGAAATTTTACAGGCTTTGAAGCTGGAGGTTCTGCTCTTACTCTAGTTTTATCTAAAAGTTTAGGTTTTTCTAAGTTCCACAGCATAAGGTTATAAGCAACAATGGGGTTTACAAGAACAATCTTGAAAACATGTTACCTTTTGCCTAAACTATCTTTTCATCTTTCATACAAGATTCTCTTTCTAAATTCCTCCTAAACTATCCCTGTCAGTTTAGGGAATCATCACTCAGACCTCCAGACTCCTAATCTCACCATAATCTCATCATATACTTGACGAGACCTGTGCCTAAGACACCACAGCCTTCTCAGTTTGGATAGTTACACTATAGACATAAGGTCACATACACCGGTTTTCATAGATAGACCCCAAGATAGCCAAGTAAAACGGATGCACAAAGAATCCTAAGTCACTGAATGGCCTGGTTATTACCAGAACTTGGAGGTTGAGCCTAAGGCCTTGCACATAACAGGCAAGTGTTTTAATGCTGAGTGACATTACACCGTGAGCTTTTGGGTTTAAGATTTTTTTAACTTTTTGGGAGTCTCACTAATTGCCCAGAGTACATCTTCCCACCTCAGCCATTCTGAGTGCTCAGACTACAGTCACTCACTACTACACTGAGGTACGACGCATTTCCCAGCCCTATGAAAACAGAAATTAAGATATTTTCTTTCTAAAATAAATACTTGAGGAGGGAAGGTTTCAAATAGTTAAAGTCAATCTGTATAACGTTTTACATGCTGAAGATGTCATCAATTGGCCTACTGTCTTGCAGGATTTCCAGAAAATAAAAAGAAGACTGACACTTTATCAGTTGTCTAGGACCAAGCTCTGCCACAAGGAGGTGTATCACAAATTAGACACTGCTGTCACGCACAGCAGGCACGAGAACTACTTAACACACAAGAAAAGAAAGCTCTCCCACTTTATTTAGTCCAGGATATTACTTTTGGAAATGGTATATATTTTGGGAAATCGATCACAACTAAAAACAATCCAAATTAATACATTTATAAATAAATAATAAAATTCTGCCTAAATGAAGATATGACATTACTATGTGAAGTTCAATCCTGGTCCTTTGGGGTTTACTAAAATTTAGAACTTGGAGACAAATTTTCTCAAATATGCCTCATCTTGTGATATTTAAAAAGATTTGCAAATATCTTCCTGAATTATAAAGGCTGAGAAGACTGTAACCGCTCACCAACGACAGTTCACCACATGGGTATGACTAGCAAGGCACCTGCCAGTGAGTTACTCCCAGCAGACACTGTGTCTAGAGTGCCACTAGGCTCTTTCTCCGCAAGGAAGAACATTTACTTAGCTAGCTTGAGGAAAGCAAAGCTTCAAGAAATATTTACTTAGCTAGCTTCAGAAAAGCAAAGCATAGCAAATAAATCAAACAAACTAATAAGCCTTTATGGCTAAAGAGATCATTCCTTGCTTGTGTCAGGTTAAAAGAACACTAACAAAAAAGTTCTTTTAAGCTTCATAAATAATGTGAAACGACAGAAAACAGTTGGTTCAGTTTAAGCAGGTCAACTAATAACCTGGCAATAATAAATATTTAATTCTGTATTACTGTAACTTATTTTCTTTGCCATCAATGTTATGCATAGTTTAAAAAATGGTCTGATACGGAGTTATGTAAATATACTAAATATAAAATTGAATAACAGTTTTTATAACTATTTAAAGCTTAAAAAAAAACATTAACCTTTTAACTTCCAGTGTACTGGCTGGTTTTACGTCAACTTGACACAAGCTAGAGTTATCAGAGAGGAAGGAACCTAAGTTGAGGAAATGCCTCCATGAGATCCAGCTGTAGGCATTTTCCCAATTAGTGGTTAGTGGGGAAGGGCCCAGCTCATGGTTGGTGGTGCCATCCCTGGGCTGGTGGTCCTGGAGTCTACAAGAAAGTAGGCTAAGCAAACCATAGGAAGCAAGCCAGGAAGCAGCATTCCTCCATGGCCTCTGCATCAGGTCTTGCTTCCAGGTTCCTGGCCGATTTGAGTTCCTCTTCTGACTTCCTTTGATGATGAACAGCAATGTGGAAGTGTAAGCCTCTTTTGCCCTCAATTTGCTTTTCTGGTCATGGTGCGATGTTGCCACAATAGAAACCCTAGCTAAGATATCTTGTGTATGTGTGTATATGCACGGACATGTATAATGATGCAGCTGTAGAGGTCAAATGACAAATCTGTGGAGCCAGATTTCTCTACCTTTTCTTGAGTTCTGGGAATTGAACTCAGGTTGGCTGGCTTGCACAGCAAGTGTCTTTACTAGCTAAGTCAGCTCATTAGCCCTCCTCTCTCCTTAATGTAGAAATGTTAAGTAATAAATTCATAAGAAAGCAAAATAACAGTTCCTGTCCTGGCTTCCTTCAAAGATTAACAGCAATGCAAGAAAAAGCCAAATAGACCCTCTTCTTCCCCAAGCTGATTTTTGGTCATGGTGTTTCATCGCAGCAACAGACAACCCTAAGACAATCAGCTAATACAAAAGGGAAAGAACAGAAGGAGAGAAAAGAAGTCCATTATCATTTAGCCACTGTTTTTAAATACAGCCTTGGACACTTTCTCTTCTCACAAAATGCCTTCCCGTCACTGCCATCTGTCAGTGTTACCCCAGCCCTAGCTTTGTCTGTCAAGTGTTGCTTCCACTGTCTTCAAAAGAGCAAGTGCTTACAGAGGGTGCCAACGCCCTTCCCAACAATGCATTATGCTGCTCGCTCTCAGTAGTAAACAACTGCCAACTCACTTTTGATGAGGTTTGTGTAAGACCCGCCTCTTCTTCAAATAAACTAATGTGAAATAAAAGAGCTGCTGACAGAACATCAACTAGACGGACTCATAGCGCTGGTTCTCTGAAAACCTCACATTTGATTTTGTTCACCTCAAAAGTCTAGCAGACTGCCAAAAACATAGTGATCACAGACTTAATGAGTAAGTAAATAACGGAATGAAGATTTAACCAGAGTACTTGTGAACATTTTATAATGCTTCTGTATGTACAAAGGTAATAAAAGTTCCTAGCTTTAAAAGATAAGAATTACCCTAAAAAGCCTCAATTTGGGGTTAAAGAAAATTAGTAAATCATTATAATAAAAGCTATAAAAAAAATCCACGTGAACCCTGTAGATAATAATATCCATGACAGCAGCCTATAAAGGCTTTTTATCCCCCGCCCCCTTTTTTGCCTTCAATCCTGGGAACTGAATCTAGAGTCTCACATGACAGGTAAGCACCCTACCATCTAGCCTCTCTTGGGTGGTTGTTGTTGTTTATTCTGCATAACTCTTACTTTGGTTTATTTTTTTATTGAAAATAGAATCTTCTCTCATATAAAACTTTCTGACTAGTTTCCTCGCCCTCCACTCCTCCTAACACACATCTCACCTTCCTGCTCCTGCAGATCTACCTTCCTCCATTTCCTCTTCAAAAGAAGAGGAGGTCTCTAAGAGATGACAGCCAAATAGGACAAAACAAGATACAACAAGACAAGGCAAAACCCCTCATATTGATACTGGACAAGGCAACTCAATAGGAGGAAAAGAGTCCCAAGAACAGGCAAAAGAGTCAGGAATACAAATGCTCCCACTGTTAGGAGTCCCACGAAAATACCAACCTAACAGCCATAACCTGATGCAGACCTATGCAGGCCCCATGCTGGCTAGTTCATTCTCTGGGAGCCCAAGTGAGCCCAGCTTAGTTGATTCTGTGGGCTATGTTTTCCCACTGTCCTCCATCTTCTCTTAATTTTTATTTTTATGTTAAGACAGTCTCATCAAATTGTCCAAGCTGACTTTGAATTGTCTCAGTAGCCCAGGCAGGCCTTGAACTTGTGACATCCAGCTTCAGCCTCCCAAGTAGATGGAATTACAGGCTGGACCACCAGGCTCAGCTATAAAGGTTATTATTGTGGAAGAACACTATAAAGTTACCTTTTTTCCCATTCCTTTAAAAATATTCAAGATGTTGGGCATGGTGGCACACACCTTTAATCCCAGCACTCTAGGAGAGACAGGCAGATCTTAGCTTTTGGTGAACTGTCAGAGGCCAAATGTACTACTTTCAGCATGATGTGCAACATGCATATCTTATTATTGTGATTTTAGGCTGCGATTCTATATAATAGATGGAAAACTGTTGCTCTGTGCCAGTCACACAATTCCCTCATCCCATTCTCAATCTTTCTCTCTCTCTCTCTCTCTCTCTCTCTCTCACACACACACACACACACACAGAGGGAAGCTTTACCAATTAAAAAACTTTAAAACAAGAATAAGTAGGGCATAAAAAAAGCTTTATTTGAAATTAATAAACCAGCCAATATACAGACCTAAGGAATAATTAAGGTCTGTAGCTAGTGTCATTTTAGCAAAGAACAGTTTCCAAAGGACCAAAAGAGCCACAAAAATGTACCTTTATCTAGCAGGGTTCTATGCTACTAGCTTAAGGTTCCTATGGTGTGTAGACAATATAGTGTATGGAATGGAAGAGGCTTCTTTACTACAAATGATGACAGCCTATCCTGTCGAGCCGGCACTAGATCCTGTTAAATCTGTTTCAAGTCACCAGATACCAGAACTTACCTGAAGTTGAATCAAACATAAGCCAAGATCTAAACATGGTGTTTCAAAGTTTAAAAATCAGATTTTTTCCCCACAAGAAATATCAGCATAACTTGCAGCTACTGGCATACTTACCACATTGGCTGAATTTCTCTTTTAATTTCTGCCAAGTCAAGTCAAAAGGAAGCTAGAATGAAAAGAGAAATTCGTAGCATATATGTTATATATCTGTATATATTTATATTCCCATATATGTGAAAATAAAATGATAAAATAAATATTTTCCATATATAGAAAGATATAAACACAAAAATATTTTAACTTTGCAATACATTTATTTGCTTACATTTCTAACAAATATCTGGTTGCCTTTGGAGCCTAATCTGTCTCTCATTCCGCTTCCCATGGGACCTGATAAAAAACCTCGATCTACATCAATGCTCCTCTCCAGGATTGCTCCAATCCCTGGCCCCATCCTGTCAAAGCTGGAGCTCATGCGGTCCAGGCCCATTCCCATGCCTCCAGCCACAGTGCTCATGCCGCTCATGCTGCCACCTACAGTGTGAAGAGGGCAGGAGGATTTGGGAGTTTCAAGTTTAAAAACAAAACAAAAATACCAAGAGGAAAGACAAGAGAGAGGAAGGAAAGAAAACAATCAGTTTTTAAAACAATCAGTTTTCTACAACAGAAAATTATTTTCATAGAGAAAACAAAACTAATAGATTTTAATATTAATATATGCCTCTAAAAATAATACTCCAATCATAAAACATATTTGAATTCTCCACTTTCACATTATAATAGCTTTTAATTCTTATATTTTTCCAATATCAAACATAACTGTTGAAAACAAAATTATAGAGATAAGTACAAACTGTTACAACTCTAGCATACATGCTACTCTCATCACACTCCTAACACATCACCCTCTCCTCGCTCACCTTTTACCTCAGTGTGTACACCTCTGTTTCCCACACAACTTCTATGTTGACAAAAATTCAACTTTCAGTAATCACAGATAATAGTAATTCAATATTACACAGAACTTGCAAGGGGAAATTACTGTTCTTTAAACAAAGCTTGAGAATTTCATTCCTCACTCTTGCACTGGCTTTACTTCTTGACTCTCTTAATTATCCTGATCTCATTCTCAAAATGTAGTCCTTCCTTCTCATACCTAATATCCCTACATGAAGATCCTAAAAAGTATTATAACTTCTCAGTTGACTGTTACTAACAGTGCAACTGGGGAAACAGAAGTGAACACCGAGATAAAAGGGAAAGGTGAGGATAGAGAAGGGTGGCGACGCAGGAAATAAAAGGAGAAGCACATGGAAAGCAAATGTATCCAGCGGACAGACAAGGGCTTCTTTTCAGAATCCATGCTTAGTAAGTTTACTTCCTGCTTCCTAAAATTTCCCTACCCAAAGGAAGCCAGTCAGGTGTGGAGATTTCTCAGGCACATCTAAGTTGGAGGGTGATGCCCATCAGAAACTCAAGTCATGTGTGCAGGCTTTATGTGACATTTACCGTGTGGGAGTCGGGGCTGATGGGGAAGTATTTGGCATTCTCTAGTGCTGCAATACACCCATGATTTTTAAAAGTCTAAGAAGAGTGCAAAATAATCATCTCTTCGTTCTTATCCCTTAACTTCAGGAAGTCCCTAATCTGGTGTTTTGTCTCCATCTGCCAGAAGGCGTAATGCATACTGATGAAACAAGCTAGTAGCTGTTGAGCAAAATAAAACAGAACTGAGGCTGGTGTTCAAGCATCAGCTGTTTGTGACATGGGATATGGGAAGATGGTTTTTGAACTGGCTACTGAATACACATTCTATTGTTTGTTGAGAAATACTAAAAAGAAAAACAAAAACAAAAACAAAAAAAGGTGATTTCAAACATCAATCAAACTTTAACTCATTAAAGTTTTCAAAATATGGTAAGACACATTAACACATAAGAGCAAAGTATTACTGTACTACAATAACTATTCTCACAAACTCCTTGCAAGCACTCAAATTCTACTCAGTAAATTCTATTAAAATTTAAACCTACTTATTCCAGTTCCTACTGGACCCATGTTAGAAGCTCCTATTCTTCCTGCAAACCCTCCAATCATTGCACTGCCTAAACAAGGATGGAAAGATAATATACTAATTAATTTAAGTAATGACACTTCAAAATGCCCAAGGTACTATACTCACAAATAACAAAACATTTTAAATTTTTCTAGAAATAGTTAAAATATTTAAGATACTATAAAAGGGAGCCATGAAATTAAAATCCCTGAAGTGTTTTATTCTGGTAACAAACTATATAAATTAAAACTTTTTAAAAATTTTTCACCAAAAAGAACAGTTTTTAAGAATATGACCTGCAAAAGGAGAAAAGTATGCAACCAGCCCTACCAAGTCTACCAAAGGAATCTCCAAAGCCTCGATTTATTCCAATATCACCACGTCCGAAATCTCGCTCCATGCTACTAGTCATTGCACCACGGTATAGCTCTGAAAAGATGTGCAACAAATTAACCCTTCTTCAAGTACATCAATGCATGGAAAACCACTCAGGAATATGTCTAAGCTACACTGAAGGAAAAAAAAAAAAAGGCAAAAGTTATCAATACAAAATAGTCTGTGGCATGCCAACTTACCTCATACTACACAACCCACCCCACTTCCTGCCATGTTTACAAGTGTCCTCTAGTGCCCACATGCCTTCTGAAGACTTCTACAACATCTATTCCTGTGTGTGTCTGAAATATCTCAATACTAGGGAAAGTATTGATAATATAAGGTCCCTGACCATATAACGTCCACCTACCTCCCATTCGGCCAACTCCACCAAATCCTGCCATGCTATTCATTGCTTCCAGACCACCAAACCCAACTCCTATGAAATAGAGAATAATTTTGAGACTCGACTGTATCTATAGATGAACAGCATATTCTAGAAATGTTAAGTCACCAGTAAGTGCTTCCTGTTTCACCTTGTGCACATCACCTTCCTCTAAGGGTGTATTAGGCTCAGTGCTTGCCAACAGCCTTTAGAACATGAGCCAACAAAAAACCATGACTTTTTCTAGAATTCTCAAGTTTCTACTTTCTTTAAAATGGCGGTGAGTACATGCAAAAACAAATACTTATACATACCTCCTCCAATTCTATTCATTCCTCCAAAACCCGGACCATCCATTCCCATACCTCAAATAAAATACACAGTATGTACTTTCAGTAAATCTTATTTTGTGACTAACGAATGACATTATAGCAAAATAAATACCATTGGATTAGTCACAATGGAACACTAGAAGCAGGTGCAGAGTACAGAAGGATGGTTTAAAGAGCTATGTCATAGTGGCTGACTAGTCACCAGGCTTCAGAACAGGCTTCTGAACATCAGACAAGAAAAAAGTGGACTGGTCACATGCAACATCCTGCTGGAGAGTAACTAGAACCAGTGTGTACTCTTCCTGATAGAGTGATGTCATTATAGCAGATTTAGAGATGAGAGTACAAAGCAAAGACTCCTATAAACACAGCAGTTAACAGGCTGGTCAAATCAATAGGAAATGAGAAAACATTTTTTTCTTTCTTTTTTTTTTTTTGCTTCAGAATAAGGAAGATTTCCATCACTACCTTATCATTTACACAGTTTGTATCATCTCAACAAGAAGACTAACACAGGTTTATCAGCCCATAAATGCAATTTTCAAAGGACAATCTGGGAACCTTCAAAGGGCCAGGGGGGTCAAAATGATTTCCGTCAGTCAATACTTCTGCATTACATGACTGTGTCCCCTCATCCTCTCATGACTACAATGAGGAACTTTGCATAAACTTCATGGTGCATGTTAGCATAGCAAACACAGATGCAGACACAGCAGTACAGCTCTCTACATTAACCCAAACACTATAAGAGATGCCAAAAACAGAATCACTCTTCTCGTTTTTATTAGAAATACTTTATTTTCTTAAAAATAGTACTTAAGTTAATTACATGTTTCACATTATATGTATTGAATATAACTTTTAGGGTTAAGACTGGCATCAGGGTTAACCATGACTTTTAAATAGTAAGTCAATTTTTACAACTTTAAGGTTTTATGATACAGTAAACATTGAGAAACATTACCACAGAAGCAAAATCATGTTAGGGTCTCAACAAACTTGAAAGAATGAGGTCTGCTGAACTTAAAGAGTTGGAAAACCAATCTCTAAAAATAAATAAGAGTTCAAGTTTCCGGCAAATAGCTACTTCAAAGCTCCTTTCCAAGTGTAATAAATTTAAATTGCCTATGCTATGCCATGTTGCCACCCATTCCACAAACCCTGTATTCAACAACATACAGGGCACTATGTTGAGAATTAATTCATCTACCTCAAGGCACTTCAATATGCCCTGCACTCATGGGCTCGTTTCCACATGCCCGGCCTAACAGGCAGTCCAGGCCTGTATCTGCCCTCTTTTCATTGCCAGCTGCTCTCTCAAGGATTTGTTCCTTTTCAGACAGAATTGACATCCTAAGCATCCCTAAAACAGAGTTCTCTAAACAACAAAACTAATAAATATAAGTTTTATTAAATAGCAAAAGGTCACTTATAAAGGTTTTAAGAAAAAACTTACCACTTGGACCCAAATTTCCCATTACACCACTTATGTTCAACTGGCTGGCACTAATAGGTTGTCCACCTGGGCCAAGTCCCATTCCAATGCCTCCAAGACCACCTAAATCACAAATAACAACATTACCAAGACTCATCTAAAACCAACTGGTCCTAACCTTTAAAACTAGCTGTATGCTTACAATACCTACAACGCTGAAAGGTTGCAAATAGCAGGGGTTCTTGTTTTCATTAGAATGCACCATACATAAAGACTATTATAGCATTATAAATTAGAAGAATTTTATGAAGTAGGTTCAGCTTATATTCCAGTTGAAGGCACTGAGAGAGGCCCAACAAACTGCCAAGAGAGAAGTTGAGAAAATAGCTCTGTAAGTAAAGGGCTTGCATTACAAACAAAAGGACCTGTCTTCAGAAAAGCACAGAAAGCACACTTTTTTAAGCCAGGAATGGTGTTGAACACATGTAATCTTAGTGCTGCTGAAGAAGCAGATCCCCACGCCTCACTGGCTAGTTAGTCTAATTTACTCAGCAAGTTCCAGGTAGTGAGAAACTCCATCTAAAAAAATAAAAAGTAGACACTAACTAAAGAACCCAAGGGTGTCTTCTGGCCTGACTTCTACACCTACCCACTCCCAACCCCTGAAACACTACACACACACACACACACACACACACACACACACACACAAATACACAACAAAATGTGAAACACATTACTTCATGTCACACTGTTGTAGAACTCTCTTCTCCAGAATGATATAGTAATTGCTAACTTAAGATCAGTGTAGATGTGATTAGCCACAGGAGACATTCCCAAAATTGGGTCCACTAATATTCTTTTGTGTAAGGAAGAGAGTTCACAAGACAGGAGTCAACTACTGGTTGGGGAGCTGGGAGAAGGGAAGTCACACAATTGTTTCTTGCTGGTATAGAAACCTGTAAATTGCCCATATTCCTGTGAATTACCACAAATAAATTCACCAATTCACCAAAAAAGACTTGGGTAAATCATTTTAGTCTGTGGCTGATACACTCTCTGGCTGAAGAGACCTTTTTCAGATATCCTCAGGTAGTCACGCAGTACATTCATATCTGAAAATGAGCATCTTGTCCCATGGGTAGAACCACTAAAACATTAGTATTACATTCAAATTAGTCCAACTAAAACTGAAAAGTCAGCAATTACTGGAGACATAAGACTGAGCTTATGCAGTGGACACAGCCGTTAGTCTGTATTCTCAGTACTCGAAGGCAGAGACAAGAGGACTGTGAGTGCAGGGCCAGCCAGAGCTATATAACAAACCCATCTCAGCCAACCAACACCAAATCCATTTATAAAATCCATAATACTGAGGGCCTGGAGAGATGGCCCAATGAGTAAGAATACTTGTTACTCTTACAGAGGACCTAGATTCAGTTCTCAGCATGCAAATGGCAGATGACGAACATGTATAACTCTGGCATGAGGATCCAACACCATCTTCTGGCCTCTACAGATACTGCACACACCTGACGCAGACAAATCCCCATACACTTCAAACATCTTTTAAAAACCCACAACACTGGGGACGGGGATAGAGATGGCTCAGTGGTTATGAGCACCAACTGCTCTTCCCGAGGACTCAGGTTTAACTACCAACACCCAGATGACAGCTCACAACTATCTCTAAGTCTAAGATCTAATAACAGAAAACAGACATACATGCTAACAAAACACCAATGTACATAAAATAAAAATAATTAACAAAAAACCCACATTAAAAAACTAATACTAATTGCCCAGCTTTATCAAGAATATTTATTTACATTTACAAAATAAATCTTTTCATATCTATTAGGCAAATATGAGGATACTTCTAAGATCTTATGTTACCTGAACCTATGTGATTTACCTATGTGTTTAAATTTAGATTTTATGTCGTTTTAAATTCAGGATTTTGAAGGGGTTTTTTTTTTTGTTTTTTTTGGAGGGGGGAGGCTGTTTTGTTTTTTTAAATAGACAGACAGACAGACAAGCAACTTTAGAAAACTTAAGTTATAACCACTCCAGGGCATATATTCAGAGACCGTCAAATCCTTGCACATTTCTGTTCATTACTGCTCTCTTCACCATGGAAAAAATAAAAATAAAAAATAAACCAGCCTAAATAGCCACCAAAAGATGGAGAGATAATGAAAACATATACACAACAGAGATTTATTCAACCATAAAGAAAAATGAGATTTAGGGGGAAAAAATTAGCGTCCTTGGAAAGCATATTAAAAATGTGGTTACTCAACTACTGATGGGATTTCATGTGCTCCTTCACCAATCACCCAGGTTGATTTTGGTTGGCTTGACTGTGAAGGTCCTGAGCACCAAAAGTTTACTGATAATAGAGGCAGACACAGTTGGGTTCTTGAACAATGGCAGGTAACTGGGAAAGGAGGACGGCTGCCTTACAAAGGAAGAAAGGGCAGTAATCAAAGATGCAAGGTTGACAATTTTCCAGAATTTATCTTTTAAAATTTTAACCATTGTTTAGCTTCTTTAGGAGTATAGATTTTAGCATGTTTATCCTATATTATATAACCAATGTCCACTTTCAAGTGAGTATATACCATGTGTGTCTTTCTGCCTCTGGGATAGCTCACTCAGGATGATCTTTTCCAGTTCTCACCATTTGCCTGCAAATTTCATGATTTCCTTGTTTTCAATTGCTGAGTAAATATACCAATGAGTAAATGTACCACAATTTCTATATCCATTCCTCCATTGAGGGACATCTGGATTGTTTTTTAGCTTCTGGATATTATGAATAAAGCTGCTATGAACATGGTTGAGCAAATGTCCTTGTTGTATACTTGTGCATATTTTGGATATACGCCTAGGAGTGATATACCTGGATCTTGAGGTAGTACTTATTAAGAGGACCCTAGGGAATTTGCTCAATCCTCATTCAAAAGGCAAATGGCACAGATATCAGAAGCGGGAGAAAACAAGGAACAGGACAGGAACCTGCCACAGAGGCCATCTGAAAGAGTCTACCCAGCAGGGTATTAAAGCAGATACTGAGATTCATAGCCAAACTTTGGGCAGAGTGCAGGGAATCTAATGAAAGAAGGGGAGATAGAAAGACCTGGAGGGGACAAAAGTTCCACAAGGAGAGCAACAGAAGCAAAAAATCTGGGCCAAGGGGTCTTTGCAAAGACCAATACTCCAACCAAGGACCATGCATAGAGATAAGCTAGACCCCTTGCTTAGATGTAGCCCATGGCAGCTCAGTCTCCAAGAGGGTTCCCTAGTAATGGCAACCGGGGCTGTCTCTGACATGAACTCAGTGGCCAGCAATTTGATCACCTCCCCCTGGGGACAGTATAGGTGTACCAGGCCACAGAGGAAGTCAATGCAGCCAGTCCTGATATGACCTGATAGGCTAGGGTCAGATGGAAGGGCAGGAGGACCTTCTCATCAGTGGACTGGGGGAGGGGCATAGGGAGAGAAGGGGGAGGGAGGGCAGGATTGGGAGGAGATGAGAGGGGTCTACAGCTGGAATACAAAGTAAATAAATTTTAATAAATTAAAAAATTTTAACTTTAACCCTGAGCCATCAGAGGTTAACCGTCTGCTGCTAATCCCAACAATCTAAATTCAATCTCTGGAATCCACAGAGTAGAAGACACTTGATTACTAAGAACTGTCCTCTGATTATGTTAAAAAAAATAATGTTCAAAACAGACAAAAACGAGGGGGGAATCCTTAGAAAAATAAGTTATCAAAACTAACTCAAGCAGCAATAGCAAATATGACCACTAAATAAGTTTTCTCTCAAATATATATGTGAAGGCCAAATTCTACACATTTCTAGCAAAACAAACAAAGGGGTAATTCTTAAAATTTAGTATGACTTCTAATCAAATCCAATTCAGTATTACTTCTAATAATTTAAAATGTACATTATTTTATAGGTAAAATGAAGATATCAGCTTTACCAATAAAAAAAGTCAGGCAAAACACCGAACTGTGAACTATGAAATAACATGGATCACACTGAATGTTAAGTTCAGTGAAGCTCTCCTTTGTTCATGGATATATAAACGTGCACTCATAACAAACATTCGTGACTTGTCCCCTCTAGGTGAAGAACACATTGAAAGGTGGGTACGGAGGTTGGACATCCCAGGTCTACCAATAAAATTTAACTTTAAAAAAAAAATCTAATAAACCTATGGCATATCAGGCTATAAAAATAATTTTACTTCTATCTCCATATTTAAAGCATTCCATTGAAAAATTAATAATAATGAAAGAACATGAAGGGGACAGCAATGTACAGTAACGTTGCAAGCAACAGCAGCAAGCATGGAGTGCTTACACCACTGTTTTATTATGCTTTGTAGAAGAGTGGTCAGTGGGCAGATCTTGAAAACCTGTAAATCTCAATGTGCTCCAGGATTGGTTTTCGATCCTGGGATTGAATTAGGGCCTCACACATGCTAATCAAGGGCTCCAGCACTGAAGTACATTGGCACTCCCCAGGCAGACTCCTTGGTTTTGGTGCTAAGGCTAGAACCCAGGGGTTTATACAACAGCTCTACCACTGGGCCATCTCCGGCCTTTGAGCTTCAGTTTAAGAAAAGGCTTCATCAGGTTTTCCAAGTTGCCTTGCACCTCACCCTACAGCTAAGGCAGGCCTTGGACTTGACCTTTAGATTCTCCTGCCTTAACCTTGAGGATCACAGGCCTGTGCCACAAGGCTTAGCTCAGGATATCTAAAGAAAAGAATTAAAAATGGCCAATATTTTTATACAAAAAAAATATAATTTACTCTGTTGTGTTGGGTAACACATTTAAGATAATCTCAGAGGCATCCAAATTTATCAGGGTCACATTAAGAGGGAAAACAGCCCTCCTCCTGGATTAATTTGGCCAAGAGTGAGCCCGAATTTGAATTCTCCACTTCTGTCTCTGTATCTTCCATCTGCCTATAATTTGTGGTTACTGAACTATCTACAGTCTGTTTTATCTGTGACTGCCTGAAGACTATTCTGATGCTTGACTCTCTCTCTCTCTCTCTCTCTCTCTGCCTGTCTCTAACACAGAGCTTTGCCCTGTATTTATCAAACAGCAAAAGCATGGCATAAGGAAGGGATCAAAAAGTTCTTCAGAAACCTTTAACAGAACTTTTACAAAGGAAAAGACTAAACTGACCCAGAATGGTAAACATTGCAGACAGACTTTTTAATCAAGCTTTATCCTATGTGAATTCCAACATGGTACGCATCTGTTGTAAGACAGCTTTCAGCCTACTGGATATTTTCAGCAAATGATTACCACAATACACATACACTATGCTGGATCAGGGACATGGAGGAGTAGATAAGATTAAAGGTAGGTTAATCTGTAAAAGCTGACTGCATGAGAGATCTAATACATGGTGAGGTTGGTTATTATATTGTTCTCTTAAATACAGGTTAAACTTAAACAGGCTGAGCACACAGTAGGAGAGCAGGTTAAATACATAGTCTTAATGTTCTCAAGTGGTATTATTATCTTGAGGTCCAGTAAGAGTTCAGTCTCTATGAACGCAAGAAATATTTTCATGAATTTGCCTCACACTCTGTCAGTTATTAAAGCAATAAAGGTTAGAACATGTAAAACATGTAACAATAACGTGATTATGCAACACCAAGAAAAATATTTGGAAAGAATTTTCAACATGGAAAAAATGGTTGTAATTTACAGCTAAGACCAACCACTAAATCTATATATTAGTCTGAAACTATTTAAACACATATACATACATACACACACGCACAAGGAAAGAAAGAATATACGTAAAATGTAAAAATGAGAGATGTCTACGGAAAATTATAGGGTTTTTTCCCCTTCTTGTATATGAACTCAACAAATACAATAGAACTCATTAACTAGGTGGCCAAAAAGAAATTAAAAAATTTTTTTTAAAGTCTCATATTTATCTTTTCAGTCCTTACATAATCAGAAGCAGCAAACTGTCCAAAATTCAAATAAATCTCAAAGAGTGAGCAACTTCAATGTAGAAATAAAAATATACCTCTGTTTTATACATAATGATTTTTAAAAAACTGCTTTCTAACAACAGCTTTTACTTACGTGGTAATTGTGATGTCTTACTATCATGTGAACGGTAGTCTTCATGAGGGACAGATTTGTCATCCTAATTGAAAAAAAAACTTTATTAGACATATAGTTAAAAAGCAGCTAGCAAGAACTATTGTTATGCTAGAAAGAGAACTGAAAAAAAATTAAGGTTGAGATGAGAAGTAGGCACTTACCATTTTCACATGCATAGGTCTATCAAATAAAAACTGCCCATTGAACATGGCTGTCGATTCAGTCAAGGAAAGCCAGTTAAGATGACTGTAAAATTATACTTAAAGACAAATTATCATATTTAAAGAATCTGTACCTTTATTTTAACATTGTTACTTTATTCATATTAGTCTCTTGCTTTCATTTATAACATCATTAACCAAAATTAACTAGGTCTCATCAACAAAACTACACTGACATACAACAGAATAAGTGTCAAAGCATAAGCACACACATTTTGCTGCAGCAGGAAGAGCAGAAAACAAGGTCAAACCAGCCCTAAATAACATGGCCAATTCCTAAGAACAAGACTTTGTGCTGGAAACAAAAGCCTAGATTTCTAAGCAAGGCAACATTATATAACATGAACAACAGTCTCACCAACTCCATTTAATGCAAAATAAGATCAGGATACAAATCGCCTGCACTGCTTCGATTGCTTGCTCAAAAGTGACAGTGCCCATGCCTCTGCTCTTGCCGTCCTTGTCTTCTTTAATATCTGCCCGCTTTACCGCTCCGGCTATGCTGAACACTTCCTTTAGCTTCTTCCAACCAACTTTGAAGTCAAGCTTAACATAGAATGCATAGTTAAATTCCTAATAAATGGCTCCCTGATTGTAAATACAAAATAAACTTTTCTAACCTCATAAAACTATAAACTGTAATTCTTGTTCGGCAATAGACCAATGGTGTTCAAATATAAATGGTCTTGTTTAAAATCAGTTCAGCTACATCTATCTTGTTTCTTATCTTCATTTAAACTCAAATTATCTTTCAATTCCTCAATATTGTCCTGTACATGTGAGACGTATTTATCTATTTTGACTAAGAAAAATTAGGGTTTTGGAAAACACTGTCTACTTCAGACTTTCAAAACCATAAAATGGCAAACCAACCATAAAAGACACTTACAAACCCCCAGTCCACAAGAATGAAATTCAACTACCAAGATGAACAAAAATACACATAACTGACTTTAAAAACTGTTCAATGTCTCTGATTTCCACAGGTCTATCTTAAAATGCTAGTTGTATTTAGAGTCTAACTTCAGACTACATACATAAATTAGGTTTGATTTTAAAATAATTATAACTTGTATTTACTTAAGTGAAAAATAAACAGACCTACAAATCTATCTAACATATATCTAACAAAATCTATCTAGCATATATCTAACAAAATAATCTCATGAAAACAGTTAAGTATCAGAGCAACAAAAGTTTAAACTTACATTAGCAACAAAAATTGTGGAACCAAGTCTACCAGCCTGCAAATTGCTGATGACCTCCGGAGGTATGTTTGGATTATTGAGAATGGAAGGTGGCAAATTCACCAAGCCAGATCCCACGTCAGAGGCATGTGATCCTTGAAAAGATGTTCCTGTCCGCTGCAGTGCCCGGCGAGCATTTTCTCCATCGGGATCCTACAACGCACAGTGAAAGTTACCTGCCATCAAACACGTCAGTGAATATATACAATTTAAGTGGCTTCAACCAGATGCCAGCTAACCCATCTGGACCAAAGTATTAACATTAGGTTTTTCTTGTTGTCGTCGTTTTTATCCGGAAGCGAGTCCCATAAAAACATGTAGACAGACAAGGATCTCATACTCCAAAGTTGGCAGTTAAGTACCTTTGTCTAGTCACTGAGGTCACTTAGAAACTTGAAGTTAGTTTTGCTTTGCTGTCACACTGATAGAGAAATGTGCCCATTAGTGACCTTCACCTGAAGAACAGCAAGATGCTGTGACACTCTTTTTTCTCAGAGTAGTAAAGCTGGCCTCTCACCACTGAAGAGCCGAAGGCGTAAGTCAGACTAACTCACAGCCTCTCACTGCTACCAACCCAGGAAGATCTGAGATAGAGGAAGGTTTATCGTCACTGGCTAAATCACCCCTTACAAAATGTAATAACCCATTTTATAGCCTCTCAGCTCCCTCAGCAAGGGAAAGGGGAGGCGTCCAAGTAAGGGATGACAGCAAATACTTTTAGGCTCATTAGCGTCTTAAAGAACTATCTTTTATTAAAACAAAACAAAAGGCAAGTACAAATGTGCTTCACCCACTCCTGCTAGGCAGATGGCCAAAACAAAACACAAGATAAAACTACATGTATCATCTGCATGCAAATGATTATGCCAAAAATTCTACTTTCTCATCCATGAATTCACAGCACTTATGCTTGCCTGCACAAGATCAGACTAGCCAACATTCTAACATGGAGCAAAAAGGGACTCAGAGCTCCTACCCATGAGGCATCTATTGGCTTCTGGGGAAGAGAGAGCCAGTTTTCCTACAACAATGAATGACCCACACACTTGGGAGAACATGGATGGTCTCTGATTTTAAAATTTATTTGGGAGGGAAACAAAGAGAGTTGGGAGGGTAAGGAGGTAGAAATGAAAAGGGAGGAGCTAGGAGAGAAGAGGGGATTAAAATAATCAAAATACATTACATGAAATTCTCAAAGAATAAAAATATTCTATCAAAAACTTCTCTGCTACCCTCAATCTGTAAATGCTGAATTTAAAAAAAAGCAAAATAGGATGACTTTATTATTAAATTCTCCAGCAAAGCTAGGACAAAATGAAGGAGAAAAGAATATAGGAATAAAGGTATGTTGGACTTCCATGTGCTTCTTCATGATAAAGAAATTAAAAGTGTTACAAACATGAGTAAGTGTTTGGTGCTCATCCATCACTTGACAGAATCAGAATCATGGGGTTGGGGATTGACTTCTGGGCATGCTTGTGGGGAATAACCTTGATTACATTAATTCAAACTACTTTTAATTGTGAGCAGGACCATCCCCTGTACTGAATTCCGGAATGTATAAAAGGAAGGAAGTGCATGGAGCATGCATTCATATCACTCTGCTTCCTGATTATGGACTCAGCTCTTTCAGGTTCCTGTGGCTGCTTTAACTTCCCCACAATAATGGATCAACCTTCAAACTGTGAGCTAAAATAAACTCTCCTATAAGCTGATTTTATCCTAACATTGTATCACAGTGACAAGAAAAGAAATGGTTCCAGTTAGAGAATTGAAAAACCTGTACAAACACAAAATTGAGAATAGTGGTTCACAGGAGGATTAAAAAAAAGAGAAAGTTCCTTCAACTATTAAAACACATAGGTTATTAACAGCAGTATATTTGTTTTGTCACATGTAAACACTATATACATTATACACACACACACACACACACACACACACAAATCACATATGATTTCATTCCTCTTTTCTCCTTGCTGTCCAGCCTATCAATCACTAACTACTAAAGCTATTAGTCATCTTCATGCAATTAGGCAGAATTCTAAAAAGCTGCTAAGGAACACTGCAAATAAACCTTTATTAAATAACCATGCAGGCAGTCCTCAGCACTTTTATAAGTCAGACATTCCCAGGAAAATGACTGCCTTTATTGAACATTAACCAAAGAGTTAAATAAATCCTTCATTATTTAGTAAAGCAAAATTAGACCCTTTTTTCCCCTTCTAAAATAGCTAAAAATAGAGGCATCCTAGATCTGGGCTCTACAGTATGCTGAAACTTAAACACAATCACACAACCTAAGCCTTTAACACCCAATCAATTCTGTTAATTGAAAATGGAAAGATACTATAAACACAGTATGTCTATAGTGCCTCTATGTAGCTTTTATAGTACTTGTTTCCTTTAAACAAGAAACAGGATCATAAAAGAGCAAATTATGATCATCAAATTATTAGAGGATTTTAAGTTGGGACAAATTATTTAGGATGCCAGCACATTTCTAAATCTAAGTAAGTCCCAGCTTATGCATTAAAGCACCTAATAAATGACTAGTTAAATCACAAAGCTTAAACATCCCCTAACAAGTCCCTGCCAATTTTTTTTTAGATAATTATAATCCCAGGATCAAGCAGGATTCAAGGAGTTTTGAAGTCAACTCCAGTAGAGAATGTAGGATACATAATATTTTGGTGCTAAGGCATTCAGGCTATCATCACACAAAAGAACAAGATACCAACAATCACTAACGGGAATAGTTTTTACAGCTTACACTTATGATACAATTTAACTACTTTAATAATAGCTTTACATAAAAAATATTGCAAGTATAGTAACTAAGAAACACTGATTAACACTATGAGTCTTTGCAACACTACCAGAGAGATTTCTAGTGACAAGGAAACTTAACAAAGGTTAAGTGCTTTGCTCTTCCTGGGTCATTCAGCTGTTCTAGTGACAGAGAGTGAACTATAACTGATTTATCACACTGATCTGCATAAAAGTCATATTAGGTATGATCAGTGGCATATAAGTACTAAAATGTAGAGAAGTGAGGTAACACTCCTTGCCATAAGGCCAGAAAAAGATAAGCTGGAATTCAAAATTACTGTTTTCCTGCTGAATGCCAGTCAACGAATAGCATCAGTATTAGCACAACATTTCAGATTCAAAATACTGTTGTTTATTTCTTTTAATACAGATTTAGCAAGGATATGTGTACAAGTGGGTCTACGGTCAAACTGTTATGGTAAAAATAACAACATAAAAGAGCCCATGAAACTGTTATTCAAATGAATTATTAACAAGATGAATTAAATTAAATTACTCCTGTATTTTATTAAATTACTCCTGTATTCTGTAAGGTACCTTTTCCCCCATGTACAGGCTTACGTGTAGCAGCAGGGGTATCTACTACAAGGGTCACCAGTAAGGTACCGTCTACACATGTATCTACTAGACTTCCATACAAAGAGAAAATTCCCACTGCAGATTCTTCCAAGTTCTAGTTACACATCTCAGTAACTTGTAACACTTCTTAATTTATAATCTTACCTTCTCTTAATTTTATTCATTTTATCTTATTCAAATCCAAAAGCTATATATTATCAAGCAATCTGTAATCAACTACAATCCCGACTGAATTTCAATTAAACAATAGTCTAAAAACTGGAAATGTTTATAGCAAATAAAGTCTGCATCTTAAGTCTGTCATCTTTAAATTTTTGCGTCCTGATTTTTATTTTAAATTGAGGACCACTATCTAGTTGTAATTAGAAGTTAATAAAATATATAGAATAACATAAGGATTAATGGTAAATCATCTCTAAGTAAAAACTTATCACCAGCTACAGTTCTTAGTAAGCATTTATCCTTTTGAAAAGTAGTCATACAACTAAATGAAAACATCAAAGGAAGCATGTCCATATAATATTTAAATTACATGCAGGCAAATGGTGGGATCTAGAAAAGATCATTCTGAGTGAAGTGTCCCAGAAGGAGAAAGACAAACATGGTATATACTCACTTATATAGATCTACAAGATATAATAAACATAATGAAGTCTATACACCTAAAGGAGATAAACAAGAAAGCAGACATAGGTAAGATGATCAATCCTCACTTAGAGAGAGATGTGCATTGGACGTATGACAGGAGTCTACCGCAGAAGGCATCTGAAAGACCCTACCAAGCAGCGTTTCAAAACAGATACTAAGTCTCATAACCAAACCTTCGGCAGAAGGGGAGTTAGTATGACAGGGAAAGGATAGGAGCCCCACAAGGACCAAATATATCTGGGCACAGGGGTTTTTTTGAAACTGTTTCTCCAACCAAGGACCATGTATGGATATAACCTAGAACCTTTACTCGGAGGAAGCTCGTGGTAGCTCAATAACCAATTGGTTTCCCATAGTAAGGGGAACAGGGACTATCTCTGACAGGAACTCAATAGCAGGCTCTTTGACTCCCCACCCCCCAAGGGAGGAGCAGTTCTGCTAGGCCACAGAGTAGGACTAATAAAACAGATTCCTGATAAAACAGGGCCAGACGAAAGGGGAGGAGGTCCTCCCCATTCCGTGGACTTGGAAAGGGGCAGGGAGAAGCTGAGGGAGGGAGGGAGGGTGGGATTTGGAGGGAATAAGGGAGCGGGATACAGCTGGGATACAGAGTTAATAAAATGTAACTAATAATAACAAACAATAAAAAATAAAAAATAAAAATAATATTTAAATTACAAATAAAAAAAAACTTACCTCTTTAATATTCAGAGGCCTTCCACTAAGGTCATATTTGTTCATAGTTTCTAATGCTTTCTTTACAAACTCTTCATCTTTGAATTCAACCACACTTTATAGGAAAAAAAATATAAGAAACGCTTATGTACAAAAACTTCTTATTCTTAATCACAAGATTAATTTAACTTAAGATACTTGAAAAAAAAATTCTTACCCACAACCCTATATCCAGTAGATTGTCAATATTTGCAAAAGAAAAAAGAAAACATTTTACGTCAGTAGATAAAATTAATGGAAGTCTCTATTATTTAAGTTATTAAAAGCAATCAAGAACACATTTTCTTTTTCCTTTACACCTCTAAAATGTAACAAGCAAGTGACCATGCATTTTTTAATAAATTTTTAAATCCATCTAACATGTTACAAGCTTGGAATACATTCTTACTTTCAGGTGATTTTTCTTAAAATTAAAACTAGTACCTCTGTATGAATTCAGTCAGCAGTAAGTAAAGGATGAAACTGAAGGGTCCAATATACATGTTCCAACACAGTAATAAATACTTCAAAAGATATATTGTACACAATATACTTTCACATCTAGTTAAAATAGCAAATAAATATAAGATTTTAAATTATTTTTATGTGTATTTTTTGCCTGTATAGTATGGCTATACAGAATACACACATGTGGTGCCCACAGAGGCCAGAGCAGGGTGTCAGATCCCCGGAACTTGAGTTACAATGGTTGTGAGCTGCCCCGTGGTGCTGGAATTGAGCCCAGGTCCTCTACTCTTAACTGATGAGCCATCACTCCAGCCCCCATGAATTTTATTTTTAATAAAGTTATCTACTTGGTTAAAACTGGCTGTTTATAATTTAGGAGCACCTAGCTGAAAGCATGTGAAGCAAATTACCCATACTAAAGAAACTTACAGAATCATTTTTTAAAAAATAATTCTTGTGATTACTGTTTAAAGTGCCACTTGAATGTGATGACAAAGTTTGTATTTCTCATGTACCCAACATTTTATGAATATGATGAAACACTGTTAAAAAGCTTTCCATTATATTGTTCGGTATACTCGTGCTGCTAAATCAAAATCTATCATCAGCCTTCTAGGTCAACTTAGTCATAGACATCATTCATACCAATTGGTCAGAGCACTGCCTCTTAACGTGGTCCCGCAGGCTACCAAATTAAGCTTTTCAATAAAAGTTTCAAAATTATATTCTAAATTAACACCTTTAAGCCACAGGCCTCTCATGAAACTCTTAGGAAATATCAATTCAGTGACTTTTGAAATATCCCTGAAGACATCAAAATACAACAAAAAATAACTATATTAAATTTTATTAGCTCAAAAAAAAAGCATACCTTAAAGCATTTGAAAAATGAATGCCCTTTATGAACATTTGCAAAACCCATCCCTTTCAGGCAGCTAGTTTGGTTGGCACATGTCAGACTTGCTAGGATAAAACCTCAATTCTTAAAGTAAAACAAAATGAAACTTAAGTTTCCAAAAGTCTGATAGAATAGTATACAAAAGTAAACTGCTGAGGAACTTTTAAACCTCAAGCAGATTATGGCCCACAGCACTTACCCTTGATTTTCCTTCCGCATCCTTAAAGAGCTCCACGTATGTAACCTCACCAACTACATAAGACATACAAAAGGAAGATACCAAGAAACAATACATTTAAACACCAGTATCTTGCTTTACTGCACACCTGTGCACAACTCTACAGAAAAGCACCTATTATTCACCAGCAATCAGGACCAGATCAACGTACCTCCTAGCAATAGCTATAGAAATTTAAACTAATTTTCAGAAATTACATCATCCACATTCTCTAAAAAAGCTAACAACCATATTAACCCAATTCATACTGCAGATCGTATTTGGCCAGCATGATATGGTTGGTGAACAAATGCACATATACATACAAATGGTCCCTCAGCCTGTCATATTAACAACATTAGCACTTTTCAAATAACTTTGGTCAGCCTACACACAACAGCTGTTTTAAGGTGACTTCCTACCTGAATGTCTTCAATCATGTTTGCCATCAGTAAACTAAATTTACAAGTCATGCTTCACAGCAAGCCACACACTTCTAAATAGTCAGTGAATAAAACCAGTCAAATAGTTGTCACCTTACAACAGATACACCAATGCAATTAAAAAAAATTATTAGAGAAAATCACCCTCAAAGCCAAGTACATAGTTTGCAGGACTGTTGAACCTCAGTTTTTCAAGAGATAACAGAACTATCTTTTACAAGATCAAGTATTGAAATTATTTTCCCCCAAAACCAAGCATGTGTATAAGATGAAGGTTTTCAGGTTATTCTGAAAACAACACTGCAGCAGCAGTAACACAAATTTAGTACAGAACTGCAAAGACAGCATCATGGCAGTCGTGACAATGCAAGCAAAATGAATTCCACAGCCAGATTCCAGACTCCACCAAAAACATCTTTGGGGGGAAAAAAATCGACCTTATTATACATACATTAACAAGCTAAATGCATTACTTAACTAATGCAATAGTCCTTTTAAAATCTATTTTAAAAAACTTCAACTAGACAAAACAATCACTTTAACAAAATTCTTGGTGGCATGCAAATGCTG
This sequence comes from Meriones unguiculatus, assembly GCF_030254825.1. NCBI lineage: Eukaryota > Metazoa > Chordata > Mammalia > Rodentia > Muridae > Meriones > Meriones unguiculatus. Next base: position 16,912,317 of record NC_083365.1, on the reverse strand, counting down.
GCTTCACTATCCCACTAAAATGGCAAAAAGAAAAATACTTCATTTATCCATACTTCCTTGTAATGAAATTGCCAAGTGGAAGAAAAAGAAAAGATTAATTGACATGTCAAGAAAGTCTTTCTTTTTTTTTTTTTTGAGTCTGCGTGGCTAAGAGGAATAAAAAGGCTGCTTATTTCCTCCCCTTCCTATACAGAGATCCCGACAGTAAGTTACTGCAGAAGTTGTTACCTTTTTCTCTCATCAAATCTTTGATAGCCTGCCATTTCATGTCATAAGGGATGTTGCTAATGAACACTCTGTTCCGATTTGGACCTTTCTTTTCTCCAGTGCCCGAATTCTTATCTTTTGAATAAGGATGGAATCGATTGGCCTTCTTATTTCCAGTAGACTTTTCTTTTAAATCAGATTTTTCTTCTTTCACTGATTCATCATTCTCCCTGTGAATTAGAAGACAGACAAAAAAGCACCTTTAGTTGAGCTTTGAAGAATGTAACTCTGTGTATCAATCACTCACATCTGTCACATCACAAAATTCTCAATTAAGCTAGAGCCCAGCAAGGCTGGAGGTCAGCTTGAGCGCTCCATATTGCCCAAGATTATCAATTTTCTCAGTTAACAGTTGGCATTTTTCTTCTATATTAATAGCAAGCATCCCAAAACCTAGTTTTTCCTAGCATTCTACTTAATAAATATTAAGAGACCCTATGGCAGGAGCATGTGAGTTATCTCAGTATCAAGTTTCTGGGCTTTATGCAACTCTAAAACCCAATTCAGACCAGCAAGGGGGCACTTGCTGCAGGAGCCTGATGACCTGAGTTCAAAACCAGAACCCATGTTAAAGAGGGAAGGAGAAAACTGACTATACAAATTTGTCCTATAATATCATGGTTCACACACTCACACACATACATCATACATACACAAAACACATACACAAATGGTCAAAATAATAAATTCTTAAAAGTGTTTTTTAACTAAATTAAAAATTTTAAACTAGCTCATATTTGAGGAATGGTGGCACACACTTATAATTGATTCCAGAACTCAGGAGACAGAAGCACAAAGGTTACAAGACAGCTTGGTCTATATAGTAAGTTCTAAGGTAGCCAGCCAAGCCACAGCTACAGTCAAGATTCTGGCCCCCCCAAAAGTAAATAAATGAATAAACTAAAATGATTATCTGAAAACCTTTATGACTTACAGATTAACGAATTTCCCTGGAGCTCTCCTTTCCTTAAAACCATAATCAAAATATACAGTCTCATCTATCTGCCTATGCATTCAATGCACACATATATTCATATTCACTGTATGTCAAGTTTATCCATTTCTTACTTTGATTAAACAAAGAAAATTTAAAGACATCGCTGCATCTTCATTTTGAACATAGGACACTTCACAGAATTGTCTCTTGTATTAGTAATGCTATCTACAATGAAAGCATACAGTTGAGGAAGGAGGAGACAAACATATCATGAGCCAGAATCTACCAGTCTTTTCTAATGGTTCTAACTACAAAAATTTATAAGACTTCAATCACAATGCAACTCTATGATGACATATGCCAACATATAAATAAGATATTGTTATATACTTGAAGTAATCCCTGTAGATAAAAATCTGGATTTATATTTTAAAATACAACTTCACGTTTTAAAGCAATATGCAGGTACATATGTGTGTGTGCTATCTCCTTTGGTATCCACACTGTATCTAGAACGGTGGCTGACTATAACATATGCTGGGTAAATTCTAATTTTTCAATTGTCAGTTAAGGATCCACACTCTGGAGGCTGGGAGGATGGCTCAGTTGGTAAGATGCTTGCTATGCAAAGCTGAGCGCAAGGTTTGGCTCTCCAGCATCCACATAAAAAGCTGGGCATGGAGGTATACACCTCTAACTCTAGAGCTGGGGGCTGCAGGGAGAAAGGTGGATTCCTGAACCTCACTGGCCAACTGGGCTACTTCAGTAAGAAACCTCTCAGAAAGTGTACAAACACACTCGCCAGCAAGCAAACACAGACACATACACACACCCACACACACATGCAAACACAAACCCTAACTGACTGAAAATAGTGAGACATGCCTTTAATACCGGCACTCAAGAGGCAGCAGCAAAAGGACTGCTAAGGGCTGAGGGCCAGTCTAGATTACCTATCACCAAGCTAGCTAGCCAGGGCTACAAAATAAGACCCTATCTCAAAAACGAACCGAAACCACACTCTGAACAGACGGTGATACCATCTTTAAGAAATGCTCCTACAATCAAGAATGAAACATAAGAACCAAGCTCCACCTATTCAGATTTTAAGGGACATCTTCTCTATCACCCTTATTCTTTCATAGCATTGGCAGAGCCTGAAAGGGGTCTTCTCAACTGTCCAACTCTAGAACGTGCTTCTGTGTGAATAGAGTGGCATTTCTGAGAATAAAGCAGGCAAAAGTACAAGGCCTCTTCTCTGGTCCCTAGCTACCGCACACATAACAAACCTTTCTTTTTAGTTCCCCTGAAGAACCATCTGCATAATAATGTGCTTCCACTGAATTCACAATGTTTCCAGTCTGGGGTCAGGTAAGAAGATAGCATTAGTTTTTGCTGTTGTTGTTTTGTTGGGTTTTTTGTTTGTGGGTCTGTTTTAAAGACAGGATTTCTCTGTGTAGTCTTGGCTGTCCTGGACTCACTCTGTAGATGACACTAGCCTCAAGCTCACAGAGGTCTGCCTGCCTCTGCCTCCCTCAGTGCTGGACTTTAAGGCATACACCACCACATCCAGCTGATATAAGTATCTCTCCCTCTGCCTGTTCCATTCTGGATGAAATCCATTGTGAAAATGCACAGAATTCTGAAGTACTCACTACATTCCTCTATTTGCACCTGGCTGAAGGTTATTTGACTATGATTAAACAACATTTGCTCACAATACTCTGGACAATTCAATTAAAAATACATTATTAGGACACTGTCTTTATTTTTCCTTAAAGGATGACCGGAAGGCAACCAAAGTGTCCTCAAAAAAAATCAGAAACCAAACTTATCAAATGACCTAGCAATTCCGTTTTTTTTTTTAATTTAACCAAAGGAAATAAAATCATCTCAATATCTGAACTCATTTTCACTATATTTTTTTACAATACAGAACTGACCTAAGAGTCTGCTTGCTGATCAATGAATGGTTAAAGAAAAGGTAGGTGTGGGCACGTATATATTCCCGATGTATGCATAAGCATGTGAGATAGAGAGCCAGCCTTTAGAAGAAAAGCTTGTCATCTGCGGCAACCTGGAGGACAGTGCGCTCAGTGAAGTCAGTCAGACACAGAAAACCAAATACTGCGTGCCATCAAAAACAAAACTCAAACAATCAGGGTACAGTGATCATTACCAGAAGTCTAATGAGATGTCTGCCTCAGGATATCAATTCCCAGTTACCAAGTAAGTTCTGGAGACAGTGCGTAGTACAATGACTATAGTTAATAATGATTCACTATGTACTAGAATATCACTGAGAATACATCATAAATATTTGCAGCAATTACAAAAGATGCTAGCTATATGAAGTCACAGGTATAGTAATTAATTAGTTCAATTATAATAATCATTGTATAATATCTAGAGCAAATCAAAACATCAACATCGTGTTTATCTTAAATATACACATTTTTTTCAATTGTGTTTCAGCAAAGCTGAAGGACAAACATCATAGTTGTGACCTTCACTCCTGATAAAACTGATGCTTTATTAGTAATCACTTCACCTGGACCCAATGCCAAATATTTTACAAATAGCACAAATACAAGTACAGTTATAAGTATACAAGACTAATAAGGAGTCACAAGACAGTTACGCTTTTCATGCAATTTACTTGAGTGTGGACAGAGGGAATACTATCTTTGATTCCTGTCTAAATATGAACAAGCCAACTAAATCTTTTGCATGAGTTTCATGATCTCAAAATTTCTTCCTGTATTTCTCCAACAGATAATCACTGGACCTTTACAATTTAAGGCCTCACAGTGCAAAAATGAAAAAGACAGCCATCTCTCCCTGCTATGACTATGAACTGACTTAAACACAAGTGGCTTCAGTCCTGACAACAGCAGCACTTGGTTCGCTTCCAAGCAGTCTATGTGGTAGAGTATGGTCATCAAAATTCTCTCAATGAATTCTTATCATTAAAAGCATCATAATAAGCCCAAGGTTTAGGGTTGTCAACCACCCATACAGGTTCACAGTAGATCCACATAAGATCTAAGGCCCTACTTGTTCATTGTGAGTACCTTATGCTGACCTATAGATACACAAGAAATCTCTTCTGAGAACATTGTTCTCTACTCAACATTGTGAAAATATAGAAAGAATGAATAAGAATAAGAAAATAATCTGTATTGTCTCTCCTTAAATTACAAAGTGGTTCTTTCCCATCTCTTTTCTCATTCTGCAAAGCAACTGTAGACATTATATTTTCCAATCTAATATAGGTTTAGATACCAGCTTCACAAGTACCAACATCATATGATTTAATAATTATTTTCTTCAGGAGAAAAGGGGTGGCACAATCAGCCCCATTCCACCCCACAGATAAAAAAAAGTCCAAAGATGCTCTAGTCTCTTACCCAAAATGGCATAGTTTGCATATGATTAAAACACAAATCTTTAATCTTTTCACTACTTATAATACCTAAAAAATTGCATATACTATGCTTATTTTCCATACAAATACATTATGTGGGTATTTTCAATTCATGGTCATAGTCATGGACAAGGGATCCAAAGACATGCAGGCTGACTTTATTGTTGCGCTCATCCCGCTGTAATTTTACTTCTATTTTTAATAGCAAATCTCTGAAAAGAGCCCACGATTTGGCACACGTAAGAGATAAGCTCCACTTGCTCTCCATTTCTCAACCGTGGAAGTACACGGACACTCTCCACCCAGGAACAAACTGCACTGAGTTCCGGTCTCTGATACCTGCTGGATTCTGTTCTGCTCAGATGGTTCCTGTTCAAATGGCGCCAGCTGAGTAGGGAAGCTAAAGTCCACAGTTAAGGTACTCTGAGCCAACTGAAAGGTTAACACAATGATGTCTGACTACTGGCACACTAGTAAGGTGCCTCCTACATGTATCGTTTCAAAACTGGAGAGACACACGAGAAAACAACAAACCCTGGTCTTCCAAAGGCTCAGGATGGGCCCCAGGGAACTGGGGTAATTCCTCTTAAACATGGTGGCTACCAGAAAATATCCAATGACGTCATCCTAAGAGCAAGACTGTCAAAATGACACGGAGGAGAGCTACCCCATCTCCTCTGAAATCACTTCAATACGGGTCAGTTCCAAACAGACTGGCCCAAATGGCACAATCATCGCCTCAAGAATCTCGACACAGAGAAGCCAGAAGGACATTTTACCTTTTCCTGTTTTCACACTACCATGTGATCCCTACTTTCTACGGAGGCACAACTGAGAGGTGAAGGGTGTTCTCACTAAATTACTGACGAGAACAGTTCTACACGACGACGAGACACGGGAAAACAAATGTTTGCCTTCACGTCACCCCACGTGACGAGGGGAGGGGAGCGCAATATGCTCCTTACCCCTACTGCCTCGGCCAGGGATGACAGACCCAGCCTTCAAATCGCGGGGTTTCTCTCCTTAAAACGCTGCATTTTATGGGGATGCGGCGGGGGGCGGGGGGGGGGTCACTTTGTGGCCTAGCGCCCGCCTGGAAGCCACGAGGCCCTGGGTTCCATTCCCAGATCCGCCAAACACAGACGCGTATCCCAGCGACTTAATGATATCATCTCCTACGGAATTACAGCACAATGAAGGCCACACACTGAGTTTGTGCTTTAAAAAAATAAAATAAAATAAAATAAACCAGCCTGCATGGCCCACACCTCAGCGGGTGGGTGCAGGAGCCCAGGTCCCCCCTCCTGGAAAGCCAATCAAGGGGGACACAATGGGTCTGGCCGGCGCTCACACTTGGGCCGCCCGCACCCCACGCGCGGCCCCCGCCGGGGCTCGGAACCGGGCCGGGAGGGGGAAAGGTCCGATGATGTCATCCCTGGGTCCTCCCCGGGGGGTGAGGCTAGCCTCGGGCCTTTAAAGGGGACCGTTTTCCGCGAGGCCGGGGCCGCCCGCGCCGCACCTGCTCCCGCCCCGGGGCCGCCCCCGCCTCCGGCCCTGCCCGCCCGCCCGGGGGAGACAATACATTTTAACGCCGTTGGCGCTGCTGCGCGGCGGTTTCTCGGACTCGGCGGGGTGCGGGTCTCGCCGCGGCTCGGCCGGCTGCTGCTGCGGGCCGTCGTCGCCCGCGGCCGCCTCGGGCTTGTCGGCATCGGCCATCCCGCCGCAGGCTCCGCCTCGGCCGCGCTGAGGGCTCCGAGCGCTACAATGGCGGCGGCCGGCAGAGCGGTAACGGATCGCAATTTGAAAAGGCCCCGAGCGCTCGGCGGCCCGGATCTCGCGAGATCGGAGGAGGCCCCCGCGACTTGAGGAGCGAGAGGGGGCGGGGCTCTCGCGCGGCCACCTGCGAAAGGAGCGCCGCCGGCCGAGGGGGCGCGGAGACGGGGGTCCTCGCGGGGCGGGGCGGGGCGGGGCGCTGGGATGCAGGAGCGGCGCCAGCGTCGTCCCTGGGGATGGATGCTCTGCATCCGTCACTGACGACCGGTCACCAAGTTGACCATCTTCTTTGGGGGCTGAAGACTCCTGTGGACCTGAGCAGTCAGCTGGGAGATCGGAGTTTCTAAGTTCTCGGGGCAGCAATCGATGTGGACAGTCCATAATTGTTTAAAGAGATCTTGTACAAGGGGCCTGGAAGGATGGCCCAGCAGTTAGGATGAATAGCATGCTGCTCTTGCCGAGGACCTAGGTTCGGTTCCCAGCACCCACATGGAAGGGATCCAACACCCTCTTTTAACTCCACAGACAGCAGCATGTTCTTTGAGCACATATACACATGCATGCAAAACACACACATGGAATAAATATACTTACAATTTTTATTTAAATCTTTTAGCTACAAATACACTTTATGCTTTGGGGTTCTAGATTTCTTTTTCTCCTAAATACGAAAAACTCATAAGCATAACTTGAGCGCTGTATTACACTTCACACTGAAACGATCTTTTTCGGTTGAAAAGTGCAAAGACCTCCTCAGACGTTTCCTTCCATAAGAAGTGAATGGCATACGGCAAGCGTATTTTACTAGTGAGAAGTGATCTGTGAAATACTGCCTTTGGGGTCCTGCCCACATAGGGTCCTAAACACCCAGATGCTGCTGGGCTTGGTTGGTGATTCTCTTCGGGGGAACCCTGGGGCCTGAGGTTTGCGGTTAGCCTACAGGTCCTGGAATCTGGCAGAGACAATCGGGGCCAGAGCTCACTCAAAAATAATCTGGTTTATTTTTCCCCTAAGTAGTAAACTGCAGTAACTCTCAAAGAATTCATCATTCCATTATTCTTTTGCTATCAATGAATCTCACCAAGGAACTCAATCTGACCGTCGCTGGTCTAGTAGATTTCTGCAAAATCTTGTTCACATTTCAAGACTCTTCAAGAATTCCTCCTGGCCAAAGCACAATGGAAGGTACAGAACAAGCACTAGAGCCCTGCTGCATGAGGACTTTGGTAAGCAGCATTCTGAGAGCTGTACTAGACATAAAAGCACAACTTTATTAAACACACACACACACACACACGAGACGTGCCCATACTCCAGAGTTTGCCAAGTTAAATAGTCCATTAAAAGATTTATCTTAAGGACTGAGCTTTGGAGGGCAGGGTTTACATTCTGTGCCTAAGATGACTGGCTCTGCCTAGACTTTAGTCCTGATCTTGGCGGATGGGTCCTGAAAGACAGGGTTAAGTAGAGCAGCTTCTATGCCGAGTAGAAACTGCCCTGTACATTGACCTTTCCTTCCTCCATGCTGTTGACATGGAGATTTCACACTTGCAGTAGCGAAATCTACAAAGGACAGCAAAATTCAATTCCTCAACTCCCCTCATTGGGATTTTTTTTTTCAGTGTATGCATGCACATTGAAAAACTCTTACGCAACAAACCTTTGTCAAGGTTTTTCCCACAGCTTCCAGTGCAAAATTGTTACCCTTCACAATTATACCAAATGTATTTGTAGTGGTTTGAATAAAAATGAGCCCCTTTTGTTCACGTATTTGAACACTCAGACCGGTTGGTGGTGCTTTTGGAAGATGTAGCCTGTTGGAGGAAGTATGTCACTAGGGGTGGACATACTTTGAGAGTTTAAAGATGGTTTCCATTCCCAGCTCACTCTCTGCTCCCTGCAAGACATAAGCCCTCAGCTTGCTGTTCTCACCGCCTGCCTACTGCCATACCTCCCTGACATGATGACTCTTAATCTTCTGGAACTACAAAACCAAATAAACGCTTCTGCACATTGCCTCGGCCGTGGTGCTATGTCACAGAAATAGAAAATAAGCCAATGTGATATTTCCGGAATAAAGTCAAAGGACAGCTTAGTTTTCTTTCTCAGAAATCGGAATGTGTATTTACATATGTGTGTGAGAGAGGGAAGCTTTTTTGATTTTGTTGGTTTGTTTTGGTCTTGGCTTTTGGCTTTTGGTTCTTCAAGACAGGGATTTTCTCTGTAGCTTTGGCTGACCTAGACTTGCTTTGTAGACCTGGCTGACCTTGAACTCACAGCATTTCACCTGCCTCTGCCTCCTTGAGCGCTGGGGATCACAAACATGCATCACTGCACCCAGCCTGAGGGAAGCCTTCTGACATATTAGCAACTCCAAAATCCAGTCTTTTCTGTTAATAGCTTAATATACCTTATCACTTATTATCACCTGCTAGTAACAGTAAGAGGAAATAATCATTTCCTAAACAAGATTGGCTTTCCTAGTCTTTTTAAGAAAATGAGGTATGTAAGAAGCATCCTAAAGATAGTATGCTGCCCTCACAGTCATGTGTAGAGGAATTTTAATTCAGAACATGACTGCTCTGGCAAGAGATCACATCCAAAGACCTTCTAGGTCAGTGTGATCTGTCTGGAATATAATCCAGGAAACAGAGGCAAGCAAATCTGAGTTCAAGGCCAGCCCGGTAGAGAGCAAGTTTCAGGTAAAGAAAAGCTTAAATCCAAGCATGAGTGGTACATGCTTTTAATCCCAAACAATGAAGGTGAAGTTAGTTTATATAAGGAAGTACCCAAGTTTGAAAGTGATGTCTAATTGAGAGGCAGAAAAGGTCATGAATCAGAGAAAGATTTAACAGAATAGGTTACACCCAACTCTCATGAAGAGAGGAAAGAGAATTTACTTAAGGAACAATACAGGAGACAAGAGGCAGTTTTACGAGGAGAGCTTTACTGAGAGAGGTTGAATGGGAAAACAAGCTGGACACAGGTGAAGACAATATGAGCCAGAGAATAAGGAGCCAGAAGATTAGATAAGATTGCTGGAGTTGTTTTGAGGCCGAGCAGAGCATTTCAGGAGCTGAGAGAGAAGCCGGATTAAATAAGTCAGCTAGGAGAGGAATTTGAGCCAGAATAGCTGAGTTGAACCAATGAGCCCAGAGTTCAGTAAGAACAAGAAAGGGTGAGCTTATTAAGCAGTTAAGTTCTCAGAGGCAGAAAACATTCTAGGCATTGGTTAGATTGTATGGAGGCTGGAAGATTCCAGGACTAGGCCAAGGTTGGCAAACAGAGGCAATAAGACAACTGAAGCAGGAAAATAAAAATTCCTTCTACAGTCATGAGCCCAGGCTCCACTTCCCTAGTTTGTGACCATCCAAGCTGTGTCCTAGACCACTGTAGCAATTTGGGCATCTTGTCTGCATTGTGGTTCAGAAGTTATCCACAACAGAAGGAATCATTTTTTTGAGAAGTTTCATACACTTCCAGTGACAGGCCAGAAATTTATCCAGGACTCACTGAGCTATGGAGAGGATGGAAAAGAGGTGAGTGGCTCACTGCCAAAGGAATTATGTTACCAAAGCAGGGAGAATCTGAAATGGTGTGGCAGCTAGGATATCATCATCCTTTTTCTTTGTAAGACTTGAAATGCAAAGGCCAGGCCAGACATAGAAGCACACACCTGTAAGCCCAGCCCTCAGGAAGTAGAGACAGGAAGATCTGGGATTCTGGGTCATTCATCCTCAGCTATATAGTAAGTTCAAGCTCAGCCTAGGCTACTTGAATGTGTTTGTATGGTTTTGTCAAGCTGACACAAACTGGAGTCACCAGAGAAGAGGGAACCTCAGCTAAGGCATTTGCCTCCATCAGAGTGGCCTTTTGGCATTTCTGTGAGACATTATATTAGTTAATGATTGATTTGAGGAGGGCCAGACCACTGTGGGTGGGGCCACTCCCACAGGTGGTACTGTATTGTATAGGAAAACAGGCTGAACAAGCCACTGAAAGCAATCCAGTAAGCAGTGTTACTCCATGGCCTCTGAATCAGTTCCTGCCTTGAATTCCTGCACTGATTTCTCTCCATGATGAATTGTAGGCTGTACACCAAATTGCCTTTGGTGAGTGTTGCATGACATTGACAGAGAAGCAAACTAGGCATTGAGACCTTGTCTTAGGGGTTAAAAGAAGAAGAAAGATAAGACCATGACAACGAAAAAGACAAGCAAAAAGCAAAAACAAACACACACACAAAGGAGACAAATTAAATGGCTGAATTGGTTAGCACTAAGATTCTAAACTTTCTAGGTGTTCTTCGTTATTTGAAGTCTGAAAAGAGCTTATAGCTCTAAGGCCACATCTCAGTGGAAGAGCTTATGTCTAACAAAATTCAATGTGCCCTATTGTATACTCAGCTGTTTTGCAGTTTGTTCCATGATGAAATCAGCATTTTATTTCCACCACTTTCTAATTCATTAGTTTAAGTCTCCCTGCCTTTACCTCCACGGCACCCAGTAACTTCACCTAAAGGGAGATTAGAAGGAGTTCCAGAGAGGCCTGCCACACAGGAAGATATTAAGTGGTAATATTTTAACTGGCCTCAGCTTGGCAGCCTCACTCTAAGAGTGCCAAGATGGTTACCATGTATTAAATATTGCCTTTAATTTAAATACTTGCGTCATTGTTCTCTAGTTTTAGTTATAACATTTGGAAACAAAATAGATTTCTTGGAATGATGATTTGCAAGTTTCACTCCTTTGAATATTTGGAGATAACCGTTAGTGTCTGATAGAGCGGATAACTAGCAAAACCATCTGCTCTTTATTTGCTGATAGGAAACACATCAACGATGATAATTACTAAGACCCATGCTTCCCCCTTTACACGTACTAACATGTGTCTATTTAGGTATATCAGTAAAATCTAAGAGAAATGTTGAGTGGGCCACACAAGAGAGTCTTAAGGAAAGCCATTTGGCAAAGACTTCCCATCCTCTTTTGCCACCTCCTGTCATTGGCTGAGACTAGGGAAGTCATGTTTACAGCAACAATCACCACGTAGGACCCTGAGGTGACCTCATACCTGGAAGCTAACTAGGCCATGAAGCTGCACTAATTATCCTGCCACTCTGTCCCTGTCTTGTTTTCTACCATGACTAACAAATGCCCCCCTGATTACATTGCTGCTCCTTCCTCTGATACACACCTGAGCTTGATCATGATGAAAATCACTTCCAATGGCGAGGACTGTTTGCTTAATAGTTTCCTCTATATGACGGTTGAACAAATACAACTTTAAAATGTTTCTCTGACGGCCCCGTTCACATTTGTTTTTGACCTATCCTTTGCTTTATGCTATAGAACACTGCAAGTTTCCGGTCTCGTGGCCATTCTCTACTTCCCCCACCGACAAAGCTTTGCTTGGAGCAGTAATTGCACCTAGGCAGATGAAGTGTATGACCGCATGACACACATCTATCTACTAAGTTGTGAGGAATAGTAGTCAAGGGTTTCTGGACGTGCTTCATCTCCTGATGAGTTCTTTGCTATCCTTCCTCCTTAGGGGACTAGAAAGTTGACCTTGCATATGGAAACCATGATTCAACAAATCTATGGGCAGATGTACATACAAACAACTGCAGAGGAGGAAGATAGAGTGACCCGAAACTGCTGACTTCAGAGAACCATTGCATAAGCCGTTGACTGTCCATAACCAAGCTTCATGTTTTGGAAGTAAAAATAACTTCTCTTTAAGCACTCCAATTAGATTTCTGTAGAAATTTAGCTCTTTACGACCCTTTCAACAAGACCCATTCATTATTGACAGATGCTTATCAATATTGTTTACTGAAAACAATGGTCTTACTGTAGTTTACAAATGTGATTTATCTTATCTTACACATTACAGAAGAGTAGGCTGAATTTATTTCATGTCAATGTATTTTAACTCACAAACAATTTAAACATAATAAAATATATGAACCTATTAGTGTGAATAGAAAAAAAACCTGATAGCCTGTCAGGGAAAAATAAAGCAAATCTTTGATTCAGTCATTTAGATATTTCATAGGAGGAAGGATCTTATGCAGGGACCTATATACTTTCATAACAACTACTCAGGCTAGAAGAGCAGAAGTTGAAGAGTTATTGTTGAAGTTTAACAAATTAGGGAGGACGGAAATCAAGAGGAGCCACCAGCATTAGTCCCTGGGAGCTAAAAAGATCTGAAGACTCCTAGTGCCCAGTCCTGAGCAAAACCCTGTCCACCCTTTGCTGAGACCCACTGTCTCAGTTAGGGTTTCTGTGAAGAAACACCATGACCAAGGCAATTCTCTCTCTCTCTCTCTTTCTCTCTCTCAGTTTTTCAAGGCAGGGTTTCTCTGTGTAGCCTTTGCTGTCACAGGCACCTGCCTCTACCTCCCTGAGTGCTGAAATTACAGTCATGCACCACCACACCCTGCTCCAAGACAACTCTTACAAAGAAAAACGTTTTATTAACTGGTTTATAGCTTTAGAGGTTTAGTCCATTCTTGTCATGGCAAGGAGTATGGCAGCATGTAAGCAGAGGTGGTGCTGAAGAAGGAGCTGAGAGTTCCACATCTTGATCTGCAGGGAGCTGAAGGGGACTGCCACTCTAGATAGTGTCACTCAAGAGAGCTTGGCCTTCTGAGACCCCAAAACCAGCCTCTGCAGTGACACACTTCCTCAAACAAGGCCACACCTGCTAGTACCATTCCCAATGGGCCAAGCATTCACATGAGGCTGTGGGGCCATCCCTATTCAAACCACCACACCCACCAAGTTACCTGCAGCAAATGCTGCAACAAACAGCCTCGTTGGCCTCCTCAAAAATTTGCAACACTGTCCCTCATTGGCAGAATTTAGGGTGGAATACAACTGAAAGGGATTTTGAAGAAGGAGAAGTTAGAAGAGTGAGGGTAATGCTGAATAATCAAAGGTCAAACTTAGTACAATTTCCAAGCTACTTATAAAACCTAAAGCAAATGGTAGCATAATTGAAGCATGAAGGCTAAAATTTGTTTTATAATATGTTTGGATTTTACAAATTTGACTAAGAAGAAAAATTATATGAGAATATGAGGGAAGATTGAGTTATGAAAAGTTCATACAAAGGTTAGGAAAAATCAATAAGAATTTTCAAGATAGCCCAGGCAGTCCAGCTGAGCCAAGGAAAAAGGGTGGAGGGCGGAGGGTGGGGGATGGGAGTGCATGAATGTTCCCTGGGTATCAGATTGCTATCGACAGAGCTTGCCTAGTTCAGCTGTGTAACTGGACATAGAGTTCAGCTACATAACACACCGAAGAAAACCGAGGGTAAACAATGATTTTCCTCAATCTGTTGACATCTCCATTTGTCTGTCATGTATTAACTGACTGATATTACAGAACTGTAATACTGTAACAGAAAACAAGACTGATTTTTGGAATAACTTAAGTCAGTTCCTATATACTTTACTGCTCATGGCTCAAAAGTTTGTGGAGAATGTGCTGAGAGTAATAGATCCTATTTAACGGCTTGAATTATGGTTTAAATAAAACTATTTAGAAGCATATGGACAGTAAAACTGAAACCAGCTAAATGAAACTTCATTTTAATAATCATGAGGGGCTGAATATTGGGTGCAACTTCCTTTGCAGAGACATTTTCTAGCAAAATCTAATGTTACCAAATGAGACTCATCAAATAGGGCAGCACTGGACCATTCTCCACACTGGAGCGTCGTCAGCTCAGTTCACTTCTCAGTCCACTCAGATCACTTCCCCACTGTTGACAAAAGCCAACACAGTCATTTTCTAATCCAATCCAATCAGCCCATTACCAAACTCTCGAATCCCATTTCAGCACATTCAGCACCCGCTACTCTTGAGATCACAGATGATAAAATGACAGGTGGGGGTGGGGAATCATAAAGGAGGAAAGAAAAAGAAAGAAAGAAAGAAAGAAAGAAAGAAAGAAAGAAAGAAAGAAAGAAAGAAAGAAAGAAAGAAAGGAGGCTAATAGTGTGATTTAAAACAAAGCGAAGCAAAACAAACAAACAAAACCCCACAGAGTTTTAAAACACTCGATACTAAGCTGCAAAACTGGGGGGGGGAGGGGAAGATCCTGCTCTATTTATTTATTGTGGAAGCTTCTAACTGGGCTCCTTGGATGACACTGGATGACAATAGGAGCGAATCTCTAGGGAGTACAGGGTGTGGCTGCATTGGGAGCAGAATATCTGCAGTTGTGTCTCTTTGGAGAAATAGTGGGGGTTTTTTTTGTTTTTTTTTTTTTTTGTTTTTTTACTAAAATTTCAAAAGCATTCTTAACCCTCCCTCCAAAAAGATTAAAATAACCATGGAGCGCAAAAGCAAAAATGACATTCAAGATTGATAAGGGAATGTTTTCAAAAAGCAATCAACCCCAAAATACAAGTAATTGTGTAATATATTCTAAAAATCACTGGATTAACAAAATCCTAAATGTAAGAAAATAAATTAATGTAATAGAGTAATTATACCAAAATCATTCTACATTTTCTTCAACACATTAATTTTATTACCCAATGTTTGAGTCAACTGTACTATTCATTAAAAGGCCCAATAACATTAGAAAATTCTACTTCAGTCAAACATCAACCAAACAGGATGTAGATCCCTCGGAAAAAAAGGAAAGCGACGTCTTAGCTTTATTGTGACGCCAGGAACTTATAAAATATTGAACTATAAAAAAACTTGAAAGCAAAAATCCCAGGGAAGATGCTCCAGGCAAGCAACACCGCCACTGGCCAGAACCCTAGGCTGATTTACCAGAGGAAGGTCTTCCTCTCTGTCTCATTGGAACACACGGTCTTTCCCGAATGCGTCCCTGAGTGAGGCCGTCTGCAGGGCTTTCCAGGTTCCCACAGGTTCCATGTCTTCTCACAAAGTAGGCAGAAATGAACATGTCCAGGGGCTGAGGAGAGGACTCAATTGCAAAGTCCTGCTCTGCAAACATGAAGACGGGAGTGTGACTCCTCAGTGCACAGGTAAAAGCAGGGTGTGATGGCACGTGTCCGCAGCCGCAGTGCTGAGGGGTGGAGTCACGAGGATCCCTCAAGCACGCTGGCCAGTCAGCCTAGCTGAATCCGAGCTCCAGGATCAGGAAGAGACTCTGTCTCTAATTAAAAATAATAACAACAGCGTACAGAGCAATGAAGATACCAATGGTGTAGACACACACACAAAGAAATTAATGCTTCTGCTCTCTAAGTTAATTAAAACATTTTATCACAAAGGACAATATTTAGGCTCTAGAAGAACAGAGTGCACTGGGCTTTGTCAAGCTAGTTTGTAATTATATACATTGAAATATATACATTTTTCTGCCAATTTAACATTTTAATATTTAGTTGTAATTTAGATTTTTATCTCTATAATAATTAGGTTATATACTTTTCTATCTTTCAACAATCCATTAAAATAAATGTAAATAAATATATAAAACTGTCATATAGCCAGGCATTGTGGCATACCCCTGTCATCCCAGCACTCAGGGAGGCAAAGGCAGGCAAATCTCTGAGTCCAAGGCCACCCTTGTTTACAAAGCAAGTTCAGAACAGCCAAGGTTACACAGAAAAAAAAAAACTGTCTCAAAAAAAACAAAAGAAAAAAAAAAAAAAAACCTGTCATATGCATTCACCTAACAGTCATCATTTTGGCTGTGAGTGAATGACAGTATTTTTATTTCCTCCACTTCTGATTTTATAAGATTGTTTTTACAAGTGACCATAATCTAAATTAAAAAAAATAATTAAGAAACACTTTCAAAACAAATAGCCAGATAGAAACACACACACACACACACACACACACACACACACACACACAAATTTAAAAGAACCTATGAAGCGATTAACTATTTAGCTATTATATTGACTCTGGCGTCCCTGGGAAACAAAACAACAACCACAAAGCAATAAATGTGATTAGTCGCCCAGTCTTCATTGTACATGAGAAAGAAGAAGAAGAAGAAAAAAAAAAAGCTCACTGCGTGCTCTGGATGGAATGAACCAAGAAGTGGGTATGAGAATTCCATTCCCCTTGCAAAGCAGTACTGCTTAGAAAATGTCCAAGTTTTTAAATTATTCAGCATCTTAGGCAAAAAGTAGTAGATGATGTGTTTGTATACCTGTATAACAACTAATATTTCATAACGACTCTGCAAAGAAGTCAATCACATTGTGTAAGCCACGAGTCCTTCCAATGGGACGTTTGTAGATAAAGTCAGTGCAGCACAAAGGCACGTTAAAGACAATTACTGTCTGGGGTTGTACAATGTCCATCACGCCCTTGGATTTTTTTTTTGTTCTGAAAGAAAGTCATAGTCTCTGACAGCACAGGTGAGCCTCGTTTCTTTGGAAGACCATTAGTGAGTTTCTTTTCGATAGTTTCTGTGAAAGTTGTGCAAGCATTTGAAGGGCACATGTTCATTTCAGGTTGCATTGCTTCACCAGACCTTTTGCAGTGGAGAACAGAACGTAAGTAGTACATTAATTTCTGCAGCAGTATAACTTTGTAGACGTTTCTACACTGCTTTACCCTAACAAATGTCCTCAAGGGCAGATAACAAATCTAATTTATCTCTGGATCCCAGTGCCCAGCAGAGAAAGCAGAGCATAATAGATTTTTTTAATCCATCACACGCTCCTGAATGGGCACTTCTTGGCTTTTGAGGGTATCACCACCTTCCATTTGGCTTCAAAAGGTCAAGGTCTTGTGCCAACTCACACCAACGCACCTAATTTACAGTTAAAGCTTTCCTTTGGCATCAATCCAAAAGCTCTAAATGGAAGCACTCTATTAAATGATGCGTGTGTGTGGTGTGTGTGTGTGTGTGTGTGTGTGTGTGTGTGTGTTAGAAAATAGAAAACAGAAACCCAGAGGCCTGGAGAGATGGCTCTATAGTCTGTAGCACTTGTTTCCCTTGCACAGATCCTGGTTTTGATTCTCCACACCCATATGGTGGTTTATAACCATTCATAATTCCAATTCCGGAGCATCCCATGCCCTCTTTCAACCTCTGTGCCACCAGGCCTGCGCATGGTGCATATTCATACATGTTGGCAAAACACTCATGCACAGAAAGTAAATCTTTATAAAGCATAGTAAACTACCCAGAGAAACCTTCAACATCAATGTATGGACTTGTGACATCAGTGGTCAAACAATGACACTGTCACATTTTTCTAGACTGAATGAGAATTAGATATGTAACACCTAAGTATTTTTAAAGATGTGTGCGTGTGTGTGAGTGTGTATTGTGTATGTGTGTTAGTGTATGCCACCTGAATGTGGGTGACCACCTAAGCCAGAATAAGGTATCAAATCCCCTGAAGTTGGATTTAGGTGCTGTTGGTTGCAGTACACACTTTAACTGCTGAACCATCTCCTCAACCCTAACATCCAGGTGTTTAGGCTTCATAGCTGCTTGGTGGTGGCACACCCCTTTAATCCCAGCACTCAAGAGGCAGAAGCAGGCAGATCTCTGAGTTAGAGGCTAGCCTGGTAGTTCCCAGACTATACTGCTAAAACCCTGTCTTGAAAAACCAAAGAAGGAAAGAAGGAAAGAAGGAAGGAAAGAAAGAAAGAAAGAAAGAAAGAAAGAAAGAAAGAAAGAAAGAAAGAGAAAGGAAGGAAGGAAGGAAGGACAGAAAAAAAGAAGGAAAGAAGGAAAAAGGAAAGAAGGAAAGAAAAGGAAAAAGGATAGGCTTCATGAGCATTTTCCATGGAAACATATTTAAAGTCATAAAATGACAATTTAAAAATCTCTAGCCATGAAAATGACTCCTGAAATGAGGTTCCTATCTATAGCAGATTCATGTCACTTGGTTCTGACCCCTTCAGGAGGCCTTTAAAACATGACTGCAGATAACACTGAGGACATACAGAATGGGCTGGCAGGATGGTTCAGCACTCAGAGCTACTTGTTCCCAAACCTGGAATCCTGAAGTTCGGTCTCCAGAACTCACATGATCGAAGAAGAGAACTGATTACTCAAGTTGTCTGCTGACCTCTTAACATGTACCATGGAACATTTGCCCCCATCACAAAAACATATGAGAGGAGAGAGAGAGAGAGAGTCAATAGTACCATGGATCCGTATAATACCAAAATAAGAATGAAATTAATCAGATTCACAAGTATCTTATTAATGGTGTACAAATGAATTGTTTACATGAGTAATTTCCAAGCTTGTTTAAATAGAGTGGTCTTTACAGCAGCCCCTTCTTTAAGATTTATTTTTATTTTTTATGTATGTGTAGAGTGTGTCTGCATTCATGTATGCCATGTGTGTCCTGGTGTCCTAAGAGTCAGAAAAGGGATTCTGGTCCCCCTGAAGTTGAAGTTATGGTTGGCTGTGAGCTTTCATGTGGGAGCTGGGAACCAAACTAGAGTCCTCTGGAAGGGCAGTGTCTTGGTTACTTTTCTATTACTGTAATAAGAACCATGTGTGACCTTAGGTAATATAGGCAATACCATGACTGAGACAGAGTTAGAGTCCATGACCATCATGGCAGAGAGCATGACAACAGGCTGGAAGTCCTGGTGCTGGAGCAGTAGCTAGGAGCTCACATATTGAACCACAAGTATGAGGCAGGGGAAAAGACATACTGGGAATGAAAATCTTTTGAAACCTCAAAGCCAACCCCAGGTGACACAATGCCTCCAACAAGACCACCTCATAATTCTTCCCAAATCCCAGGAAGCAACTGGGAAACATGTTTTCGAGCATAGGAGCCTATGGGGAGCATTCTCACTTAAGCCATCACAGACAGCAAGGGCCCTTAACCACTGAGCCATCTCTCCTGCCAGTGCAACAATCTTAAAATAAAGATGGAAGAAAATCAGCTCATTTTTGGACTCTATAAGGAACTGTCTTGCTAGCATGTAATGCGTCCATAGTTGAAGCATGGCCGCAAGATTAGCAAGCGTCTACCATCAGTTCAGATGTTAGGAATGAATAACCTGAGATGTAACCTCATACCTACTGAATTGGCATCTTCTGGTTTTCTTATGTGAAATTCATAACTACATTAAAACTCAAGCAACAGCGTTATTCCATAGTATTAAGAAAGGATATAGCCCTTAACACATTTGAAAAAGTCAGTAAATCTATAAGCATGCCACTGGAAGAAGATACATCCTCCATTCTTTCACAGCAGGTAATTAGGTCAGCAACTTCTTATTTTACTATTTTTAAATTTAAAGGAAAACAATTTTTTAAAAGGGTAGTCTTAAATGAATTCCCAGTATTTGTGCAACTTCTAAAATATAAAAATACTTTCATTATGTATTGGAGAATTTTATGTAATACAAGATCATCTTTATCTTCCCCTCTAGCTCCTCCCAAGTCCACCACCCATAATATCCACCCTTCTTCTCAACTTCAACCCCCCTCCTTTTTTAATAATCCACTAGGTCTAAGGTGTACTGATTTACTCCTTCCCCTAGGTATGGGAATACCCACAGAAATCTGAGCAATCTACCAGGGGACACAGCCTGTCAAATGTTAATGACTTCTCAGGTAGGGACCCCCTCCTCACACCATGTTCGAGTTTTGTCTGGCTTGCTCTTTTGCAGGTCTTGTGCTTGTCCTGAGAGTTCGTGGGTGAAGCAGACTTGTCCAGAAAACATGGTTTCACTTGGTCCTCCCTCTGGTTCTCATCACCTTTCCTCTTGCTCTTGCTCAGTGGTTTCTGAGGTTCAAAGTGGGGGGCTGGTTTCGATGTTCCATTTGTGGCTAAGCACTCCACTGAGCCACTCTGACACTCTCTGCACAGCATATTTTTTTCAAAACCACTGAATTTCCTAAGTAGTAATACTCCAGGTAGCCATAAGACTTGTCATTATTAAATCTGGTCACACACACACCATGTGTTCTCTGCTAAACAACAACAACAACAACAACAATAATGTTCAAATGCTGTATCTACATTCTCCTCAAATATTAACAACTCAGTAGTTCATAACATTACCAATTAGTTTGTAGGGAATCTACAGGTGCTTGCCAAGAATAGCTTCTGGGAATAGTGTCAAAATATCATCACAGTTAAGAAATATTAAAGCTGAGTGTGGAGAAACCTCTCGAGGAGGGATGAGGAGAGACGTGTCTGTTGCTCGGATGTGCTTTGCAATGCTTCCGTCGGGGTCTGTTGACAAGGTCTGTATTCAACACGTTCTAGAAAACCTGCATCGCATCTGCCTAACGGTTTCGTTACTGGTTGGTAGGACGTTTCTGGCAGGAACCAGGTCAGCCTCGGCGTTTCAGCACTGCGGACAGCTCCAAGGCGTCAGCGGAAAGGGGTGGGGTATGGTGTTATGTGGAAAGGGGGCGTGGGGAGTGGAAACCAGCACCAACTGACTCATCAGCCCTCAGTTAAAGCAGTACACCTTTCACTCCGTTTTCCCTTTGTCTGATCAAAGGAAGCATAAAAATGTAGCGCCTTCTAACAACCCGAGACTGCCGCTTCCACTCACAGAGGAACGCCTTCTGCACAGCTGGGGACGCAGCAGAGGAAAGGATTTTCGCAATGAATTAATTAAATCCTCAGCCACCCTAGGAAGCACACGCGGCGAAGAGCCCTGATTGCTAAGCTCCGGGGTGCGATGTGAGTGAGAACGAGCCCTTGTCTCTGCTCGTTCTACCTGGGGAGCAGACCCTGTTGCTGCTGCTGTTAGAGTCCCTTCCCCAGCTTACGTCGCACCCCCTTTGCTCGCAAACATCTACACATCGCCACATCGGAGATGCACACATGCACACACATTTTCCTGCAAACACTCGGCGCGCACGTCCTTCCGCAGCCGCCCGTGTCCCGTCTCTCACCCGGACACAGGCATTTACACACGTAGGCCAGGAAAGCGCTACCCACGATCCTGTGACTCCACGCACGTCCTCAGAACACACCGTTTACACTGAACCGATCGGCGACCACAGACAAACCTACCAACAAGTCTACTGGCTGGAATTCATCTCCATGGCAACAAACATGGAAGGTGAGGCCATCCATCCCCGCTGCCTGCTAAGTAACTTTCTCCCCCTTCCTCAGCATTCCCGAACAGGGTTCCAGGCGCCAGTCCCCAGGAGAAGGTGTCCTTATTCTCTTGAATTTCAGAAGCAAAGAGAGCCGAGTGGGGGAGGGGGGCAGGGAGAATTTGTAGGTTTGGTGAGCTCAAATTCTGAAAAGGAAAAAAAAAATACCTCTGCAGCTGCTGATGCTGTCAAAAAAGAAAGAAAATGTGTTGTTTGTTTACAGATTGCAGATGTTTCTCCCATAATGTCTTGCAGGAAGTTTCCACGCTTCCTGCAGCTTAATATGTAGAAGACAACTGGAGACAGCACAAGGTAGAATGCGAACGATGGTCTAGGCTTCCCTAATGAGGCGTAGTGAAAATTCTCAGATCAAGCTCACCAGCGCTTTGGAAGGGATGGGGTCTGAGGAGCCACCCAGATGTTTTGTTAAGGAAAATCCCTCAAAGCTGACGTCTTCAGAGCTTTGGGTAGATTCTTGAAGATCCTGAGGCTTTGGAACTCTAGGAAATCAAAAATGCATGTACTTCAGCATGATGAAGACATCTGGGTTTGTAATTTAAGGTTTTCCTTTGATTCCAACACACGCATTCCTAAATGACAGCTCCGTACAGATGGGGCCTCAGTAACGCTTTCTGCTGTTCCTTATTTAAATAGGATTTAACGTTTTTGTTTGGCGAAGAGTCTGTTGTTCATGTACAGAAGGGCTCATTATTTTTTAAGCTTTGCATGTATCATTTCATCAAATTGCAAGCATTCTCTCATTAGAGACTTTTCTCTAGTGACTAGCGCTAAAATATGTTTTACCTAGAATATCCTATTGTACTTCAATTGTAACAACTGCAGATTTAATGTTTGTGATGTTGTTAGATAAATAAACAAGAGGGGGGGAAACCTGTTGATTAAAATAAAGACATACGAGGTTCTTCTGTATTTTTAGGAGGTGCCTACATTTTATCATTGGCTTCTGCAATTGCATGTTATGTGGGCCAAGAAATTAACTGTTTTTTGAAAAGAGGATTGGATAACTCCTAATCAGTAAATAATTCACAGAGGGAAAAAATGCCTACCACGTTTACTCATGGACATACAGATATATATATATATCTTTGGTGGGTTACCAAAGATATATATATATATATATCTTTATATATATATTTACTGGCCACCAAGATATGATTTAAATAACTGAGCACAGGGGACTTTGCTGTCATCATCAGTTATTTGTTGCTAACTACAAAGCAACTCCATGACACTGGGCCTTTAGATATCTACAGGTACTGCTGTGGCCCAATGCTATGACTCATCAGGACTTACAGAGCCCTGTATCTGACCCTTGCTGAGAAAGAAAAAGAGATACATTGAATCTGGTTGCTCACTACCGAAGTACTTGATCATGAATTCTAGTGAATGGAGTTGCAAACAGTATTTTATCAGTAGCAGAAGTCATATAAAAATACACTTTAATATTTCAGTCATTATAGAGAGAGATTCTGGTGTTTAATCTGAGCAGTGTTGATGATGTCATCCATTTTTATGGAGTATCACGTTTAAAGCAAATTTTATCTGGATTCAGCTTTATATCCAACTCTTTTTTTTAAATTCCCTTATTGTTTTCACAACTGTTTTTTTTTCATATGGGCTTTTTTTAATATCAGTTCATGGTTTTGTTCCCTTGTAATCGATTTCTCTCATATTTCATTCATTTTCTATTTCTCAGTGGATAAGGTATTAAAATATTTTTCCTCCTGACATAAGCATTAGAAGAACTGTTCTATAGAACCTAACGAGTCTTTTCTTTCCTATCTCTTCCAGTTACAGAAAATGAAAATGTGTTTTAATCCCTAGGTGAAAAGTGTTTTTGAGAACTTATTCATCATTAAGTAATAAGTGTTGTAACTGAAGACTTCTATTCATTTTTGATATTGTTATTGACAATATTTTATATAATATTCTCCATCTCAATGGGAAGGCACAAAGCTCAGAAAACAGTGATGTGGTCTCAGAAACGTCAGACTTGGTGCTGGTATTGAAATGAGGTATTCATTTTTTTATGTCAATTAATATATAAAAGTTTGGGAAATTATTTGAAAAAAGCTAGGCCTCAAATACCAGCATTCGAGTGCTTGATGCATGTCTTGAATATGAAGGCTAATGTGCTGGCATTTCTGCTTTTATCTACCTGTTTAGACAGAGCTGGCCTCAATAAGCATGCTTCTTGTGGACCTTTGTGTATCTTTTTTAAAACCGTTCTCCTAGATCGATTCATTGTTTAAAGAGGAACATTAAATTCTAAGTTTTTTTCTTTTACGATATTAACAAAATCATCCTTCTCAACTCAAATTTTGTTTAAAAATGGAAACTGCAACAGTTCTTTAAATATTAGATGAATTGACTTAAATTTCCTTTGAAAAATCAAATATCTGGTTAAGTTCTTCTTACTGAAAATGATCCAAATTTGAATGTATTATCCTTCTCTGCCTTTAACGTCTTTGCAAATAGAACTTGTTTTGTCAAATTTTATTACCATCCAATTCCATTCCCTTTTTAGCCATTATATCGCATTTACTTCAATTCATTAACCTTCTGGAAATTTCTACAATGATGAAATAGTTCCAGCATCAGGCCTTGTTTGTCGGTACTCAGTTTCCATTCCTACTTTCAATGCTTCCTGTAGAAACTGTGGCTTTCTTAGTTCTGCGTGAATACTCACTGTGGATTTATTCGTGATCCAAAGCACTTCTTATGAGCCCACCAGGATATCTTATTTTCCCTCTGCAAAAGAGACATGGCTTATGGTTTATTGATAGTTTTGTTTTTTGTTTTGTTTTTTTTTTTCCTACATGCAATCCTATCTGGTAATTGCAAACAGCATCTTGTTGGACTTGCAACAGCATTCATTGTCCTGGATCTGCCCTAGAACAAGTCTATCCCAGAAAACACTTCAGATGTGTGATGTATCTACTGTCTTCTTCAGTGTTCCCTTTCAATAATATCTCCTTCTCTGAAGTTTAAGGTTGCAAATACCTCTATGCATTGGGATCTCTCCATCCTTCATTTGTTCATGCATGTCAGTTTTACTTGATGATCACACCTAAAGTATTTTTCCCCACTAGGAATTTCATGTTGCACAAAATTATCTGGGTTGACTCCTTACACAAGAACCACAAGTTGATGATGCCCCAATTTACGTTTACTTTGTAAATCTACACTGTTTTCCCATTCTCTTTAGTGACAAATGCTGTTTTTTCATTGCTCAAGCGTAGCAGGGTGGAGCTATCACTAATGGGTCTCTTGTCGCGGCTCACTGCATTTCATCGATGCCAAGTCCTAGCTTTATAAACATCCTTCAAGCCCACACCTTCTTCCACCTACTCACTCATGTAGCTCTTCATTGCTTCTCACATGAAGCTTTGTTTCCAACACCTCTCTTCTAAAGATGTGGAAGATAATAAAATTAATCAGTATGGTTGTTGAGATAAAATTCTCTTACTACCTAAGAGGAATGCGGTAAATGTTGAATATAGTTTGCTTTTTTTTTTTATTTACCATGTAGAAGACTGAATTATTTTGTTCTTGTTTGAACATGGCTCCTTGCCCTTTCTAGTTGGAAGCTCTTTGAGAGGAGAGGCCAGATCTACTACCATGTATCAAAAGTGCAATAAATATTTTGAATACAATTATACTGACTACCTATTAATCATTTGTGTTTAACTGCAGTTTAATAATGACATTACCATTTTGGACCCTTTTTTCCCATCCAAGTTAAGACTGTCTCTGCTTTCCAAGCAATTCTTTACATCTTCAACATACATAAATTTTTGATGAATTGCAGTTTGGATAGTTCTGTCATGTAAATTATGAAGCAATATTTCCCTGGTTTTCAGATGACACATTTCCATCCTTCATATTCAAACACAAGACCTTTGTAAACGTTTCTACTAATTTCAGAATTTAAGTCTTTGGAAATGTTTTGAATCTCAACTCTGCTAGCTACCTGTATTTTCAGCCAAGCTTTATGTTAAATTAGTAATCATCACTTGAATGTCTTCAACTTCATCACTGTTGGAAGAAGTTGAAGAAGCATGGAAGAGTGTGTAGCTAAGGCTAGACCTTTGTGATATTACACTGAAGATCTATCTTCATGTGCAAAGCCTGGTATTTATTAGGGCAGCCCCGTTTTATGTAGATAATGATCTACAGCCAGGCATATGTCACTTCTTCCTCACAAAGGGATTATTTTTAAAAGCCCATGAATTGCCAAAGTCACCAAATCATGCTGCCCCATGTCCCCAATTCATCATATTAGCAGCAAACTCGCAAAAGAAAGCTAATTTCGCTGTTGGTATCTGAAGTTCTCCTCGAAGAGCCATCTGTTAGGGCCTGGCTCCTGGTCACTGGCCTCTTGAGAGAAAGTGAGACCGTTAGAAACAGATGTGCCTTGTCAAGAGAAGTTAGGTCTGCAGAGATTACCTTGACAGAGACAGCGAGGCCCTGGCCCTTTCTTCCCTCCAGCCACGGAGTGCGCAGCCCTCCTGTGCTAGAACTAAAAGCAGGGTCACATGACTGGCTGAAACCGCCGAAGCAGAGAGCCAACATGGACTTTTTCTCTTTTAAGTCGTTGATGTGACATTTGCCGGCGATGGAAGCCTCAGGAGTACAGCCCTGCTTCTCTTGTGCATTCTTTTTTATTTTCTTTTTTCAATTTTTATTTTTAAGATTTATTTATTTTTGAGTGTTCTACCTGCATGTACACCTGCACGCCAGAAGAGGGCGTAAGATCCCAGGATAGATGGCTGTGAGCCACCATGTAGTTGCTGGGAATCAAACTCAGGACTGTCTGGGAGACGGTTCTCTTAACTGCTAAGCCATTTCTCCAGCCCCAATTATTAATTCATGTATATGATTATTTTGCTCTGCCTGCATGTCTGTGACCACTGTGTGCCTGGTGCCCCCAGAGGCCAAAAGAGGGTATAAGATTGTCTGTACCCCTGGTACTGGAGCTACAGATAACTGTGAACTGCTTTGAAGATGCTGCCTAGGGAAAACCCGTGTCCTCTGGAAGAGCAGCCAGTGCTCTTAACTGCTGAGCCATGTCTCCAGGGCCATCGGCATTGCTTTTCACCCATGTTCTCATTAGTGCCTTCTTAGCATCGGCAATTACCTAGCAAACGTCTATTAGTCACACATTATCAACGTATCATTTCCATAATTTCCTCTCCTTCCTTGTGAAAACTGAAGCATTTGCCTGGACTCGTAACTCCAGTAGCTTTTCCTTGGTCGGTCATTTCTGAAAGCGTATCACCAAGCTGTGAAAAACAGAGTAGGCTAAGGAGTCATGTCTTTGTCATTTATGACTTTAAAATAATTATGTCTGCCTCTTCCATAAAGGCATAATGGTCAGTATGGTGCGTTGCTACCAGGTTCAACAGTGCCTAGCACCAAGCAAAGTGCTGGCATGTTTCAGTCTCTACATTTTTTTTTTCTTCAGTGAGTAAGTTAAGAAAATACTCTATGCTGCCTTAAACTCGTTCAACCTTTGACTTCCTGACCTCATCCTCAAAGTGTCCAGTAGCGTTCCAGAAGCTTTCCAGTTTCCGATAGCATTGCGTTTCTTCTGTATTTGTTCTAGTGATGGAGAGATAGAGTGCTGCAAATTACATTTGTTGTCATGGCAACCTTTTCCACTTACTAAGCAATTCTTTATCCACACGCTGGTCACATCCCTACTCAACTCAGAAGATTTTGAAGTATCTCATGACACCCTTCCTGACAGAGGGAAACAGCCAAAGACTAAACAGTGGAAAAGGAGTAACAAGGAGTAACCACACCAGAATTTTATTATTTTATTTTATTTATTTTATTTTAGTTCTTTGAGACAGGGTTTCTCTGTGTAGCTTTGGCTGTCCTGAACTCTCTCTGTAGACCAGGCTGGCCTCCAACTCACAGAGATCCGCCTGCCTCTGCCTCCTTAGCGCTGGGATTACAGGTGTGTGTCACCATGCTTGGCTACACCAGAAATTTTAAGCTAATTAAAAACTCACAGAGATCAATTATAAAATTGACATCTTTACTCTCTGGTAAATGTTACTCTTTTAAAAAAGATGAAAATAATATAGTTTCCTTAGAAAACAAGGGAGATTCACAGAGTTGCCTGGAAAAAAATCCACATTCTCCATCTCTGAGCATGAAAAGCCATGTCTTTTTGAGAACCCTTCATTAATAGCTTTAATAGGAGAGAGAGGGAATGCTGAGTTGTTGACTTCTGGTTATCTTCAAGGCCAGTTTTTGAAACCAAATGGAAGTTCTCTTGGTCATGTCAGCTACTAATAAACAAAATTTCAAGATCTCTGGATATTTAAGAATTCATACTTAAAAAAAAAACTCTAAAAAAAACCTATTCTTCAAAGATTGTATCCATTGTATATATCCATTGTGTAAATATTTAATTTATTTAAATAGTTCAAATAGTTACCAAATAAAGACACTATACTAATTTAGAAATGGTTATTTTTTTTTCGTTAATTCATTAACTTGCTGTCTTATGGGGGGCGGCGCTTTTGTATCTCTAGCTAGGGAGAGACTGTTTTAGTTCAGTAGAAACGCACGAGCTGTGTGCTTCGTTGCTGCTTCTGGAAAACGCCTCTTTTGTTGGTTTGCTTGCTCAGTTGCCTGGTAGGTTGTAGGAAGGATAAGAGAGTCTGTGGGTTCATTACTAGCCCAAAGGCTAAGACCGGCTTCTGTTACCAGCTGTGACCGGTGTACACATTTACTCTACGATGTCTTTAAAATACCGAACTGCTTTTAGCTGATATGGTAATAGCAGTCCTCTTACCCCTGCTTGATGGCAAGACGAACAAAGAATTAAAATTGCTCAGGTGTGTTATCTTTTGTGACGTTGATTGTTGTAGTAACCAGACTCCGAGGGAGAGTTTACTGGGCCAGCTGTTTATTAAGAAATGCTTTCGGGCTCCAACCCTGGAGACGTATGGCGAGCGAAGCGGGTGTGGACAGGAGCTGCGTTGGGACATGTACCAGAAACATCCTCAGCAGGACGCACATGGCACTCCAGAGCTACATACTTCTTTAGCGTATTTCCCTTTGAGCCGAGATGGTCAGAGCCACGTCACGCACTCCCTGACCAGCAACCTTCCCAGGAGGAAACAGCCTTGGTAGGGCAGGTCTCTGCAGAGGAGGCAGCACTCCATACTATCCGCCCATGAACCGACGTTTTTTGGCCCCTCTGTTTTTAGAGGCTTCTTTTTTTATCATGTTAAATTTATGTGCATGTGTGTGGGTCCGTGCACGTGGGTACTGCTTCCCTCGGAGGCAGAAGAGCTGGAGTCGCCCATGTTTCTGAGCTGCTGCCTGATGTGGGAGCTGGGAACTGAACTTTGATATTCTGCAAGAGTAGCATCACTGAGTGTTATTGGGTCCTCTTACCTACACACTCCCAAAAATGTTACAATGTTACATGTAGCTTACAAAGACCATTCATTTGACAATTTAAAACAAAAACAAAAACAAAAACTGTTTAATCCTGTTTCCCATACCTCCTGTGCGATAAATAACAAAAGAGCTCAGCCTTTGGCAAGATCACTCCGAGTTACTTAAAAAACTTTTTTTTTTTTTTTTTAATGCTAAGCACACTTTTACTTGTGAGGGCATTAAGCCAACTTAGCAGAAAGATGTTCCATAAATGGAAACGTTTTTCCCATTTATTGAGTTAAAAATCAACCAGCCAACATGCCGGAAGTAGGGAGTATCTGCCACTGGTAGTTTGAAGATAGAGCTCTAAAACTTTATAAAATACGGCATCTATCACTATGCTTTCAAGTCTGAAAGCTACACGCCTCCTCATTACACTCTGCACTCATTCTCACCTATCTCTTGCTCTAGCTTAGTGAAGTTTTCTCAAGTTTATTCTCTTTTACTCGCAGGAGTGGTTTGCACCCCATATGTCTATAGACCACATGCACGCCTGGTGCCCTCAGAGACCAGAAGAGGAAGTCTGATCCCTTGGAAATGGGGGGTTATAGACATTTGTGAGCCGCCGTGTGTGTGTGTGTGTACTGAGAACTGAGCCCCCATCCTCTGCAAGAAAAAATACTCTTATCCACTGAGCCATCTCTCCAGCTCCCTCGGTTGCTTTCCGAAAATGGACAAACAACTCTATTTTGTTTAAAATCAACATTCTTACAATGTTTAGCTGCAGTTTTAAAAAATGTCAATCACAGACAGGGGCATGGGAATGAGAATCTGGTTAGAAGGAAGACTACGGAGTTTTCTTAAAGTTAGCTGAATTAGGCAGAACTCACAACTTCAACTTGGATTTTATGTTTAGTTAGGGCAGTGGTTCTCAACCTTCCTGGTGCTTCGACCCTTTCATATATTTCCTCCTGTTGTGGTAACTCCAACCATAAAATTATCTTTTTGCTACTTCATAATGATAATTTTGCTGGTGCTATGGCTTGTACGATAGAGCTCTGGTGTTTCTGATGGCCTTAGGCAGCCTCTGTGAAGGAAAGGCTTATTCAACCCTGAGGGGTTGTGACAAGTTGAGAACCTCTGCTTTAGGGTTTTCCTGAACATGAATGTAGATGGTAGGGAAACAGCTAATGCCCACAGATATTGCACTTATCTCTTTGCAGTTGTGATGATGGGCATCGCTTGTATTCATGTAATTTTTAAAGACATGCTTTTAGAGTCGAGAATATAACATTTAAACCGGGGAGAGTGGCTCTTGCCTGTAATCCTAGCATTCAGGAAAGTTGAGGCAGAGGGATTGCCATGAGTTCTGGGACAGCCTGGACTATAGAGTGATAATTTCTCTCTTACACACACCCATACACACACACACACACACACACACACACACACACATACATAGTGGAAAAGAAACTAAATGTGAAGCAAATCAAAGGCATTTCATGCTAATGATGCAACGATCACTTCTGTGCTTGGCTTTCTATTGGCATGGATTTATAGGTCCATAAACAATGCTGCACCTCCTGCTGTGGAAAACGCATCTCCAATGCCACTTTCAGATCTATATCTGATATCTTTAACCGTCTTTAATGAGTTAAGAGGGCTTGAAAATACCTGAGTTTATCATTTCTTTCCCAATGCCGTACAAGGATGAAACTAAACTGGGTCTGTTCTGTACCTAGGTGGAGAATTGACTCCTGCAGGGCCCCTGAAGAGCCATCACGATGCACCAGTGAATAATGAGTAGCACCTACTGCAGCAATTCTTCAGCTAAGATGAGCGTCAACGAAGCCTCTGAATCCTCCCCGACTCTGGAGCAAAAGACCGGCTTTGTTTTTGTGGGCATCTTGTGCATTTTCTTGGGACTTCTCATTATCAGATGCTTCAAGATCCTGTTAGACCCGTACAGCAGCATGCCCTCCTCCACGTGGGAGGATGAAGTGGAGGAGTTTGATAAAGGGACCTTTGAGTATGCACTTGCCTGACGGTAGCCCCAGCTTCATGCCTTCCCCGGTTGCCATAGTGACACACGGCAGACACATTTCACAGCTAGCTCGACTGTGCTGCTGGAGAGAGGATCATTCCATTCACAGAATTCAATAAACATCTGTGGTTGAGTTGTCCGCCTCGCTGTGTGCAATCTCATGTTCTCCCCCATCTCTCTCCTTCGAGGTCTCTATGCACAGAGCAGAAACCAGACCACCTCTAATATCTGCCCTTGCTCTCTGCTCCTCTGTGTATGCTAATGAGCTAGCTGAGGACTTCAGCAAACCTACCTGTCCTCTCCACGCTCCGGCACTGCTGTCGTGAGCACTGGGTTGTGTGACCCTATTCTTGGGAAGACGTGAACACACAGAGAACCAGCGATAGATAGGGGATATGTCTAGGAATATGGGTGATGGGTTACTTACAGGAGCAGAAATCACTTGACAGCAGCTCTATCACCAAAACCCACCCCAGCGTGAGTGACAGCTCACAAGAGCTGGGAGCCCGGAGCTCAGGGCACTGCCTGCAGGCAGCCGCACAGTTGGAGAGTCCCTCTGAGGCAGCTCAGTGGTCTGAACCTCTTCCAGGCCTCTCGGCATCCTTACTGCTTATGTACGTTTGGGGAAAGAAGGAAACTGGGGTTTCTGGTCAGTTTCAGAGACTTTCCGAAGCCTTTGGGTTGTTTATTCCTTAAACTTAGCAGGTTTCCCCTGCAGTGTGGAGTATTTTACCTCCCCTTAGAACATTCTATGCCTTAAGGAGCTTCCCTCCAAGATGAAGGCTTATCTCAGAGGAAATTGCTACACAACACTTAGGCTCAAAGGCCTTTAGGCCCAAAAAGGTAAGAACATTATTTTTTAAACAGGGATCATAGGTCAGAGTTCACAGTGGAACAAATTCAGAAAACTAACACCAGACCTTCCATGTTTGCAGAGATGTGAAGGTTCTCAGAATTCCCGGCATTCTTCTAGACCTTGAAGAACCTCCTGTGGTGAAATCCTGCAGTCCAGCGTCCCTGCCAATCCCACCTCCTCCCTGCACCACCCTCCTTCATGGCTAGCACCAAAGACAGAGATCCAGCATCTCCCAGTAGGAAGGACAATTGTTCTGAGGCAAGGTGTCCAGTCAAGCACCCCCGCATCCGGGCCACCAGGAGCCAGTTGTCGTCTAAACTTGGTGGACTTCACGGGGGAGATAACCATAGGGTTTGAATGCCCCTTTAAATCCAGCAGCCTAAAATTGCCACAAGCATACCTGGAAAGCCAGAGCTAAGGAGAGGATTGAGGATATTAGGCTCATTTTCCAGGTCAGGAGTCAGGACTCTGATGTTGGCTGACTCAGCTTCAGAACCTATAGACTGACCTCAGGGCAGACAGTTTCCACATCTGTGAAACAAGGATGAGAAGCCTATGCTGTGTCTCTCAGGAAGGCTGGTGAGAGTATGGAAAGGAAGGAAGGGAAAAGCACTTTGAAAAACCACAGAACACATGCTCTCTGCCTGTCTCCACACCACCCCTGACCCAGGGTCACACATGCTTTTTCCATGCCTGAGTATTACGTGGGCCCTGAGGATCTGAACTCAGGTCTCTGCTTACAGAGCAGGCACTTTTCCCATTGAGACAACTCCCTGGCCTCTACGATGTTTTACCAAGACTCCTAATCATGTCTGTGGCATTCCAAGAAAAAGCAGCCACAGAAAGATGCCTGATAGGGTGTTTGTTTGTTTGTTTGTTTGTTTCTCAGTGAATTCATAAACATCTATGTCAGCTGTGGTTCTTCTGTTGTTGAGTTTGGGGTGGAAGCCGAGAAAACTTACTTCAGATAAGGAAGCTTAGAATAAAAGCTTTATTTACTGAGTTCATGGAGGTGGCCAGGATCTGAACTGTGTCCCCAACGGGAAGCTATATTGCATAGTTAAAGGGTGAAAACCACAAGATGAGGGGACATTGGTGAGTGTCAGGGTCATCCAATCAAATTTTAACATTATGGGAGTTTCTGTTGAAGGCTGGGCCTGATCCAGGACACCTGACCTTAAAGTGTCCTAGACATTCTCCTAGACATTTGGTCCAGAGCTCAGCATGATAAGGGAAACAAAAAAGGAGCCAGCTGCACTTAGTTAATTAGGGCATAACAGGCAATTGGTTATATACTTTTATAACTTATGTATCTTGGTTTAAATAATAGCAATTTCTATGTCCTTTACTGGTTGACAAAAAAAAAAATATTCAGAGAAGTAGCATAGGACTTCATTCCTGGGCTTGGGAACATGAACTTGTTTGACTCTTCCAGCAAGATGGAGACGTTGTCTAGAGATGGCCATATTCTGACAACTGTCTCCTTAAAACAGAAGCTGTTCAGCAATTGGGAAGGTCCCAGCTCCTGTAGGGCTGGGACCTTGAGTTTAGTGTTTCCCTGTCATTAAATGGTGTCTGAAATAGAAATTGTAGTACTTAGAATAAGTTTCTTTTGCTAGTTCCCAACACTGTTCAATGCCTTCACACCCAGGAGGCTCTTGGTGCCTCAGGAGCACATCTAATTGGTAATCTGGCCCATGAATAACCCAGTAAATTGAGATCAGCTGATGTTGCTGGAAGGCATCAGTGCCTTAACACAGAACATGGTCTGTGTGACATGGACTTCTGAAGTGCTTCCTCCCTACGACTCACGTCCAATTGGCAGAGGTTCCATTTGGAACAGGGACAACATTCACATAGACTTTTCATTTCACGAGATTACATTTTTTTATTTCAAAAAGAATAAAAGTATCAAAAGAAAGGAGAGACAGAGAGAGAAAAAAACAGACAGACAGAGAGGGGTGTGAGACATGTTCATAAAGAATGCGCCATTTCAGGTCACCTCCCAGCACATTACCACTCCCAATGTCACTAAGAACACACACTAACAGGAAGTGTTTGGTCCATCGCTTTTATTTTTCATTCGTGTATCTTAGTCTTTTGGGAGGAGGGGGTAGACAAATAGTCAGCGTCTGTATTTTCAGAGCAAGAAATGATAATGACAAAAGGCTGGTTATGAGATACAATATGAAAACTTCAAGAAATGTTAGTGTGTCCAAGAATAGATGGCCCATACCATTTCCAGATCAACTCCCATTGCCATACCCAAGAGCCTTTTAGGGGAACAGGAAGAAAGGTGGTGTCTGTCACTCCAGACAGCTTGTTCTGTTCCTGACCCACTTGCCTCATGGACTTGAATTAAGCTCACCATCCAAGGTTGACTTTATGGATGTTGTCATCCCATCCATACCCCCTAACTATCTCCCAGCCACGAGAAGGTCTGAACCCCCTTAATAAAGAACAAAGGCCATCGTTTCCCCGTTAGAGATAACAGCCGCAAATGAAAATGTCGGCTTGATGGAGGACGGAGACTGAAACTAATTCATATACACTGAAGTCAGACAGGCGTGCAGCAAGAGAGAGAGACTGGCCTCAGGGGCACTCACAGCCCCAAGGGAGGAAGAAGGCTGAAGAATGAGGAAGAGATTCCCGAAGGCAGGTGAGGCCCAGATGGGGCCAATCATCCTAGCGCAGGGAATAGAACTTGTGGGTCTCAGCAGCATCTCAGTAGTCTACTGATCTGTTCAGTAGCCAGGTACCCCCGGCTGAACCTGACACCTGACTTCCTAGGCAGAATGTCCTTCTTCTAAGAGAGAGCTGCCACCCCTTACTGAATAAATAAATTTCTTCTATTAAAGTGGTCTTTATGAGATGGTTAGAGCTGATGGGGTTGCTCAGTGGATAGAGGGACTTACTGCCAGGCTTGACATTTGAGTGCAAACCCTGGGACAGACATAGTGGAAAAAGAGAACTGACTCCCCCGAAATTGTCCTCTGATCTCCATATATACCATATGACCTGTGCACTCACTCACACACACAAATAAGTACTTGTAAAAAACAGAAAAAGAGAGCAGCTGCCTCTTTATAATTCTTCTGACAGAACAGCATAACATTACCTCGCTTGAGTACCAAGGCATTCACCCAGCTAAGAACATCGAAGGAGTTTTCCTTTGGTATCTGCATGGCCCCTTGTACCATCCTGCATCTGGCCACAAACTTACCTTTCCCTTTATTTTAATAGGTATGATTTCTATCCCTGTGTTTAACGGCTGGTCTCAGAATCATGAGTGTGACTAAAAGAAAAAAAGTTTCAAAGGGATAATAAATATTGCCAAATGGTACAAGAAAGGACTATGTTAAAACTGATGTGTTTAGAAGCAGACATATATTAGCTCATTTAGTCTTCACAGTAACTCAGCAAGTTACATACCATTTTTTTCTGCATCCACATCTGCATATAGAGGACATTACGGCACACACACACAGTGAATGAGTCTCCTGAATTCACCCAGACAGCAAGTGGCAGGACCAGAATTGAAATGGAGAACCCTTCCCTTACAGCTCGCATTTAATCACCACATCACACCACAGCAGAGCCACCCAGGTAACCGGAAATCACTTGGATGGCTTCTTATTAGACACAGAGAGGACTCGTTCAATCATCCTGATTGGAAACCAATGACAGAACCTGCGTGGAGGGATTGCATGTGCACTCTTAATCACCGACCCACAGACTGGAGCAGAACCTCCCTCTGAGCAAACCCCAGACACTTGACGTGATAAAAACTGTTCTATGCAGAGACAGAAAAGCCATTTAGTGGTGCCACTGGGAAGTGAACCCAGTTTGAGCACCTCAATGTGATTTTCTTACTAGACAGAAATCTTTTCAGTACCTCACCGATCCATCCTTAGTCTGCTTGCTTTCTATGCAGGAAAGAGGCAAAATAAGAAAGATAAAATGATTTCACGTAACATTCCCTAGCTTCAGAATACTGAGACCATCTCTTGATATTTTGGTTCCTATGCTGAGCAATATGAGGTCACTGGGTCTCATCAAAAATAAGATGGCGAGCTATGCCTGGTACCACAGGCCTACTTCCAGCTGGTGGGAGGCTGAGGTCAGGAGGATGGCAAGTTGAAGGCTGCCCAGACCACAGAGTGAGCTCAGGGCTAGCCTAGGTATATAGCAAGATCCTGTTTCAAAGTAAAAATATTTAGAAATGGGGTGGGGAGCTAGTGGCAGAGTAATTGCTAAGTCTGTGTAAGGCACTGGGTCCCAATCCTATTACAGAGAGAGACAGAGACAGAAAGGCAAGCTGTGGAACTAAATTTATCTACTCCCAAACAACTGAAGCAATATTTTTGAAGGCTTTGCTGTTGAGCAATCTGTGGATTAAAGAAATTTTATTTTGTTTACTGTCTGAAAGGATTAATGATTTACTACTAGTTACTAGTTGATGTGGTACTTACGGTTCCCCGGGGCTAATGACTGGCAGGGCTTCTCCCACTATTCCAAGCCAATGACTGAAAAGCCATCTCTTACAAGAACGTTTTTAACCAATGAGCAAAAGCCTAAGGTTGTGGCCTGAAAGCTAAGGCTCCATATATGCCTGTGTGATGCTAAAGTAGTTACACTTCCTCAGAAGAAGGCTCCTGGATGGGAAGGTAAGTGTCTGGGCTGGGCAAAAACCTCACTTCATACCGAGACCAAAAAAATCCTGAGGACTGGACTGAAGAGGTCTGGGACTGTGAGACGTTAAATGTTTTAAAATGTTAAGAGTCGTGGGCTCCACGGGTAATTTCACCAGGAAAGATTATTTAAGACTTTAATTATATGTGTGTGTGTGTGTGTTTTAGTTCAAGAATGCCTTAAATCAAGTTTTTGTTTGTGTTCTTCTTATTTTCTAGTTTTCTTTGGGAAAAAAAATCAAACGTTAAGGTATCTACAAAAAAATTACTTCAAAGACAGTATTTCAGGTTGGCACACACCATAGAATTGTAAAAACTATCAGGTGGTCTTTTGATTTCACAAAACATTTCGTTTAAAGGAGCCAGTAGAACATAAGCCTTTATTGGGAGCTATCTATCCAAAACACTCATTTTTTTTAAAGGTTTCCATAATAACATTAATGGAAAAGCACAAAAATATGTGAGCAAATGAAATGTTTCATAGGCCACTAAAAATTCTTAAAATTCACAGAACATCATCTTGACAGACTTCTCTTTTTTTAATCTCACATGTTAAAATGTAACTTTTTATTGTTACGCAGGTTAAAGTTTTTCTGGGACAAACTTATCATTGATGATGTGTGGATTTTTGTAACCAGCAAAATACACTTTTCAAAGTTTTCAAGTTTTGCACTTCGTGTATTAGACAGTGTATAATGCTAGCCACATAAAATACTTCACAACCTCAGCATTTAGACTCTCCGTGAACCCTCTTACTGTCATCAATTACTAACATGCTTTCCAGAAGTCCCAGCGACTTCCAAGCAAACATGACAAGCAGTCAGTCACATGTTGGTGACTTCACTGGAATTTCTGTGTGCAGAAAACAGTCCCTGGTTATTTCATTGCTCAGGTGGTAAGGGTTCTGGGACAGGCAATTTTAGTGAAACAAAGTTAAAATTGTACGCCTCATGGAAGGAAACTGTTTCTCAAACCTTTCTTAAATATATTTGCATTGCCTGGAACAAATACACTTTTCTTTCTTAATAACAGCTTTGAAGATCATTCTGAAGATCGCATGGCAAACAACTCGCCAACAATACACCGGGAATTCAGTTACTGAGCCATCTAGAACCAAAGCCAAGAGTTCCATATTGCAACCATATTATTGTCTGTTTTGAAGCAAAAAATATAGATAAGCAACAACTATAACGTGGGTAGTTCCTTAATAGATTTTGGAAGATGTCAGTAAACACCCCTTCCAACTCAGTGCCCGGGAGCACCAGTCGTTTCCAGGTCCATGTTATAAACGAGAGTCACGGCAGCAGCGCGGCCGTGAGCGACAGCGCACACCCCCCACTTTACGAAGAGACCTCTTTCGGGGACGAAGCCCAGAACAGACTGCGAATCAGCTTTAGGCCTGGAAACCAGGAGTGCTACGACAATTTCCTCCAGAATGGAGAGACGGCTAAAACGGACACCACGTTTCACGCCTACGACACTCATACCAACACGTACTACCTGCAGACTTTCGGCCACAACACCATGGATGCTGTCCCCAAGATTGATTACTACCGCAACACAGGCAGCGTGAGTGGGCCCAAGGTCAACAGGCCCAGCCTGCTGGAGATCCACGAGCAGCTGGCCAAGGTAAGCTCGAAGGAAGTGGTAAGCGTCCTTCCACGCCATTCCCTGGGGTAGTAAACCTGCGCGTGTCCAGTGGGGAGGGCTGCCCCACGCCTTCCATCTTCTGGCTTCCAAGAAACCGAACCTGTACAGGCGCTTTGCAAAGGTCTGCTGACTTGGGAGAGAAGCGCAGACTGGGCTCAGGAAGTCAGGGAATTAGCAAAGTTAGGCAATGTATTCCTACGGTGTCTGCAGTTAGGTTACTCGGGTCCAGCTCGGCTGCTTCTACTTCACTGTTAAAAACTCCCCAGCAATCCTTAAACAAACCACTGTGCTTTCGTAGCTCATTCTGTGGGAGTCAGCCTGTGGCCCAGCCGTGGTGTGGCCTAAGACATAGCTATCCTGGAAGCTAAGGCCGAGCTACGACTACTTTTAATATTCCTTAAAGAAAGATCAGGAATGCAAAAGATTCGGCCCCACTGTTCCCCCTCTTCATACCTTTGCCTGAGGCTCCTGGCTTCGTTATCTTTAAGCCTGGAAGCACAGAAGTGGCCAAACTTCCTGTTTAAAGAATGCACAAGGGTTCCAAAGTCTCTGAAAGACTCTCCATCCTCATTATTTAGAAGCTTAGACTTCCTCCGAGATATGCTGAGAGACTATGGCCCTGCCTTCCTCTCAGTTTGTAATGAATGTGTTTTCTGTGTGCTTCTGTGTGCAGCACTGTGCATGTGTGGCTGTTTGCATGTGCTTGCACATGTGTGTGCCGTGCCAGAGTGTGCGGAGGCTGACGCTGGGCATGTCCCTCACTCTCCCCACCTTATGCTCTCTCGCTGGAACCCAGAGCTTGATGATTCAGGTAGTCTAGCGAGCCGGCCTGCTCTGGAGCTGAAAGCACAGGTGGAACGCCATGCCAGCCTATTTCTGTGAGTGCAGGAGATTCGAACTCTGGCCCCCACGGCTACCAGCAAGCGCTCCACTCACTGAGCCACCTTCGCAGCCCTGAACATCGCTTTGTGCAACACGGTTACTCTCTGCGAAGAGAAAGATTTCATATTCAAATGTTTACGTACTCAGAGCCAGGCTTTCTGGGGAACAAAGAATGCGCAGTTTATTTCATAACTATTCACGTATCCATTCTGGTTCTTAACAGTTAAACAAGCCCGGGGGGGGGGGGGCGCTCAGACCTTTAATCCCAGCACTCTGGAGGCAGAGGCTGGAGGATCTCTGAGTTTGAGGACATCCTGGTCTACACAGCGAGTTCTTGTGCAGCCAGGGTTACATAGAAAAATTTGGTCATGAGAGAGAGAGAGAGAGAGAGCAAAATTAAGCCGTCTCCCTTCACCCCCAACCCTGCTCAGGACAGGTTCTCTCCGGAATGATTCTGTAAAGG
The DNA here is from genome assembly GCF_030254825.1 of Meriones unguiculatus. NCBI lineage: Eukaryota > Metazoa > Chordata > Mammalia > Rodentia > Muridae > Meriones > Meriones unguiculatus. The sequence continues at coordinate 16,872,839 of NC_083365.1, read as the reverse complement.
CCGAGGCTCTTTCTTTAGTTTCTTCTCACCTTCTTTCCAGAGGAAAAACAGCTCCAAAGTTTACTCTCTGAGCTGCCTGGGGCCCAACTCGGTACTAGTACATCCAGAGGAAGACCCCCATGTCTCCACTCTGCTCTCTCATCCCCTCACCTCACAAACCTCCTCCTCTGTCCAGTGTGCTGTATCCGTGGCAATCTGCTAATGCTGGGCTTTGTCCTCGAGCTATCTGGTGCTTTAATCAAAAGAAAAAAAAAAAACCAGCTCATGGCTACTGAGGCAGAGTAGTAGCTCCCGTGGAGATTTTTTTTTTAAGGGAGGTAATTTGAGGCTTCAGACAAAGTGCTTGTCCATTTCTTTCTCTAAATAAAGGGGAAAACAGGATAATAGACGGGACAGGAAGGAAGGAAAAAAAGGTGAACTGACAGGAGGTGATCCCAAGTTGTAGAAGGAGCAGAAGCAGAAGGTAAACATCACAAGGACCTTCCCATCGTCTGAAGAAGTGAAATAGAACCCAAAACGCCCAGAAAAAAGACAGGAAATTTTATCCCATCACGTCCTGTACACTACACACAACTTGTAAAGCTGCCCCCTTGGTTTAAAGTAATACAAAATTTTTGATGCTCATTCATCCACTCCCACAGTTTACAACAAAGAAAAATAATAATGCCTTAGCCCCCATTAAGAACAAATTGGAAGCAGGACCTGGTAGGTCAGGCCAGCGATCCCAGTTATTCCTGGACTTGATTCCTAAGTCAGACGATTATATGACAAGGCTTGTTCCTAATAGGTAAAATGAGGTTAGAGAATTTAGAAGCCACAGCCTGACGGCATTACCACCAAGTAAGATGCAGATCAGCTAGGGTGACACTTGAAGACCTTGTCTCAGATGTAAGGCCCAAATTTCAAACAAAGCAAGTAGCTGTGGAGGCTCAGTCACGGTGCACTTTCCCTGGACACATAAAACTATAGGCTCAGTCCCCAGCACCGCTAAGGAAAAGGGTTGGAGTTGAGTGGAAGGAAACCACATTCTAGAGAGAAGGGTAACTTATTTTTAAGTTTTAAAACTCTGGCTTATGAAGATCTTTACACTGAGGGAGTAAATTCGGAAGCAGCAGGTTTTCAGTGTGCTATCTGAATGACGGTGGAGTGGCCGCCTTTGACACAGCACATGGAAGCTGTTTGGGACGGCTGATCATGTTTTGAACAGATAAACTAAGACATTGTTTTGTGCTCTGCTCTTTTCACCATACAATAGGCCTTGGCAATCTCTCCATATCAAAGGATTCACAGTGATTCCTTAGCATCTGATAAGGATTAATCTTGCAATATTACTTCATAAAAGGAATTCCGTTTTCACTTCCCCTTAGAATGCACGTGATTAAAGCTGCATTAAGTATTGGAAGATGAAAATCTCCTGTCAAATAGTCTACCTTTCTCTTTAAACACACTTTCTTTTCTTTTCACTGAATTCATAATGCATAAATAGAAATATTGGTGAAAGAATGACCTTTCTATAGAATTAAAAATGCATTAATGAAAGATTAAGGGTCATCATTTATGGAAATGGAGTGCAAGCAAGCAAATTAACTCATATTGTAAAGAAAGAAAAAAAAGAGCTACAGAAAGGATGTGATCACAAAACTTTCCGTCTTTGAGACATTGGCAGCATCCAGATGTCTGTGAATCCCTCAGCAAGCTTAGCAGCCTTCAGGTCCCCACAAACCCCTACTCAAATTATGTTCAACATTTGTAGGAGACACTGATTTTGCTATTGTTCTAGTGCACAAAGGAAGCATTTATCCAAGAGTAAAACCAAGATTTGCTTTACCACATAAAAGGTGATTTTTTTTTTCCTTAAACTACTTCCAGGTAAGATTTTTTTTAAATATACAATCTTGGATGTGTTCTCATTTCTACTTCCTAAGAAGGCAAAAGTAGCTTGCTGGAGGACATGCCCTGGATTCACTTCATGACAAAATTAGATTCCAACTCTAGTTTCTTAGGCACAGAGCCTTTCTGCTCCTACATATTACATTGAGACAAGAAAATGGCATGTGTTCTTGTAAATTTACTGTTTAAACATTAGTCACAAAAGGAACCACAGTCACAAAAAATTCGAGGTCATTGGCCCCCAGCCTTTGACATAAATACACTTAAAACTTCAAAACGTTAGCAAGTTCCATATAGCTATGAAAAGAAAGTTGTCAGCCCTACATTGACTCTGCTTCTGAATAATTTAGAAATTGATTGCTGTCCCGACTTCCATGTCTTGAGGTTTCTCTGCCCTGCACTCCTAGAGTGTTCTCTTTGTATCCTGTTCTGAAGTCCACGTGATAAACCGAAGAACTGTGAAACTGTGATCAGAAATGGTATCCATCAAGAAACAAAAACAAAAACTTCGTTTAACAGAAAATTTTGAATATGCATTTTTTTTTCCTCTATCCTACTTTCCAGCTTGCTTTTTCAGTTATTGATGCTCTCATTCTCCAAGTGTAAGGGTCAGAGTCACCACTGGAGGTCATTAGAGAGCCCAGCAATCTCCTAGACCAAACCCTCAGCAGGTTTTACCAGAAAGCATAGGTTTTATTTCCAAAATCATGTCCAAAAAGGCAGGTGACTAAGGTTTTCTCCTGGGACCCCAGCCACAGGAAGAGCGATTAACCAGAATAGCTAGATTCTCCAGCTAAGCTGAAGAAATAAGTTCTGTAACCAAACAATTCTTCATTCATATTAGCACACCTGTAACTTCCACGCTTTTGAAGACTGTGATTTAGTCATGGGAAGTCAAAGCTGTGGTTGGGAGATGGCTGGAAAGCACTGGCAGCCGTACCTGGTGCGGGGTGCTGGGCTGTGTCCCATTAGCAAGAGAGAGAGGTGGAAACAGGAGGCTGCTCCTCCAGGAGCTCAGGGGCCCTTCGCCTGGAATACACACCATTGAACAACAACAAAAAACCCTGTTTCAATGAAGGCAGAAGGCAAGGACCAACAGCACAAGGTCATCCTCTGACGTTTGCACACATGACTCAACACGTTCTTGTCTGCACCAAACACACAAACACATGCACATATGAGCACAAGTCATACATCATACGCACACCTGCACTCATACACACAAATGGGTACACATACACACGCATCATATATAACACAAATTCATGCCTCCTAGAACTCATTCACGCGTATCAGAAATACAGACACATTGTCCACAACACACACAAATGAAAGTAAAATCTGCAGGGGACTCTGTTACTATGTGTCTAGAATTTATTTTAAACAAACAAACAAACAAACAAACAAACAGCATTTTACTTGATGTGTGAAAAGCATCTAATGCTTCCACCAGAAACGGGCTATGCTGCCTGAGCTCGTGGTGGTCTATCCCATACATGACTCCTGGCTACTGACCACTGGAAAGGAGGCTAGTCTAAGCCAAGGTGTGCTGTCAATCGAAAATGCACACTGTTTTTAAAATGTAGTATGAAAAATACTTACCTAAAATCTTTTTGATACTTTATACAGACTATAGGTTTAAATGGTAAAGTTTTGGACAGACTCCACTAAGTAAAGCACAATCTAAAACTCACTGTGATTACAGCCCCTTCTACAAAATGAGAGACCATGACTGCTATCGTGAATTTACATTAAAAATAGCAGTAATACGATTTCTGATTTTGACTATCTATCTCTAAACCTAAGGCATTTCACCTGAAGATTTTTCTTTTTCATAGTAGCCTTTCTCCCTTGAATCGTTTTTATCTTTTTGCATTTTAAACTCATTTAAATCTGAGCGCTTTTGTGCTGTTAGTGGCAGGATGGTCCAGATTCTGTCTACCATCCTCCAGCCTTATCCACAGCTGGAAATGACTCCCAAGGGTAGCCCCTTAGCTCCCAGGGTTAGATACAGTAACAACCTTACTTGCTGAAGTTATCGAAATACTTCTTTTTTCTAGAGTTTTATGGCCATTAAGAAACAGTTTGTTGATCCACTACTCTGTTTGTGTCTCCGTGCAGAATGTGACAGTGGCCCCTGGTTCGGCGGACAGGGTGGCTAATGGTGACGGGATGCCTGGAGACGAACAAGCCGAGAACAAGGAAGAAGACACAGCCGGTGTCGTGAAGTTCGGATGGGTGAAAGGTGTGCTGGTGAGAGAACTTCTGTGTTTACACATGAGAGCCAGCCCCTGGGTAATCCGGCGGGATTCCCCGGCCTGCTCTGGACACCAGAGTTGCAGGGTTACTTGGGCTTGGGCCGGCATCACTTTCCATCCTCACTTTCGTCCCCAGGTAAGATGCATGCTGAACATCTGGGGAGTCATGCTTTTCATTCGCCTCTCCTGGATTGTTGGAGAAGCCGGAATTGGTGAGCAATTTTCTTCCCTCCTGAGAAATGTTTATGTACATGGCAAGCTTAATAACCAACTTGCTTCACCTTCAATGCTGCCAAAGATGAAGGTCACAGAGTCATTTACCCTTGAGCACGTTTTTGTTTTGTTTTTTTTTCCCCTTCTGACAATGTCAAGGAGGAAAGAGGAGGCACTAACTCCTATGAGACTGGAATTTTCCAGTTTGCCCAGCAGGTGAATGTTCAGTTGACTATTTCTACCTTTCTATAGAGTTTCAAGCATATGGGTGGGTAAAGCATATTCATTTCAAATATGGCCACACTTTGGGATATGTTGACATTTACATTTTATTTGCCTCAGACTGTCCCACTTACGAAGACTGGCAAAACTTCACTAAGCAAAAAAAAACTTGTGGGAAACTGGTAGAAAGTATATGCAAATACATATGTGACCTGATTAGTAAAATTCTGCATCATTGAACATTTTACAAAGAACTTAACTGTATTATTGTCAGATGCCAGCAGTAAAAAGCAAATGCTCATAAAATATGCTCATCTATAAGGTTAAAACGATAGCTAAAATGACTCTAGTCATTGTAAATGTTTACTTACAATGCAGGTAAACAATTTTTAAAAAATGGTATTATTCCAGGAGTGATGAGTTAATGTTTTTCAACTACATCTCACTTAAAATATCCAGTTGCGCATAGTGTTTTTTTTTATTAAGAACGTAAAATTCATTTGTAAACTTATTTGAGTTTTTACCAAAGTTCCCAACTTACTGTGATAAAAATCAACAGTGTGCTTGCTGTTCTATATACCTGAATGCAGGATGGATTGAGTTTTGAGGGGAGACTCAGTTAAGTATTGATGTGGAGAACACAGAAGCTGAGTGTATGAAAGGTACCTGTTGTCACCCACCTCCTTCAACACACACCTGAACCAGCAGCTGACAACTGAAGCGGGAGGGCTGCCCTCTCACACGGAGCACTGAGCCAGCCCCGATGGTTTTTTTCCATGCTTCTTGTTCAGCAGCTGCTATGTTCCTGACAGAAAGGGTGCTTGCTGGTTTGATGATGCGTAGCAAATGAATGCCTACAGCCTCAGGGTCCAAACTAAGTATATGCCATTCCATGGAAAATCTGCAGCTTAATATTGCCAAGGCTTTGCTCCAGGGCTTCATGCAAAATTAGGTTTTTTTAAGGGCAGTTTAGTAACTTACTGAGATCATCAAGACGCAGTTCTTTGTGTGGAGGTGTGAGCAGAGACAGCCAAAGGCAAGAGTAATTCTTTCTAATGCACATATTTAACACCCATATGTTTGGGCAACAATCTGAACGTTAATCAGATCTTACTCTGCTCGGCACAGACAACCCAGTTTCACGTTTTTTACAGAGGTATCAAGGAGCCTCTCGCTGCTAAGCAATTTGCTTCGCTTTTAGCCATTAGTGTATCCAAACGGAATTGTTCCGCTGTGTGGCTGAATCAGGCATAGAAGTCAACAGAGATCACTCTAACCTGATGATGTGCGCTGGGTTCCCTGTTGATTGGCGTTGTTAGTGTTGTTTATTTTTCATGCTCTTTTGAGGCTCAGAACCGAATTTAGTGGGTAGCAGAAACATCTTATCAACTTACGTTGCTACAAACCTGAAGATTAGTGGGTGAAAGTCACTGTCTGGTCCCCTTTGGGTTTTGCGCATTGCTGCTTTTCTCACACATTTGGCCGACTTCCTTCCTCAGGGTTGCAGATGCTCCTCTCTAGGCTTTGGGTTGAACTGAAATCCTCCTTCAGGTCCTGGATCATTTTTGCCAAAACTTTTGAAAATCTCCATCTGGTACTTTCCCAATGTCAGCCTCTTTGAGTTCAAGAGTCTGGATAACTCTTCTCAGGAGGGACTTCTTATTTTGCTTCCTGTTTCTTTAAGACTCAATCTATGGTAGCATTTGATGAAGCAGCTCCTGTCATACACACAGACACACAGACACCTCAGTATCATTTCCAGTATCATTTCCAGTTAACTTAACCATTAGGCAGGGAAGTTGGGTGTGAAAAGTGGATGTGACCGGAAGCTAGTCACTTACCCTCTCAAGTTTTATTTTGCAGCTAACACATAAGAAAATGACTTAATTCTCCCCCAATCAATTATTTAAAGATATAGCTTTAAAAAAAATAAAGAAAAGGAAAAAAAAATCTGGCTGAATGGGCAGATACAAGCTGAGTGGGCTAATGCTGAACTCCTCATCTGCAGGAGGGAGGAGCAAGAATCATCTAACAGCAGAAGACGGGCTGCAGAAGCCAGGGGTTCACTTTCAAAGCTCTGAGCTCTGAACCTAGCATTTTAAAGAGGCTTCCCTGGCACTTCCTGCAGCAGGTCACGCAAGGGTCACATTTTGAGGAATCAACAAACTGAACGAATGCTCTCTCAGCTGCCTTCCACCCTAGGATTTTCTGTTTCTTTGTTGGCCTGACTGTAAGAAAGAAGCAAGCTTCTCGTTGTTTTAAGAAAGAAGGTGGCGTTTAGTTTGGAGAAATGTACACAGCACGATAGGCTGAGGCGGGAATTGCTCAGGAGACAAGGAACAGGGGAGTTAGAGTGGGAGGAGCGCGGGCAACCCGAACGTGTGGGCCCGGGCAGCGTCTAGAGCGTCAAACATTCACCCCCAGACATCCTGAACGCAAACTAATGCGTAGAGGCTGGGGATAAATTACCTTTCGTGGCATCAGCGCCTGAGAACACACAGGAGAAGAGAAGTGACGTTCACACACACACACACACACACACACACACACACACACACACACACCGCCGCAGTATCCTTGTGACTCAAGACCTTTAGTAGCGCTCTTTCTTACAACCTCCTTTCCAAGGGTCTACGGCAGGGGTGGTGAAGTAGGAACGGCGGCTTTACGTGTGAGAGCAAACAGCACAGAGCTAAACACTGAGCGGAGGCGCTGAGCTCCCCACAACCTTCCCCCTGGATTCTGTATCAGATTCTTTGGGGAAGTACGGGGGGGGGGGGTAGGCGGGGACACGTTTTCTTCTGTTCATCTTGGGTTCATTTCCTGCAGCCTCATGCGTTAGACGGTCAGGTGGCAGGTTAGCAAGAGAGCGTGTTTATTAATGTTTACCGGCATGGGGAGGACTCGGTGGTGGGTGGCGATTCAAACGAGAGGTCACAGCCCTCGTCTGCCATCCTAGCAGCAGAACAACCAGACTGCAGAGAAGTGATTAGATGAAGAAAGAGAAGGAAATCTGAGTGTCTAGGGTGAGCAACTGTGGAAGGAAAATCAATAGAGAAATCTGCTAGGAGAGCAGGACTGGATTCCCTCGGAATCTTCTGCAGGCAGACAAGGGCCTGCCCTTGTCCCTGTGGGTGAGCATCTTCCTTGTAGACAACGGAGGCCTGAGCATGCTCACACACGCCTGTCCCCACTTGTGCAACTAGGAAAGCTAAGAGTGCTTATGTTCACTGTGTAGCTAAAAAACAAACAAACAACAACAACAAAAACAAAAAAACACCTTATACCACAATGATGATATATTCTAGCATCTTCCTTGCCTCCCTAAAAGACACACACACATATAACTGCTGTTTGTTTCTTGAAACTAAAAATGTGTGTGCCTTCCTTTTGGCCTTTATCAGTTTCTCCTCATAATCACTGACCTTCTGAGCCATAATATCCTCCAGGGTGGCTTTTTTCATTCCGTTCTGTTTGTGCCTTGCACTTCTCACACTGCCAACCACACAGCTGGATATGTGGCTGGCTTTTCACAAACACTAGCATTCACGAGTGCTGTGGCTTTGAAGAGTACCACCAGCCCCTCCATGGACTGTGATGCCAACCGCACGCATCCACTCTTTCTGATTTAACTGCCATTTGAGTGCCAGAAAAATAAGGAAATTCTGAGGTCGCACGGCAAATTAGTCAAGGTAGCTAAATTTGCTTCTGTCCGATTACCTATCCACCTAATGAACAATCTGCTAATCAAGAAATTTACCTGGAAAGTTAATATACCCTTCATTTATACTAACAGCTGGAGGCTGTGTAGAACTTCATCACAGACCAGGCTCATGCTTCCTTTTGACCGACCAGAATTGTTTACTTGGGGACAACACAGCCCTTTACCTTCCAGACATTGAATCTCCTAGTACGTGAATGGCGATTCTGTGGCCAGCTTTTAAATTCAAACGACCAAAATCAGTAACCACCTACGTTCGTTTGCTTTTATGTAAGTGACCCAATGAGCTGTTTCACCATTTAATCGCACTTATTTTTCCTCTCTCAACTGAGGTCTCGGTGTGATTATCATCGGCTTAGCCGTGACGGTGACAGCCATCACTGGTTTATCCACCTCTGCTATCGCCACAAATGGATATGTCAGAGGAGGTAATAAAGTTGTGAGCCAGACCATCATGTGTAAGGTAAAGGGGACGCAGGCTCCCATAGCTCACCATTGACCTTTCTGGGGTGTTTTCAAAGGTAATGCAAGTTGGTTCCTTTTCTCCCCCACCCTCCAGGCAAAGGCACGCAAGAAAAATGAAGAAGGATTTAACCTTTGTCAAATCCCCAACTTTCTCATTCAGGTTCCTCTCAGGCAAGAGAGAAGGTCAAATGTCATGTTTCCCCTTTCACAGCCAGGGTAGCTTCTCTCCCAGGACACCTGCGAAAGTCAGCTTTTCCTTTCCAGGGCGGCACGTTGGACTGTGTTGACTCTTGGATGCCATCCTTCATCATAATGGGTGCTTCTTGGACTTGACCTTTATATGAGGCATAGCAACGCTACTCTTTGTACTCTTTGTACGAAGATACTCCACAGGGGCCAAAGGCACGGGCCTGAAAAGTTAAACTAAAGGCAGCAGAACTTGCAGGAATAGAGAGCCCAAGGAAGAAGAGTAAAACGTAATATCTCTGTCTTTCATTGCTAACAGGTCTTGGAGTTGTTATAATTCTTCTTTCCACCATGGTAACCTCTATCACTGGGTTGTCAACTTCTGCAATAGCAACAAACGGGTTTGTTCGTGGAGGTAAAATCTCTAAGATTTCTAATATCCACGTTCCACGCCACGGGTAGGCATACGTTTTCTCTATACTTGGTTACTGACGGGCACGAGGAAGTGTGGGCAAGCTGATTGAGGAGAGCAGTGAGGTGAGTGCAGTCAAGTCCAGCCAGGCCACGGCTAACGGCTAACGGGATCCGGGCGCCTTACAGGTCCTGCTCCAGGTGTGCGGAGTCGTTGGGGAAAGCTCTTCTTTTCCAGGTCAGTCGATACACTTCCTGCTGGTGTTTCCCAGGAAATGACTGGTCGCTGTGTCTGCCCCTTCAAAGTCCAGTGCGTTTCAGGTGCCTCCCGCATCGTGGCGGAATGGGACCGGTTAGAGCATTTCAGGTTCCTTCAGGGAGACTGACCTTCTGTGACCTTCTGCTTGGTGAAGTAACGGTGATGTCTCTACCTACCGGAGCCAAACGACTTTGTTGGGGGTTTTGCAGGTCTGGGAGTCATCATCATTGGCCTGAGCGTGGTAGTGACAACACTCACAGGTATTTCTATGTCTGCTATTTGCACAAATGGAGTGGTGCGAGGAGGTAAGCCAACTGAGGTACTCGTGGTTATGAGCCCTGTTTGCGTATCTTGTCTAGAGGTGTTTAATAGCTAAACGTGGAGATTGTGTTGCTAACCAGCCCCCAAGACTTGAAACAAAACAAAATAAAGTGATCTTTAAATGACGAGATAGATTTCCTCTCAGTTACAAGTGAGGAGATCCGGAGGAAGGGCTCCTTTGAGCCTTTCCTGTGATAAGTCTCACTGGGCTCTTAGTACCGGGGTGAGCTGTACTGGCTCCTTCCTGCGCCCTCCCACCCCCAGCCTGGGTGCACCCAAACACCCCATCTCATGGTGGTGATCTCCACACAGCCAACACCCTTGCACCCACCCTTCAGGTTCTCCCCAAACACCCTGCTTCTATTGAGAAACATCATCAAAAATTATTTTTTAAATAGATGAGACAAAGAATGACTATCAAGTTTCCAGGAGCAGTCAGGCCTGGGTAGAAAACAAAGTAGATTAAGTTTGTCACTCTTCTAATTGTCCTCATCCTGTTCACTGGGACTCCACTAATTAAAAAAAAAAATAGTTTTAATTTTTCAGTTTTTTGTTTTTTTTTTGGGGGGGGTTGTTTTTTGTTTTTGTTTTTTGTTTTTGTTTTGTTTTGTTTTGTTTTGTTTTTTGAGACAGGGTTTCTCTGTGTGGCCTTGGCTCTTCTGGCCTCTAACTCACAGAGATCCACCTGCCTCTGCCTCCTTGACTGCTGGGATTACAGGCTCCACGAGATTTTTTTTTTTCTTAAGGTTTATTTTTGTCTCTAATTATTTGTGTGTGTGTGTGTGTGTCAGTATGTAGGCATGTACAAATCAGTGCAGGTGCTAGAAGAGGCCAGGAGATGAAGTGGAATTATGGGTGGTTGTGAGCGACTCGACTTCAGGTCAAGTCTTGACTTCCGGTCCTCTGTGAAAACAAAAAACAATACACTCAACCACTGAGCCATCGCTTTTGCCTTGTGGCCTTGAATCCATGATGATCCCAATTCCTTGATTACAGGCTCGAGTGCTATCCCTGACCCATCCCTAACACACACACAAACACACACACAAACAAGGTCTTCTAAAACATCACCCTACCCACAACACACCTTCTCTCTCAACTCACTTTCATTAATTGCTTTTTTTGAAGGGTCGTTTTCTTCGAATGAGTCTTTTTTTTTTTCTGCACCTATCTGGGAGCACCAGATGTAAGTCTGGTGCCCCAGGCAGTCTGAGGAAGGTGTCAAATCCACTCCAATAGTCTGTGAGCCACCACACAGGTGCTGAGACTCGAACCTGGGTCCTCCGAAAGAGTGGCAAGTGCTCCTAACCACTGAGCCAAGTGTCTCTTGTTTTGACTGTTAAGTCACTGCCCAGCCAATTCTTTGAGCAAAGCTAACTTTTAAACTCACATTTTTGTTCTGCCAGGTAATCTGTTCCGTTCTGAGAACTTGTTTCCAGAACGAGCACAGTTCCTCCTCTGTAGAAAGTGGTTCGGTTCTGAGTTCGCTTGCCCCTTGTTGGCTCTGCAGACCCCGTGACTAGCTCCAGCTTGAAAGTCATTATGGCGAGCGTCGCCAGCCCTCACCCAGCATTAGTGCCAGTTACTTGCTCTAGCTGGGAGCTGCTCCCAGTCTTCATGTCACCTGTGTGTGGTCGCAGATAAAGCTGTTCTCCAGTGTTCAAGGAAGAACACTGCTCCCAGCCCTACCCCTTTTTTTCTTTCCATTCCTCATTCTTACTATGAGAAATCAAGGTTCGTTAGGCTAAAACCAGAAAACACATACCCCAATCCAGGTGCCCGTTTTGCTGGTTAGCTGCCAGACCTACCCCCTGCCTCTACTTCCCAAGAGTTGGGGTCACAGGCTTGTGCCTCGACACCAGAGTAAAACAGGTTCTGTCATTTTGTTTTCTTCCCTGGCCTGTCAGTTCCTGGAACTTTTGAATCTAAAATTTTACTTGTTACATTATGAATCTGGATTCGTTAATAATGTCATGTTAAAACATCTAGCGATGTATTTTTTTTTTTTTTTTTTTTTTTTTGGAAAGACAAAGCGTTTGGGTAAAGCTTACTGTGATTGCTTACAAATTTAAATTAGAATTCTAACTTAATTCGGTAGGCTGAGTTCGATTGTCACGCCGTTTGCAGGCCGTACAGAACGCAAGGCAGGGTTAACTACAAGCCGTGGCTGTGATGGCGCAGGGCTTACAAAATTACTAGAAAGCCGTAATGTTCTTGTGGGAGTGATTAACAGCTGGAACTTAGCCACGGGGAGAGACGATCTTGGCATCCTCCTCGGGGTGACTCGCGCTGCTCTCCTTGCAGGCGGCGCCTACTACCTGATTTCCCGGAGCCTGGGGCCCGAGTTCGGTGGGTCAATAGGCTTGATTTTCGCGTTCGCCAACGCAGTGGCTGTTGCCATGTACGTGGTGGGGTTCGCGGAGACCGTGGTGGACCTCCTTAAGGTAACTAATGCTCTTTATGCCCGCAAACAGAATAACTCAACCTTCTCTCACAGGGTCCGAGGGGAGAGTTTGATGTCAAGATAAGAGAAGGGAAAGCTCGGTGTCGGGGCGGGGAGCCCCAGGCATCCCCATCTGGCTTTGAGTTCAGCTCTCATCCGACCATCTAGGAAGCTTTAAACCACTTTCCTCTCCATCCGAGACTTAGTCTCTAAAGCGGAAAGAGGAGCTGATATGCATTTCACAGGAGTTGAGGGCAGAGCAGACTCAAACCAAAACAAACCTAAAATGGATATGGGGAGGGCGTGAAATACGAAGCCTCGGGTAGACAGCGGGCACCGTTTCCTGCTGCCACACCGCTGCTGCCCACAGGGTTTCCGAAGATGAAGAGAGTTCAAACGTGAGAACGACCCGCTGTAGGAAAGGAGGCCCCTTCTCTCCAGGTGCTCTGGGAACAAGCTTTGTGAGCCTCTTCCTCAGCTCCTCCTCACGCTAATCAGAGGCCTAGCTGAGGTCTGCTGACAAGAGCACCGCTGTGTGGAAATTACATGCGTAAATGAGCACACTGTGCCTTGCTTACGGTGCGCCCTCTTCAAGGGATGCATTGCCGAGTTTGTGTTCTGTTCTTAGGCTGAACATCACTTATTTTCCGGTATTCACCTTGTAAACCACGCGACTTTATTCCTCTAAAATTGCCCTTGGCCCATGAAAGTAACTAGCCCTCTTGCTGAAACACAACATAAAAAGGTGGGGACACACACACTTTTAGTTAGTGCTGCAATAGGTCCCAGAGCTGTGATTAGAAGGAATTTCTAACATCTCTAGCCCCTAGTTTTGCCTATCAAAGGCCTACATCACGGATAAATAAAATCAGTTTTTTTTTCCTTCTGGAACTTAGGAATAGTTCACTCTCTTGTTATCTTATGTGGCCCCAGGTTTTTGTGCACAGTATCTTTTCTTCTTGTTGAATGTTATTTAAAAAAAAAAAAAAAGCTGACTGCAAAGAGCTATTTCTAATCATTTGAGTAATTCTCCCTCCCCCCCCCAGGAGAGTGATTCCATGATGGTGGATCAAGCCAGTGATATCCGGATCATTGGTTCCATCACTGTGGTCATCCTTCTAGGAATCTCAGTAGCTGGCATGGAATGGGAAGCAAAGGTGAGCATCTCTGTATAACACTGTGACAAGGGCTGGCCAAGTCCTGAGTTAATCACAGCAAGGAAAGGAACACCGCAGTCACAAAGAAAACAGCTGTGGTCCCTCAAAAGGCGTAAGTACAGGCGAGGTGGGCATCATAACACCTGAGCATCACCTCTGGTCAAGACTGCCATGTTTCATCTTGCTTGCTGCCCTTGTAGTGACACAGCCAGCAAGACCGATGCTTTTCATGTATAGCCATTGTCCAGACCAGCAGCACTGAATACTGGAGACCCGGCTCCCATCCTGGTCTCAAGCCCTGAGCAGAAAGGAGGAGAGCAATAAGAATGTCCAGATTTGAATAGATTATATTGTCACTTCTAAGGTGACCCCTTCCCTGTGTTTGTCGCAGGCTCAAGTGATTCTCCTGGTCATTCTTCTCGTTGCCATTGCAAACTTTTTTATTGGGACTGTCATTCCATCCAATAATGAGAAGAGATCCAGAGGCTTCTTTAACTACCAAGGTGAGTGTGACCAACCAGTCACTTCTCAATAAATCTGTCTATACTGTTCTCCCCATTGCTACCTTTCTCACCTCATCCCCAGCCACCAGAATCCCAACATGGTCTGGGAAAGGGCCTAGAACTGATTCAGGAGACCTGTGGTTGGGTCTCAACTCTTGATCATCAACTGGACGGGTTATACACATCCTGATTGGTTCTCAGATTTTCTCACTAAATTAATGACAACTTCCTGAGGAAACTTTAAGAAGTAAACATGTAAAGTATTTAAAATTTAAAAGCAATTTTGAAAAGTCAGTCTTTTTCAGCTGAAGATGTGAAAATCTCCTGTAAATCTGTGAATACTGGGTTTTCACTAGATGGTTAGACAATTAGAAATAGAAACTACATGTAGGGAAAAAGAACCTGGAGCTGGGAAAAATAATCAGCCTTGCAGAGCACTAATGTCAGATCAAGTCTTCTTGTCTTCTCAGGAGACTTTGTAACATTATAAAAACACATACCTAAAAAAGTGGGTTATGGGTAAATTACTTGTACTAAGAATACACAGATGAGGTTTTAAAAATATGGATCATTTCCTTCACTCTGTATTCAGTTGCCAGTACCTGTGACTCCCTCGCCATATTTAAAAACCATGTCGTTCTTTTGTATTGCTCTGCAGTGGTTATTTTATCTGCTTTGGTTTCATTGTCCTTTCTTTTCCACCTCTCCCCCTACTTTATATCTTCTGATGTTTGCAACTTATTGTCCTCCTTATCCCAGATTCCCATCTTTGGCCAGTTCCTCCTCTTCCTCTTTCTGTCTTTTCTCTAGATTGCTTCCTCTCATCTCAGTGATTTGATGGCAGCCTACAGTGTTGTTAGGGCCTCACCATATTCATATTCTTATTGGCACGAGGATCTATGATCTGAACTCTGAATGGAAGAGCAGAGTAGCAGCAAACGAGGAGCAAGTCTATAGAGCAGGCTATTTCCCCTGGTCTCCGACAGTTTCTCAAAGGCCTAGGAAGGTACAGAGTTTAAAGGTACTTACATGTGAGAATACTATGAGGGGATATGTGAACAGGTGTGGTGTATCTGTGAGTACGCTAATAAGCTCCTGCAAGAATTTTTTATCTTGGTAATATTTATTTATTTATTTTCATATATTTTAATGTAAAATTTTTTCATATAATGTATTCTGATCAGTTTTCCTTTCCACAACTCCTCCTCCCCAATCCGTCTCATCTCCTCACCTACCCAACTCCCAGCCCTTTCTTTCTCTCTCCTCTTTAGAAAACAGGTAAACAAACAAATAATTTAAAAATAAAAAACAAAGCCAGCAGGAAACACACAGTCACACAATAACAAAACCCAGCAGGGCAGTACTAGCACATGCCTTTAATCCCAGTATTTAGGAGTCAGAGGCAGGTGGATCTCTGAGTTCAAATTCAGCCTGTGTACAGAGTGAATTCCAAAACAGCCACATCTACACAGAGAAAGCCTATCTCAAAACAAACAAACAAACAAAACCAGCCAACAAACAAAAAATATAAAACGAAAAATTGGAAACCCCTAATAGTCAAGCAAAAGAACAGACCAAAAAGACCAAAAAAAAAAAAAAAAAACAAAAAAAAAAAAAACAGTTCAAACAAAGCAATATGTGACAAAAAGTCTTCAAAAGTACCACTGAGTTTGTTGTTGAAGAGGTACCACTGGGCATGGGAGCTCTCATAAAGGGGGTTTGTATGACCCCTGAGACTCTACTGGAAGAGGCAATTTTTTTCTTCTGCAAGAATTTCTTATCCCTGTTTCCATTTCTTCTGAATTTAAGAAGACAAGCAAGCTAATGACTATTTCAAAGCTCTGTCTAAGACCTAAATGTGCACCTAAATGATACACACCTTGGTACTCAAGGAGGAGTAAACAACCGTGCAAGGTCGCTCAGCTTTGATGCTGAGGCTCTGTCTTCATTTAGAAGCACAGAAGTCAAGAGCATAAGCTTCTACTGTGTGGCAAAACCCAATGTGATAATGTTCCTCTTGCTTGCTTTTCAGCATCCATATTTGCGGAAAACTTTGGACCAAGCTTCACAAAGGGTGAAGGCTTCTTCTCGGTCTTTGCCATCTTTTTCCCAGCTGCTACTGGAATTCTTGCTGGTGCCAACATCTCTGGAGACCTGGAGGTAAGTAGTTTTCTCTGCTTCCTAGCCCTGGTGGTGAGAGTATAGTTAAGAATAGCATGAGAAGCTGTAACTAAATACAACTAAGAATATGACTTAAGTTCCAGAGACTCAAGAATGAAGGTTTCTGAATGGTTTCTTGGTTATTTATATGCTCTTTCTTAACTCACTTTCCTTTAATTCTGAATCTGGGCTCTAAAAGAGGGGTGTGTTCAGTGACATCCAAAAACAAAGTGTATTCACAGTATGTCATTTCCCAACAAAACGAGCAGACTACAGTGAGTTGCTATGAGAATCACACCTTCCCTTTTAAAATCGTGATGAATAAGAATACAAGACATTCAAGGAAAAAGAGAGCAAAACCAACAATGAACAGCCCCACGATCACTTAGTCCTCAGTTCACAGCGTTCTCCATGAAGTGCTGTGGAGATCATCGTATTCGCTACAACAGTAATTTCAGTATTTTCTAGAGGACCACTCACTAGCATGGTCAAAACAAGATCAGACTTTGTGTTTCTAGCACATAGATGTTGGGGCTCATAACCCATCCAAGAAATCTACTTCAAAAGGTCCTCAAGGGCTCAGACAGCCCCCAGGCCCCGGTGTCACCTCTACTTTGGGGTTTACCCCTATCTTCGAGGTCCTGGATGGTTAATCACTTCGTAGTTTACATTTCTTCTAAGAATGAGGCTGGAGTTGTAAAGCACAATTTGAATGAATCACTTCTGCTGACACCATCCATTCAAGTTTTGACTTATGTCCTTACCTAGCTTCAAAGGACTCTACAAAACACATTCTGAAACACAGTAACCACATACTCTGATAAAGTCTGAGGTGTTCCAATATCACAAAGAGAAGGGATAGAGGACAAGATGAGCCTCTTTCATAAAAAGGACACTGGTTTTACCTCAAACACACACACACACACACACACACACACACACAAGATACAAATCTTACCTCAATGTATTTACAATCAACTTCAGAAGATGGGTATTTTCAAGAGTCATCAGGAGATGTGTATTAAATGAAAAACACCCCTATGGGGTTGTGAAATAAAGATACTGAACAAATGGTTGTTGGGTTGGTCAGGAGGAACTTGGGAAGCAAAGGCTGGAAGTTGACTAGTGGGGAAAAACAAGGCAATCCTGGGCGGAGTCTGGTGTGAGTAACTTGAGGACAGCAGGGAGAACCTGATGAGTCTGGAGAGCCATGCATGCGTCTCTCAAAAGGCAGCAGCTGTGGAGATGCTCATGAGGCAGTATCAAACTCTGTGGAAGCAGGCACTGGGCCTTTGGGTTCATTCTTCATGTATCTCCAGAGATAGCACGGTCTAGTAGATATTGATGGAGGGAGCGAATGAAGGCGTTTAGATTTGTTATACTAGTGACCACTCCACCAAGGTGAATTCCTGAGCAGAGACAATGGCAGGAAAAAAAAAAAAGGTCATGCCAAACATCCAAAAGTCAAAAACTTGTTCAAAATGTTTCAGCTCCTCTCCTCATGTAATGAAATTGAGTCAGGAACTCCTGTTTTCTCGCTAACTAATAAAGCATTAGAGCTCAGGGCTTTAAGCTTCCAGAAGGTACAGGCAGGCTTTTAAACTGGAAAATACTCCCTAAAAACAAGGTGCTTAGTCAATTCATCTTACGTAATGCCTGAATTAAGGCCACGCAGGCGACAGAGGTAAAAAGCCCTGCTTCTGTTAGAGTTAGAAGCAATGAAGAGTGTCCTTTACTATAAGCCGTTACAAGTTGTATTCAATTCTGTTCTGTTAACACCGGTTTCACCATCTTGAATTGATTTCATGGCCTAGTAGATGAAGAAGAGGAGGCTCAGACTTAGCTAATGAGCTTAGAACAGGAGTAGAACAGCACAACACAGGGGAGCAGAAGGTCCAGATGCCTAGGAAGGAAGACAGGACTGGAAGCAACCGCGTGGGGGAACTCGGCCAAGAGGAAGGCCAGGAGTCTAAGGTGGCAAGCAGGGGACAGTGGGCATTCACAGTATCAATGGAGAAAGAGCAGGCAGGAAAACGAGAGGGAGGGAGAGATGAGAAAGAGATAAAAAGAGAGAGACGGAGAGGGAAAGGGAAAGAGAGAAACTATTTAGCAAGTAGAGAAACCAACAGTCCATAGGCCCAGGAAAGTGAAAAAAAAAAAATTTATCTGAATAGTCAGAGCATAGTTGAAAGCCAGAGTATCCAAACATGCTAGGCTACCAAAGGTGAAAGATTCTGGAAAATCGCAAGGAAACTTCTGTATCTCTAGATTCTATTTCTCTCTGAGGGTGATATCCAATAATAATAACAACAGTGTCAGTACTCTGCTCCCAGCCTCAGAACCCTTCTCAAGATGGCACCTCCCACTGCAGAGAAGAGGGACCAGAAACAGCAGAGGTCCACCCTGAGCATTCCATGAGCCATAGCAATACCACAAGAGCTGTTCTGCAAATCTGAACCTAGGAGAAGATTTGGGAACTATTTCTGAGATGCAAAAATTAGGATATGGTCTTTAGACTCGAAAAGGAGAAACCTGACTAGTTATTTGTATTCTGCCCTGGTTGGGGGATTGGGGTCACACTCAATGAAGGGAGAGGCAGTTTACATTGGGATGAATTCTGGAGGAAGGTGGAAACTAAGAATATGTCAAATTCCCGACGTCATATTTTCACCTGTTAGTACCTTCCAGCCAAGCTGACTCTCATGTGAGCGTGGACTCAGCAGATTTAGAGCTTGTAGTAGGTGGCTACAAGGGAAAGGTCAGTCATCATGTCTGTGTTAACAAGGCTGCCCTCCACCTTCCCATCTCCTATCCAGTTACACTCCAGTACAGTCAGTTATGGCTTCACCCGGATCCCATGAAGTTTGTGTGTGTGGGGGGGGGGGGGGGTGCCACTTGTGTTCATGTGTTGGGAGGCACGCACATATGCACACACACACACTTGTGAAGGGCAGAGGCCAGTATGCGGTGTCCTTCCTCAGGACACTCGGCTTTGTTTTAAGGTACTGGCATCTGGCAGTCACCAACTAGGCTGGACTGGCAGGCCAGTAAGCTTCAGGCATCAGCTGCCTCAGCTCCCCAGTGCCAGGATGATAAGTGTGCCCCTACACCTCTCTTTTTTTTAAACTTGGATTTCAGGAATTAAATTCAGACCATCAAGCTTATACAGCAAACATTTTACTGAGCTACCTCCTGGCTTTCAATAAATTCTTTTTTAAGGTTTATTTATTTTATGACTGAGTGCTCTATCTGCACGTCCGTCCACCTGCAGGCCAGAAGAGGGCATCAGATCACATTATAGATGGTTTTGAGACACCATGTAGTTGCCAGGAACTGAACTCAGGACCTCTGGAAGAGCAGCCAGTGCTCTTAACTGCTGAGCCCTCTCTCCAGACCTCCTCCATAAATCCTTATGCTATAAAGTACAATAAAAACAATCATGTGATTAGATTAAGGAGGGCCCATTAAAGCCACCTTGCCCTCCTCTCCTCATGAGCTGTTATATTGCAAATATCTGCTCATAGGCTCTGGAGACAGCAGTATAGAAGCAAGAGGCTGGAGATCTATGAACCCTTATATGGCTATGCTCCTAGAAGAAGTAAAGCATACAGATTAGTTGCAGAGAGCATATGGATGGCTGCATAGAGCTGATTAGACCCATGCAGAGCAGGTTTCCTTGTCTAGGTCATAAACTCCAGTGGTCAGGTTACATCTATATTCTTCTGGTGTGATCTTCTTGATCAAACTGATCATCATATTTAATTTTTTTTAATGCTCAAATTTCATTTGCCTGTACTGATTGCTTATCTGTATTGATGAGACTTCTGTCCTCCAGCCGGCAGAATTTCGCCTACTGGAATTGTACTTTTCTCTGTTCGGTATTATTGACTCCTTCTGAATACCAGGTAAACTTCCTGTATAGGAAGAGTATGCATTAAAATGTTTAATAAATTCTTAAATTGAATTAAATATAATCCAACATGCTGCTTGGAAGTTGGTTTGATACAATTTAGAAGTATTAAATATAAATTATATATATGATTATATATAAATCAGGTATAATGTGGTTAATTTAAGTATCATGTGGACTCAGTTCAATGTATGTATATATTTATAAGCAAGAGAAAAGC